>NC_092416.1:116177839-116486798 GCF_040894005.1 Engystomops pustulosus | reverse complement strand
AGGTGGCTCCTAGAGTGTCCAGGTAACTTTCCAGCCTTTATCATCAGAAATGTCACACAATGTCAGTGATAGGGTTAAAGAGAAAAATAACTTTAGGCCAACCTGTGTACCTCTCCACTTTACTGGTGGTTCTTAACTAGTCAGTTGTGACCACATAATGTTGTCTGAAAGTCCACAGTAACCTTTCTACCTTTGCCAAAATCTTTATGCCACTGACCAATTTCATCCTTATGATGAACCGTTAACTGGTGGATGGAACCAGAAAGTGAGGATGACTAGCAGTATTAAGCACCAGATAACGTGAATTATATATCCACATGATACATCCCATATACTAGAAAATGAGGCTTGATGCTCAGCTGTAATGCAATGTAAGAACTTCATGTGTGGGGTTATGTACACCACACTGTATGGAGAATCTCCAGCTCTAATACTAGGAGCAGGTTACAATGAGCATCTGACCCACACCTTACACCCCCCACTGGTCAGCTACAGGAATGAAATCCAATGCTGCAATCACCTCATCCTCCCTTCATGGCCGCCCCATTCCTAACATCGATTTGGAAAAGGAATAGAAGGGCTTTTTATCAAGACAATGTAGGAACAAAACTTGACAATGCTACAGAGCTTAGGGGAAGCCTGGCGCATGTTTTATTCCTGCGTTTAGCTCGCGGAGGCAATATCAGATAATACATTTATCTACCTGACAGCCGCTCTCCTGCAGCTGCTATTGTGCTGAGTCAAACACATTTTAACTGGGGCTGGAGGCAGCTGGTAAATATAATTTAATGCGCGCATATACATAGAGCAGTGAGAGCACAACATACATGTGCCGCCCTGGAAATACACACATGTATGGAGACTGGTGAACAACATGTTGGAGGGATCAGATTCAACTACAGAGGAATGGTAGCTGACTGCATGAAACACAAATATACTGTAGAAACATACTGAGAGTCACCATGTGGTGCGGAGAGAAGAAGGTGTCGGCTTATGCTAGGAATATCCATTTGTGTTAGGACATTACAACATTAGTTATGAAAGATGTTAAGCAGTGAGGAGAGAGGGATGGGAATTTCTAAAGCCTATAATGCTACTAAATAATCTCCATAATACTACTTAAGCCAAAATGAACATCTCATGGAAGTAGATCAGGATGACCATTTTGTAGTTGACCATAATTAAGAGAATTATGGTCCCTTCCATCAGCTGATTAGTGTGGGTTGGGTGTTGGACCCCCAGAAATATTATATTGGTGTCACATACAGCATAAATTTATTTCATCAAAATAAAAATCCTGTAATACCTCTTTAATTATCCCCTGCAATCTAATCCTCTTTCCAATAACTAAAGGCCCTTCAAGAAATCAGTTATGGATAAACAGCTCAGGCCTGGTGTTCAATCTTGTTCTCTAAAAATGAGCTGGTTTACATAAACACGGACTGTGAGGGTAAAGTGTAATTCCAAGCACTCATGTCCAAGCTGCCATGGATGGCCACTCACAACCCCTTAGAACTCAGGTAATTAGTATTAACAAGACTTTTACTGACGTAGCAGTAAACAAAAATGTATGTATGCTGTCCCAAAGTGAACCTGAGCATTACATATCAGATTGGAAACACTGTAGTAATATACTAAGAATATGGCATTGCCAATATTGGTTTGCAAAGTGTGAGACTTAAACTCCTAATATTTCATAATTGCTGAAGGGTCATAGACTGAAGACCATTGTTCTAAGGCGAAGGTGGCCTGATATTCTTTTACTCCTTATCCAACAACAGAGCCGCTCGTATTCTGAGATAACTTTCTTAGGGGCCTCAGCATCAGGTAGCCCATCATTCTTTATACTGACCATTTCTCAGATCTCATAAGATTTAATAGTAATGACATTACACCCATGACTCATCTGTCCATACTCAGAAGTGTGCTTCTACCAAAATGAAGTCACCTTTTTGTCCAGTAAATCAGTTACAATGCTACACAGTGCTGCAACAATGTATGTATTGTTCTACTCTTAAGGAACCTGCTGCGGGCTACATTACAGCTCTTAACTCCTCTGCTCCTGGCATCGGTGCCAAGCTTCATGTTTGCACAATAAGGTATCTATAGGTGTGCATGACTATGACAATCCAGCTGTTGCAAAGCTGAGGACATGGTATGATGAGATTTTTAGTTCCAGAAATGATCTATGATTGCAACAGAGGGTTTTATCATATGGTGAACAACTGTGATGGCTGGTGAAGAAGAATGTGTCTAAGTAAACATGCGGACATAAAAGAAAACCTACCATCACAGATCTACCTAATAAGGTAGATCCACATAAAATCGTTATATCTGATACATGTAAATGATCGTCAGAGGTTACTGGGTGTGGAGCAGCCTTGCCGTGGTGCGGGAGTAAAGGCTACTCTATGCCCCACTAGCCCGAGTTGATCTGCCTACCAGAGCTAACTGCGCGGTCTTATGGCAGCGTATTATGCTGTGGGTGTTTCCAGAGCTCCTCAGTGATGACTTTACACTAGCAAGTCCTGCTGCTGCTAGATTATACAGAAGAAGATTGAAGAAATCAGGCGATACTTCTCTGCTAGATTATACAGGCAGCCCCTATTTCACCCTTCAGAGCCCCTTTGGCTCATTCGCATAACTTTAGGCCATGGATAACAATATATCCACAGTGTGTGGATCTATGAGTAAGTGTTCCTGGTTTATCCATGATTAGATTTACTTTAAAGAAACAATATATATGAATATATGTAACAATATAACAATTGTATATAAAATGGATGGAATGTCACTAATCCTGCCCTCCAAAGAGGTTACATCTGGGGGTTAAGTGGGAAGGAGAGGAGGGGTAGACATACACATAAACACAATATCAACAGTTTAACATCAATAACTGGTTGGAGGTGAAATATGTATGTAATGCCAGATTTATACAGAACAGTAGGGAAGTACTCATGACTGAGCATCCTAACATTTTCATTATGCGGATCTCAACTAGTATATGCATGGGTTCACTCTAATGAGCTGGGGAGGGTTGGGAGAGTTAGTATTAGTGGCTTACTTTATCTCTAAACTCCTTATCTTGGAGAACTTTTGGTGTCACCTAGATTCCCAATGGGCTAATTCTTCTAGATGAAATAGACAGTCGACCCTGTCAGCCATTCTGTTGTGGTCGTTGGGCCTGGTTGAAGCCGTTTGGGAGGTACCGCCAACTAGGTCAGCTGTACCAGAAGGGTTGTTAGATGGTGCTTTTTTGGCCAGGTAGCGTTAAGCATCCAAAGTAAGATGCTTTCTGGGGATAGAGATATGGGGGAGTTTGTGATTTTACTAATGGTGTTCTCTACCTCGGCCCAGTAAGGCTTCAA
The DNA here is from genome assembly GCF_040894005.1 of Engystomops pustulosus. NCBI lineage: Eukaryota > Metazoa > Chordata > Amphibia > Anura > Leptodactylidae > Engystomops > Engystomops pustulosus. The sequence goes on along the minus strand of NC_092416.1, from coordinate 116,483,430 downwards.
CACTAGGCACAACCAATAAATATGAGCTAGCAAAACTATAGGAGATTTGCACCTCCAACAGGCGTCAGAATGTGTTAACCGTTTCTCCTTTAAAGGGAACCTACCACCCCAATTCTACCTATAAAGGTAGAAGGGGTGGTAGGTGGATGGATGGGACGTGAGGATAGCCCTTTTTTGGGCTAATCCTCACGTCCCGGGTGTCTTTTACAAAACTTTATTACATGTATATGCTAATTTTTTTATGCGGCTACTGGGGCGTGGAGTAGCCGGACATGAGGCTACTAGTCGCGGCTACTCCACGCCCCAGTAGCCGCGTTACTCCGCCTACCAGGAAATCTTCGTCCGGGTCCCCTGCATTCTGCGCATGTGCAGAACGCAGGCCTTCGGCTGCGCGGCCGCGGCATTGTAGGTTAAATGCTGACTAGCATCGAAAGGGAAGACTAAAGGGAAAATTCATTTCTGATCCCCTCCTTGCAAAATACAGAATAATCCATTGCATAGTATAATAGTGTAGTAGTGTATTATAACGAAGAACATATGATCAGGTTAGATACAGTTTCAGACCACCACGCACCATGGTCAGTAAACATACCAACATCTTTCCCAAATCCCCAAGTCATGCAATTTTGACCAGGTCCTATAGCTACAAGGTAAGTATGACTAACATAAATATAGTCAAAAACAACTGATGATACTCATAACAAAGTGATGTGATCCAAATTCCTGGTGAACAAGAGCACCCTTGATAAAGAGTTACCTTTTACACACTGGTCTATAAGCCCGCGTGTCTGACGGTCACCTCAGAGCCACTGCCAAACAGAGATCATCTTCACCATCTGTCCGAGCAGCAACATTTGGATCTCATGGCAACAAACAGCACAGTTAATAAGGTGACAGCTGTAAGTACTGATACAACCATATGGTTATGATCATTATAAACTGTCTACTTTCCTCTCAGTGATGATGCATAGAGAAGGCTGAGAAACGCAGACTGAAGAGAAATCACTTCACATCATAATTTTTGAAGGTCTATTCTTGACACAATTTAGAGCAAGAATGTCCAGCATATAAAAGGCCCTGTGCAATCAATCAGATGGTGTCTAAGGCAAGTGTCAAAGGGTAAACAATCATTCATTTTCAGTCCAGAATTAGAAAACCATAATCAAAATGAAAAAGAAATATTTTCAAAATTAACAGCATAAGTTTGACAGGCATTTTTTTTGCAAAATTTCTCAACGCGAAATTCTCTAGAATTCTCTATGATTCTCTAGAAACGTAGGTGAACTTATCAAGAAGGTATTCTACTGCTTCATTAGATTATCAGAGTGTCTGATGCTGGATGATAAATCAAAGGTAGTATGGTAGTAAGGTAGTATAGTCATACTATGCACCTCCTATTAGTCGGTTAGTTTAAACTACAAAATTTGTCAACTCATTCCAGAATTGCCTTGTGTTCCACTAGTTGTGAAAGTGTTTAACTCTTTGAACCAAATAGCTACAATTTGGAATTGCTGGGCAAAGTCATACAACAAAGCTCAAGAAGTACAGGAATATCCTATCACTAAGGTTCAGTACACTTCATTTATTGAGAGCCAAAGCCAGAAAAGGTCCAACACACACAACAGGTGGAGGTCTTTCCAGCAACTCTACAGTTGTGTTCACACAGTGTTTTTTCACTGCTTCTATGACAATTTTCTGGTGTAGAAAAAGTGAAATAATTGCAAATTATTGTTCATTGCAATGCGGGAGAGGCTGTAGAGGGGTGCAGTTGCGTGTTCCTGCCCCGTGCCTGTGTACTTTTCAATAATCTCCCCCGGGGTATGATAGGGGCCATGTTCCCCTTTGTCCCCCCAGACATATCAAGAGGTTTAAGCCTCTTGATGTATCCAGCGGGCGGCCTTGACGCCTAGCATAGTTTTGTACAAAAAAAAAACCTTTTTAAAAAGTATGCAGACACAGGGCAAAAATGCCCACTCCACCGCGCCCCTCTATGCGCTCTCCAAGCCCACACGGAGGTGGCATAGTTTCATAATAATCAAAATTCTTCCAGTGATAAATTCCACCCATGATGGTTATTGCAGTGTCGGCAATTTCATGTTACTCATTAAAACCATATAGAAAAATGTATGACATCTTTATATTTTTTTTTTTACTTTTTTGTTTCTTTTCTGTACATGCTTATCGGGGTGCCCATCTTGCCGCATAAAAAAAGGCAAAGATGGCTTTTTTAATAGCGGTTTTTTTTTTACTGTAATTCTATTTGTGATGCAAATAAGGTGAATGCAGTAAAAGGTGTTAATCTATTATTAGGGATATGGCCCAAGTGAAAATTGCAGGACATTTTATTAAATGTAGATAGTACTAAGCATAAGTAATATAGATGGATATTAAACAAATAATCATATAAAATTCCATCTAGATACTGTAGGTAAGGGTAAGTTCTATAGCATAACCATCTGTTTGGTTAGCGAGAGAAGAAAGGTTTTTGAGTATGGTGAGCATAGAGTTAATTAATGGCACCATCAAGGTGTAAGCCTCCTGGGGGATGAGATCGCTCAAGGACATGTATATTCTGCTTTGTTTTTATCCTTCCCACTTCTCTCCCCGGATAGCACGTCCCACTGGAGCTGTCACTGTGTTGTAGTTGCCATCGCATCTGTTCTAACATTAGAAGGGTTTGTCCGAGGTTGGGCACTTGGGGACTGAAACAGACAATGGAGTAGGTGGGTAGACTCTCCAACGCAGCAGCAGACTTATCTGAAGAGTGAACAAAACCTTACTGTGATATTGTCCATTAATCTGAAAAGTCTTAAAGTGACCTTAAAAATCAAAGCTGCCATAAAGAAATCACACTTCTGGGACACTGCAGTCATCTCTGCCATAGAAGCCAACAATGAGCCATTTAACCCAAAATTTCAACAGTTCTGAGTGCTAGGATACATTTTTAAGGGCAATTGTTCGGTCAAAGAATTGTTATGAGAATTAGAAATTAGACAAGTGCTTTAAATATGATATGTGGTCGCCAGTCAGGAAATGGTGATGTATGCTGTGTTCCAGGTGAATGTATGAAAGGTTCACAAACAAAATAAGCTGCAGCGTTAACCTTTCCCACCGGAGCAGAGTGAGAGGCCTTATATTTCTTTGGACACCATAGTTGATTCATTTCTCTACAGTCAAAGCCATGTCTGGAATAGTCTATAAACAGGATGTCCTGAATGTTATGAGATGGCAGTGATAGCCCTCAATTGGTCTCAAAGTTTCTATGAGCTAAACACGTTTGTGTGTCTTTAAAAGCCAACGTCCATTACAGAGCTCATCCAGCATGATTCATCAGCTGCAACGTGTCAGATGTATGGGAGACAGAGGGGCGAGCAGGGATATTATCCATGATATATCCCAGATGGACATTAAGACAAATATTTCCATTTCTTTACAGCAGGATCTGCCCCGCCTCTCTACCGCACGCTCATCATTAAAGAGACAGATTCTAATAATGATATATGCTTTAAGTACATTTCCTATAATCCTAAACATAGTTTTGTATCATTTCAGAGGTTCCATTTCTGCCAGCACGTAACAAGCCCCCAATCCCCCCTTCTGTATAGAATCGTCATTGCTCGATCTCCGGCCTCCAGAAGATAAGACGCTCTTTATTATCACAGAATAAAGGTTGTTTGAGGTCTTGAAGGATCACATGGAGAGACAATGCTCTTCTGTGCTGGATTCAACAAACCAAGTCATATACGAGGAACTTATTTTATTCAACACAGTAAATGCTGGATTATCAAATGGCAACATCCTACAGAAAAAGGTGAAGTCCGATTCACTTAGGCTATGATCACAAGATTGACAGAGTCTCCACTTGGAAACTCCATCAGAAGTCATGCAGAATAGCGCCGCATACATAAAGACCCTTTATATGACTCCAAAGTAAATGGGGCACATTAGGTATTGTTGGGATCAAGGTGCAATGGATATCGTTATGTATCAATTATAAACACAAGTTTGGTGAGGATATTTTATTATTTACTGCAGTTAGCCATCTATAATGCACAGCTATCACCAGTGACTGTAGTCTTCCATTTTTGAGGTTCTGCAAAAAAATAAAAGGCTGACTAAAGGCTCTATCCCACCCTGCTCAATGTACATCAACCAGTAGTTGATGAAGCATCGCCAATCATAAATGCATTCTTGGAGGATATAGGGATATATGTCAGATGGTTTAAAGTAAACCTGGACAAAACCAAAGTCGTATTCAGCAGTTTACAGCAAAATGGCAGATTGTAAATCAACATCTTTCACTAGATAATACAAAACTCAGACTTATCCTCCTATTTTTTACCAGAAGAACTTAAAAAATGTAGTTTATTACAACAGGAAATCCAACCCTTTCAGTACATGTCTTTATAACCTTACAGCTGGACTACTGTGAGGTCCCATATCTGTTGGTCTTCCAGACAAGCAAATACAAGACCTTCATTTGGCTAATTCCCAAACAACCCTGACATGTTCATATAACTCCCATCCTCTGCTCTCTGCACTGGCTGCCTGTTATATGGAAGATAAATTTCCCAATTTCCATGATCAGAAAAGTACAGCACACAGGGCATGGACCTTGATAAGACGAGGAGACTGAAGAGAATCTTAAGGCTTTGTTTAGGTCTGTTTTAAGAAGGTTCTGATCCCCCTTCCACAAGTAAATAATGGTAAAAATAGCAAAGTAGGTGACACATTTTTTCTCTCTCTGTTAATAAAGGAACCATAATGGAAGGTGATATAAGGTGCATTACAGGGGTTGTCCGAGAGTTTCGAAAAATAAGGGAATCAGGCTGAGGCAGGATTTTTAACTCCTTAACGCTGAAGCCACTTTTCACCTTCCTGACACGGCCCATTTTTTCAAATCTGCCCTGTGTCACTACAAGTGGTTATAACTTCGGAACGCTTTAACATATCCAAGTGATTTTGAAATTGTTTTCTCGTGACACTTTGTACTTCATGTTAGCTGAAAAATTTTGGTAGTATGTTTTGCATTTATTTATGAGAAAATCAGATATTTGGTGAAAATTTGGAAAAATTCTTGATTTTCGAACTTCAAAATGTTCTACTTTTTCCATACATAGTCATAACCGCAAAAATACTTAATAACTAACATTCACCGAATGTCTACCTTATGCCTCCGTGGTTTTTTATGCATACTCTTGTAGGATGTTATGGGGCTTTAATCTTTAGGTGTGATTTTTCACATTTTCATAAAAAACGCAAAATCCTGCTATTGAGGGACCTGCTCAGGTTTCAAATCACTTTGAGAGGCCTAAATAAAAGTAAAACCCCATAAATTACCCCTTTATAGAAACTACACCCCTCAACGTTCGTAAAACAACTTTTATGAAGTTTGTTAACCCTTTAATTGTTTTACAGGGGTTAAAACAAAATCGGATGCAATTTTCAAAGTGAAATTTTTTTTGGCTAAATTAATGTGTTCTTCAAAAAATGTACAAATTTTCAGTGGATAAAATACCAAAACACTCCACAAAATTTGATACCCAATCTATCCCGCGTATAACAATATCCCATATGTAGTGGTAACCTGCTATATGGGCACACGCCAGGGCATCAAAGAGAAGCTGCGCCATTCAGAACAGATTATGCATTGTCACTTTTTATTGGCTATACAATCTTTATTTTTTTGGCAATTTGGACATATAAGGGCTTATTTTTTGCGACATGAGATGCACTTTACAAATACTTCATTTTAGTGGGTCATTAGCTTATTGATGATATTTTATTAATGTATGGAGGAAAAGAAAATTGTCAATTTTGGTTTACTTTCTTTTTGTATCTTTTGGGGGTCGTACACCGTACACTAAAAATACTATACTATCTTTATTCTACAGATCATACGATTACGGTGATACCTAATGTATATAGTTTTTCATTTATTTTTACAATTTTAATGGATAAAAACTAATATAGAGGAAATCTCATTTGATTTTGCATCGCCATCTTTTCAGAGACGTAACTTTGATATTTTTTGGTTGACAGAGCTAGTTTAGGGCTTATTTTTCACATGTTGAGTTGTTCTTTTCAGTGGTACCATTTTGGCGCACATAACTTTTTTTGATCATTTTTTAGAACATTTTTGTGCAGAGATTTTATGAAAAATGTAAATTCTTGGCGTGTTTTTCGGGTTTGGTTTTACGACGTTCACCGAGCGGGTCCAATAATGTTGAGTTATTGTACGGATTGTTACGGACGCAACGATACCAAATATGTGGGGTTTTTTTGGCGATTTTGTGTTTTTCTCACTTTATTGCATGTGTATAGGGAATGTTTGTGTTAAGGGGACTTTAACTTTATTTACCGTATATACTCGAGTATAAGCCGACCCGAGTATAAGCCGAGACCCCTATTTTTGCCACCAAAATCTGGGAAAACCTCGAGTATAAGTCGAGGGTGGGAAATGCATTGGTCACAGACCCCCCAGTATATACCAGCCCCCTATAGTATACAGCTGTCCCCTGTAGTATACAGCCAGCCCGGCTTGCCCCCAGCAGTATACAGCCAGCCCGGCTTGCCCCCAGCAGTATACAGCCAGCCCGGCTTGCCCCCAGCAGTATACAGCCAGCCCGGCTTGCCCCCAGCAGTATACAGCCAGCCCAGCCTGTCCCCAGTAGTATACAGCCAGTCCAGCCTGCCCCCAGTAGTATACAGCCTGCCCCCAGTAGTATACAGCTTGCCCCCAGTAGTAGACAGCCTGCCCCCAGTAGTAGACAGCCTGCCCCCAGTAGTATGCAGCCTGCCTCCAGTAGTATGCAGCCTACCCCCAGTAGTATGCAGCCTGCCCCCAGTAGTATGCAGCCTGCCCCCAGTAGTATGCAGCCTGCCCCCAGTAGTATGCAGCCTGCCCCCAGTAGTATGCAGCCTGCCCCCAGTAGTATGCAGCCTGCCCCCAGTAGTATGCAGCCTGCCCCCAGTAGTATACAGCTTGCCCCCAGTAGTATACAGCTTGCCCCCAGTAGTATACAGCCAGTCCCCAGTAGTATACAGCCAGTCCCCAGTAGTATACAGCCTGCCCCCAGTAGTATACAGCCAGTCCCCAGTAGTATACAGACAGTCCCCAGTAGTATACAGACAGTCCCCAGTAGTATACAGCCTGCCCCCAGTAGTATACAGCTTGCCCCCAGTAGTATACAGCCTGCCCCCAGTAGTATACAGCCCAGCATTAAAATAATAAACTTATATACTCACCCTCCGGTGGCCCCAATGTGCAGCGCTGCTCCCCCGATGTCCGCACGGCTCGTCTTCAGCCTTCTGCGCCGTCTTCTTTCTTCTGCAGGGCGCCGCCATCGCTCTCCCCCGGCAGGCAGGCACATAGTATGACGCCGCTGCGACGTCATACTAGGCGCCGCCCGGGGGAAGAACATGGCGGCGCCCAGCAGAAGAAAGAAGACGGCGCGGAGGGCTGAAGACGAGCCGCGCGGACATCGGGGGAGCAGCGTTGCACATCGGGGCCACCGGAGGGTGAGTATATAAGTTTATTATTTTTTAAGTATTTTTAAGCATTTTTTACGAGTATATTGACTCGTGTATAAGCCGAGGGGACGTTTTTCAGCACATTTTTTGTGCTGAAAAACTCGGCTTATACACGAGTATATACGGTAATTAATTCTTTTTATTAAAAAATGTTTTTATTCAATGTTTTTAACTTTTTTTATTTACTTTTACAGGTAAGCTTCAACAAGCGATCCACAAGCGTTCAGGAGCCAGGGCCAGAAGTTTGACGTAATAGTACTGCATTTTGCGGGAACGCACCTCCCGCCATGCAGTACTATTACGTCAAATGTCGGGAAGGGGTTAAAAAAGATATGTGTACTCACCTCCTCCGTCACTCCTGATGTCCCGTGCTGCGGTCCGTTTGATGCATGTCCCTGTTTGTTTATAGGGGCACAAAAGCCATGCGCGGAGAGCTTCCGGACAGCCGAGCCCATCTGTCACCATATTCCAGCGCCTGATATAGTGCTGAGAATAGGGACGGGTGGGCATGGACGGCCTCCTTGGTCAGCTAGAACCTCCTCGGCTTCTATGCCCCTGTACATGAACAGGGCACAGATCAGACGGACCATGGCTAGAGACTTGAGGACTGACGTAGGAGGTGAGTACACCTCCTAATGGTTTTAAACTCAACTTATGTGGAATAGAAGGTAAATTGAAGATTATCAGTTAACCTACCGTTTTTACCAAAATGGAGAGTGACAGAAAGACCTGACACAAGTGTGAACTGGGCATTAGATCTATGGATCTTGACCCGCTAGTCTAGGAATTCCCTGAACATCCTATTATTTCATCCTATGACGGCAGCTGCCATGTGAACAAGGTCAAGCATGCACCTGTTTGTTACCTTTAGTCCTAATCTGAAATATTATAGTAGAGGGATATAATAAATAAAACCGCCCCAGTACAGACGCACTCATATGGCGGTGTCTTCAGCTGGTGCTGCATCTTCCTGTCTGGAGGTTCTGTTTGAGCTCATGTAACATCTGTCTCCTTGTTTTGCGTCCCAGCATGTTCCTGCAAACAAGATGTACATCGCCACAAGCTCTCCAGACACAGCCATAAATAAGCCACAACAAAGGCATAGATCCCTGTTCCTGGTATCCAAAATCCATTGACGCAAATCTCTGCACATAACCCCCCACAATCTTTGTATGGAAATGCACAAGTCTTTGGTTTAGTTGCAGAGATTGTAGCCTATGGACAGAGTATTAGGTTATGAACAAAAATATTAGCATGAAAGAGCAAGTGCTGTACAGATGTGCCTATATAAAGTTGGGAATAAATGCGAGTAAAAATAATAAAAATAAAAGTGGGAACTACATGTGAAAAGAATAGGTGAGGGCCAGCATATACCCTGGGACTGGGACTTCAGCATTCTGGATCACTTCAGTAGTTTATAATAGTTTATTTTACATTACTTTGCACCCTGCCAGCAGCATGTGGCAAGTCTCACACTTAGGGGCAGCTTCAGATGTGTGTATCAGCATCTCCTCATACATTCTTCCTCTACTCAAAACCATCCCCCTCCTCCCCTGCCTGCTCAATGCACATAGCCTATGTCACAAAGGGGAGCAGATATGCCTTCCCAGTGCCTTTTTCCTCTGATCTGTAGGGGAGGGGTTCCACTACTAAGCATGTACATAAAGTGCAGCAAACAATCTTAAATGAGTCCAATGAGTGTTTCCACAACTGAAGGAAGAGAACATTGCTGCAGCAGGTAGTGGGGAGTACAGCTGAGAAGTCCTCAGTGCTCCTGGTCCTCTCCTGACACTCTGCTCTGTGTTATGACTGCAGTGTCAGGACCCAGCGCAGGGCAACCCAAGAGAACAGGAAAGGACCCAGGAGTGGTAAGTATTTATCAGCTGTAGTGTACTGGCGCACACAACCAGTGTAGGACACAAAGATGAGCAGAGGAGAGAAGATGCTGCTATGTGGTGCAGGAAGCAGAAGAGGTGCCAGAAATTATTTATTTTTAGTGTGCTCTGGGGGTCTCCATATTAGTTGTCTTCTCAAGTAGTCTCTCATCTGCTTTGGTGGTCTCCAGAATTATTTGTCTACTTTGGAGTCACCAGTAATATTTGTCTGCTTCGTGGATCTACAGTATTATTACTGTCTGCTCTGGGGTTTCTCTGTTATTATCATTGCCTGCTCTGGGGTCACCAGTATTATTTTAAAGCCTGTGGGGTCTCCAATATTATTGTCTGCTCTGAATGCGGCATTTTGTTTATGGGATGGTATTTAATGCTGTACCGTGGTACTTATCATTTCTGTGGTGGCATTATGTGCTGTACTGTAGATGTTGGTACACTTACAGTGCTGGTTACTGGTGGGGTCCCTTGAAACTGAACAGTATGACAATGTGGCCGTTGGACCAATAAATGTTGTACATCCTGGCCTAAATTATCAGACTCAACCTAAATGGCCCCTGTCTCGGCTAACCAGCTATGTGGTAATGCACAGGAAATGGCATGTGTAGAGTCTATGGGAATTTATAAAATGTAGCTTAATATTTTTGGTCTCCAAAAAAGGGACACACATTCACCAACGGATCCTGGTCATTATTCTGAGATATAACCCGATCAGATGATTAACCAATACAAGTCCCAGCAAATCCGTAACCAGTTACACATGTAGCGGCTGTGTACAGCATTGTATCTACAGTCACACCCAAACTTAGGAACATCAATGAACAATTTAAATGAGGATTTGGAAATTGCACATGGTAAATTAAAAAAATGACATGAGAAAATGATTAAAGGAGGTGACGATTTTCACACTGTATTCTCGTTTACCACACAGCACGCCCTTCATAATGGGATCAGAAAACTATATCCAGTCACCTAAAGAAAGAGTATTCAGAAATTTCAGAAAATAAATTCCACCTGCGCCCATGAAGAGTGATAAAGTGAAGTTCTCTCTTTGAAAGTTCTTCCAATTTACTTGGACTCTGCATATTCATTGAACCCCTGGAAATAGGAACTACTGTACTAAGAGTGTTCTCCCAATTGTTTGATTGTATGACAAAAAAGTCCTGCCTTGATAGCTGATCCAACCATCGGCAATCTACAGGGTGGCACATTTTATCTGACTCTCCAGACAGCCACCTGGAAATCTAGCAATCGTGCAACAACAAACATCTTCTGTTATAACAAAATAATACATTTCCTCATCCTTTTCAATCCATTTTTTCAATAACAACCAGTATTGAAGGGTGTATAATTTTTTTTATCCACCCTGATAATTACACTAGCACTAAACCAGCTATGATATATCTTATATCCTGGCGTCTATATATCTGTCAAGCAGGCTCCTAGAGTGGCCAAACTGGCTTCTATCATTAATTTATCTACCTGGATTCAGACCTCGGAGCTCTAGGTGCCAGGACAAAACATGCCCCCACAATAGCAAAACAAAAAGGAATACATAATGACACGTTGAACGGGGTTGGACAATGTATCTATTACTGTTGTTGTGTCATAAGCTACTCGATGGAGTATGCCGTCTGCAGTGCGTACAAGGTACACAGTATTAATATCTAGGACGCGTGCCAGACATACTCAGGGTGTGGTCCCAGACAGACAGTTGGCTTGTCGTACCTCACCCAAGAAGTTATACAAGTTACCTCAAGTTCATTAAAGTTTTAGAAGATGCTATCTATGACCCTGATCCAGATGAACCAGCGTTAAAGGACGGTTGAATATGGACCATACGTAGACCTGGAATGTCCTACTCTTGACATCCAGATAAGACCTCACACAACTGCTTTGTACAACCAGAAATTCTTGGCAACTTGTCTTAATCCTCCTGCAATTATTGTCAGTTCTGTTTGCTCTACAAACTTATTACATCGTAGCAATGTTGAATGTTTTGCCAGAGTTCAGAAGCCGGGTGATATGCAGCTTTGTGCTCCCCATGTGAAATATGGACACGGATTGTGCACAGGAATTCAACATAATGTAAATTCTCCAGGAGCGGGGGAGGGAGAAGAACCGGGCCTGGAATTATTATATGACACATATATAGATCAAACTGCAACAAGATAGACATAATAAAAATAGTGCATGCACATACTGTCTATACACATAGGTGATAATACAGTATATGAGTAGCAACTTCAGATACCTATTGTTCCTCACTAAATAATATCAATCTATTCTATGTAGCACAATGTAGCCACAAGCATTTCTATAAATCTATGTTAGTTACATTCTAATTCCAAGGCATATCCTTTATAATATGCTAAAACATTTCTAATATCCCAAAACACTTAGTGATGCTACAAGAAGTAGATGTGGTTTTATCCATTACAGAATGCTAGGCTGGTATGTGTAATAGACAGCATTATACCTGTATTTATACATTTTTATTAATGTTGAATTGTAAGAAAAATATTTCCCCAGTTCTAAAACCTGTAAAACATTTATAGGTTTACAACATCGGATTTCATATATAGTTCTAAAGGAGATATATCCTATTTCTAATTATTTCAGAGAGCTGGTTTAATTCTATAGACATCTTTTTTTATATAATTTTTCCTTTCTTTTCTTTTTTCCCCTTTCCGCAGCCAAATTTTGACAAAATACACTTTCCTGTTAAATAGGCCTTCAGGGAGTGGGGGATTCTCAGCCAAAATACTCCTTGTAATTTTCTCTGTCTCTGGAGCACAGTAAAAATATTTGCCAGTAGGTAACAAGCACTCAGGAAAAAATATAATACGCCATTCTTTTTCATTAAAACCACTTCTATTTAGAAAAATAGAAACAGATTTTTTTTTTCCGCCAAACTATTAAATTTAGCTGCACACAAATTACCATTGTGCAGAGAGCAAAGGTAATTAAGTGACATTTCACATTTCCTGTCGAGTACTTAACCCCTTCACCGCGATCCCCATAGTTTTCACCCCTCTGGGCTGAGATCCGGAAGACAGAAAGACGGAACAAATGCATCTGTAAATTTCTGCCAGTTATAAAGTTATATTTAATGCAAACTCAAGATCTTAAATTAAAACTAAAAAATAAGAAAGAAAATCTGGTTTAATTCCCCCCTCCAGCCGTTTTTTGTAGTTTAAAAGAAAATGGATAAGGGATGAAGGGATGACATATCCCTACATGGGAAGCTGAAACTTTCATCAGTGCTCAGTTTTCCAGGAAGCCCAAAGAAGACAAAATCCTTCCCCCTTACACATGTCCATCCCCTGTGGCATACAACGAAAAGCAAAGAAAGAACCAGGTTTTCATTTCTGGCTGGATTTATTCATGTTTCTTTAACTCTCTTACCCTCCTATAAAATCCATGTACTCATAACCAGAACAATTACATTTAGATAGCTAAAACTGACTTAAAGCTAAAGATATTTTGCAACTAATCTACAGCCCATGAACATTTCCTAGCTCCAGACCTCTCATCTAATACAAACACCTAAATAGTATGAGCCAACGGACGGTCAGCGGAGGACATAAAGGATGGACAAATGTAATGATGATGTAAAGGATGATTGGGTTTAGAGATGTGTGAATCATCCAAGATTTTATTCACTGAAGCTTTGCTGAATTTGGAAAAATATCTGGGTTCAGGTCAATCTATTCTGTCCAAACTGCTGTTGCTCCATTCTCTTGGTATATAATCTCCCCCTCTAGTCCTCAAACATAGGAGCTTTTCATAAAATCTTATTTTGTAACTTTTCATATGAATCTTTTCATTTTTCCTTACCAATACCTGAGCTTAAGACTTGTCCAAAGAAAAGCAGAAAGGATTCAGATTTGATTCTGTACAATGGACAGATTTTCTCATCTCTATTTTGGGTACATAAGAAGGTGGTGAAAAGCAATGAGTGACTTGCTTTATTTTACTGTGCTGTTAAAAAACAGAGCTAAAGACAATAAATGACAGCTTACATTGTCTCTTGACAAACCTAATATAAACCCCCCAAAAATGTGTCACTTCTCCAAATGCCCCGACCAACCACAATCTCAGCACTTATTGACGGTCATCCCACATGCCCGAAATTAGTGAGGTCCAGACACAGGTGAAAATACTAAGATTGCCCCAGGAGGGCTCCATGGCCAACGATTTATCATTTCACACAGCAACTCATGTATTAAAATAATGGACAGAGATGGATACTGATAAATATTCTCCATTCCATATCCAGTAAACACTGCAGAGGTTTGGTTTACAATAGTATAGGGTCAGGAGCTGAGCACCACCATACCCTACTGCAGAATTATACATTTTACAAGCTGCATTGGTTGTGAAATCCATTAATTTACGCTAAGTGTATGTTTGTGCAAGAGCAGCTACATGTGATTATGAGTCAAACAACTATTTCATTATGTTACAGAGACAGGCACCACAACGGGCCCATCTTCCTGGTCTTAGTCTTTTGTCTACAGTATTATAATTCTCACCATTGCACATCTCCGTCTTGATGCAATTCTTGATACCATCTTATCATAACATTTTTGGTGCAGATTTTTCACCACAAAGTATAATTTTAAAGTGATGGCTGATAATAGTCTTATTCTGTAAATTAGTCCCTATAATGGTAGACAGAAAATGAAGGGGAAAACATGTAATCAGAAAATAACTGCAAATGAGAATAACAATGTGGGGCACATTTACTAATGGTCGTACATTGCACTTTAGTCATACTGTGCACATTCTTCATGGATAAAACAGCATGCACAGGTATTTAAGAAGTGTCTGCGCGGGGATAGTGGAGCACGAGACCCTTTTGTGGCGCAGCTGTGCTGGCTTCCATGTGAGATAAATTCAGGGGCATGCCGTCGGACAGTCTGACTGATTTGGACCGAGCGCTGTATTTCATTTTTAAATTGTGTTAAAGATGCACGGCAAAAAAGATTGAGAACTCTGTTGGACCATTGCGGGGAAGTGACAGATTCATGATTTCTGGTGCACAATCTTAGTGAATCGCCGCACACAGCATTATAGACGGACAATGCACTTTTAGTGAGCTTGCGTAACCTTGCAAGTAACTGTGCCCTTATATTATTTCACAACAAAAAATGGTGAAATGTCCCTTTTTCCTTGGCAAAAGTGAAAAGCCCTCATGTAGATGAATCTAATCAAGTAATGGCAGCCATTTTTGAGCATTTAGAAAGTTGCTGTTGAAACACAGGGTCACAGAAAATGTGAAGGTAAAAAGATGTACATTTTTATACACTCTGCATCAGGGCTGTTTTCATTACATTATAATGATGACTATGGTGATGATATACAGTGTTGGCCAAAAGTATTGGCACCCCTGCAAATATGTCAGATAATACTCGCTTTCTTCCCGATAATAATTGTAATCACAAATTCTTTGGTATTAACTTCTTCATTTATTTTGCTTCCAATAACAAAACACAAAAGAGAATGGGAACAAAAAGTCAAATCATTGATTATTTTCACACAAAACTATAAAAATTGGCCGGACAAAAGTATTGGCACCCTCAGCCTAATACTTGGTAGCACAACCTTCAGACAAAATAACTGTGAATAACCGCTTCCGGTAACCATCAATGAGTTTCTTACAAGGCTCTGCTGGAATTTAAGACCATTCTTTGGCAAACTGCTCCAGGTCCCTGAGATTTGAAGGCTGCTTCTCCAAACTGCCATTGTGAGATCTCTCCACAGATGTTCTATGGGATTCATATCTGGAATCATTGCTGGCCACTTTAGAAGTCTCCAGTGATTTCTCTCACATCATTTTCTAGTCCTTTTTGAAGTGTGTTTTGGGTCATTGTCCTGCTGGAAGACCCATGACCTCTGAGGTAGACCCAGCTTTCTCGCACTGGGCCCTATGTTATGCTGCAAAATTTGTTGGTAGTCTTGAGACTTCATAATGCCATGCATACGGTCAAGTAGTCCAATGCCAGAGGCAGCAAAGTAACCTCAAAACATCAGGGAACCTCCGCCATGTTTGACTGTAGGGACCGTGTTCTTTTCTTTATAGGTCTCTTTTTTTTATCCTGTAAACTCCATGTTGATGCCTTTTCCCAAAAAGCTCTACTTTTGTCTCATCTGATCAGAGAACATTCTCCCAAAATGTTTTAGGCTGTCTCAGGTAAATTTTGGCAAACTCCAGCCTGGCTTTTTTATGTTTCTGTGAAAGAAGTGGGGTTTTCCTGGGTATCCTACCTTATAGTCCCTTTTCATTCAGACGCTGACAGTTTGTACAGGTTGTCACTGTTGTATCCTCGTACTGCAGGGCAGCTTGAACTTGTTTGGATAGGTTCTTTAGTAGAGTTTCTTTATCCACCATCTGCACAATCTTGCGTTGAAATCTCTTGTCAGTTTCTCTTTTCCGTCCACATCCAGGGAGGTGCCACAGTGCCATGGGCTTTACACTTCTTGATGACACTGCGGCACGGTAGACACAGGAACATTCAGGTCTTTGGAGATGGACTTGTAGCTTGAGATTGCTCATCCTTCCTTATAATTTTGATTCTCACGTCCTCAGACAGTTCTTTGGTCTTCTTCCTTTTCTCCATGTTCAATGTGGTAGACACAAGGACACAACTTTAAAGGGGTTGTCCGAGTTGTGAAAAAAAACTAAAGGTGGCCGGGAGAGGGCTGCTTAAAAAAATAAAGTCCTATTTACCTTCCGGTGCCCTCCGGTATCCAGCGCTGCTGTCACTCCGGTCTGGGCGCCATGTAAACAAACATGGCCGCCAGAGCAGCGCAGGACTCAGCTTCCGACCAGACCCGACAACCTTCCGGCCCCCATACACAATGCAGTGAATAGGGACGGGTAGGCATGCCCGGCCACGGCCGGCCGGAAGCTGAGTCCTGCGCTTCTCCGGCGGCCAAGTTTGTTTACATGGCGCCCGGAACGGAGTGACAGCAGCACTGGATACCAGAGGGCACTGGAAGGTAAGTAGGACTTTATTTTTTTAAGCAGCCCTTTCCCGGCCACCTTTAGTTTTTTTTCCAGAACTCTCGGACAACCCCTTTAATCCATTTCAACTGGCTGCAAGTGTGATTTAGTTATTGCCCCCACCTATTAGGGCCACAGGTAAGTTCCATGTGCTTTTAATTACACAAATTAGAGAAGCATCACATGATTTTTCAAACAGTGCCAGTACTTTTGTCCACCACCTTTTTACGTATGGTGGAGTATTATCTGACAGAATTGCAGGCGTGCCAATACGTAATTCTATGAAACTGGGGTAGAAGCACTGATAAATAGCCCCCTTATTGTTTCCAATCTTGTGTGATGAAGGTTCAGCAGTTTTAAACATTTTTATTAGAAATAGAATCTAAATTCCCCAATAAGATTCTACTGGAATTGGACAAAGGTTGACACTGGATTATATGACAATACATCTATATTCAACACTAGTGGAATAAAGTCAGATTACTGTCATCATTTACAGACATTTTGGAGATTAAGTGTTTGATAAATGGGAGGTACAGTTCAGGTAGCTTTTAATTTAATCTTGTGCATAAACTGATCTCTCATCTTTCAGTACTGACTAGCACCGAGTCTGAAGAAAATGGTAACTGGTCAGGACAGGTTACAACGAAGAACACACCAGCTGCAAACATATGAATAACAGAGTTCAACTCTATGAGGACACCAGCCCCATTTGCCATTTAAAGTATTTCTAGCTCTTACTAAAACTCTTGTACCTCCTTCTTATAGTGGAAATCATTACTCTTAGGGTGCATGCACTTGAACGTATGAGGGGCATATATATACGTCCCCCATAGTATACATCCGCCATACCGTGCCGTGGCCACATAGAAGATAAAGCCTGATCTATATTATGGCCGTAAGCAAAGCCGTGCACCTTATTCTCTATGAATAGGGGAGTGGCGAGCAGCGCTCGCTTCGCCTCCTCTCCACCGTGCCCGCCATGTGCATGCACCCTTAGTGTGACCCATTGTGTCAGTTTTACTGATTCAATTTGTGTCTACACCTAAAGGCGCTATCAAAATGGTTCCCTGGAATTCACTCATAGCCACCACAAATCTAGAAAAATTACCACGTTGCTGCCTCTTGGAAAAGTCCCCATGTAGTGAGAAACTGGCACATCGCGGGTTGAGAGACACTAATGGGTGGCACCAAAGGAACAGAGGTTGTCAGTGTAGCAACATAAGTTAGGGTATTTATTTAATGTGGTATGAATGTGATGGTCAGACATGGCTAGACAGGTTCAGATTAGCACAAGTATCATCACATGAACTAGCAAGCTAAGAAACTTTTTTTTAGGGGCCTTCATTTGAAAAAAAAAGGGGACAATTGCAGGACAATGGCTGCAAGCCGTCTACAAGGACTGAAGCATAGCAGTCATGGCACATATGTGGCGCTTACACTTCTTACATACATGTTCAAGCAGTTTGCACATACTAGAACGTGCAAAGTCTGACAGAAAACTGGCGCAGGGGCTTTAGTAAACGTGGCCCAATAAGTCCAGTCAGGCTCTACATAAGTGAGCCTCTACATCTCTCTATATTCATTGTATCATCACATTTAGAGTAATGCTGGACACTCACTGATTTTTTTTTTTAGTTTGCATAATCTGTTCAAATTGCTACAAGATAGGTGTTGAGGGACTACTTATCGTGATGGATTCAGGTCTTGGGGTACATTCACATAAACGTAATGGGGACCCATATGTGGCGCATATCGGTCCCCATTGATGTCTATGGTCCCGGGTCACTGTGCGGTGAGCACACGTTGTCTTATATTTCACATGACCTATATTTCACTGTGTTACCGCGGCTGCCCTGCGCTGCTCTATGGAGAGGGCTGAGCAGCACTCATCCCTCTTCCTCTCTAGCTTGCTAATGTGTTTCGGTACCCTTAGAGTTAGAACCTCTATTTATTGGACATAGTACACATAAGTTATAGATGTGTAAATGGGAAAAGCATTTTTACCTTAATCAACTGCTTCCATTTGCCCTCAAATGAACAAACATCACAATCTTGAAGTCTTACAGCCAAGATTGTGTAAAATGGTGTATAAAGTGACTACTGCTTTAGAAGACATAGTATAACACCTCCACTCACCACAACATTCATTTCCCTACCTCACTAACATTGGCCTTTACAAAGCAACCTGATGAATGAATGCAAGAATATATCATGCAACAAGTTTATAGAAGAAACTAGATACATACCACATCCAGTCAATACTGTACATCCATGTCCACAGGTGTTATAGTAAACTCTGACCTGCAGTAATGATACTAGCTAAATAGATCACCAACGCTGCCTATGTGCACTTCTAATACTTGCTGTTTGCTTCACTAACACTCACACATCACAATGCAGGACCCACAATGTTTTCTGCACAAGTAGAAGTATGGCTGCAAAATTTAACCTAGCAGGAAATCTGAGGATGCGTTCACACATTTTCAAACGCATCACAACGGCTGAGAAGAGGAGATTTGTCCAATTACTTTCCTATTAACATTGTATTTACAAAATGCAAGCTAACGCATGTGTAAACATGTGTTTGTTAACACTGACTGTAAGCAGAAAGCTATGTGAGCAGCTGACCTCGTAGTACACGGTAACCGTCACATCACTGCCGTATTTGCTACTTAATTTATATAGGGACAAAACAGACTTAGAGATCATTAGAGGACTTCAGCATCCTACTGGTTGGTCGTCTCCAAGGGTAGCACATATGTAAGTTTCCTGCTGATGCAATTATTTGTTACATGTTTATCTGAACATGTCCCAATAGCTGTGCAATGAGACCATGATCCGGAGACCTTTCTACTACATACTTAGTCCAGGTCCAAATGAGATGCAGACTTGTCAATGGCTTATCCGATGACATATACAACTACACCAAAGTGCATAAGATTTACAATAATATCATCTGCATGCTGTAAAAAAAAAGAGAAAACAATTCTGTAGAGTCCTCTGCAGAAATCCAAGGCTGAGCCTAGGGTTTCTTCCACAGGTCAGCACACTCATTATCCCTATTCAACATTTGTGGCCACCTGCCACTCTTTAAAATGCTGAAATTGCAGCAAGATAACTGAGAAAACTAACACATCTCTCATCTGCCTCTTAATATAAAAATGGAATTACATGCAATATAGGAAGACAAATGATACAAGCACACAAAGACATCGTCTTTCTGATATGATTTGTCTGCAGCAGGGGGTCGGAGTTCACCCTATGCATTGCAAAAAATTGAATTCTGCAATTAGAATTGGCCACAGCAATTTTCATGCTGTGGATTCTTAACCTGCAGCATAAAACCATTATACGATGCAGTTTTTTTTTTCACAGCACATGGATGGGATTTGTTTAAAACACTATACTGCTAATGTAAATCTCTGTGGGTTAGCCATTGGCAACCCTACTTCAAGAATTAATTGTAGGTGCTAACTAGCCATGTCTACAGGCATCTCTTTACCATGGACCTCATGCCTCAGGTAGGAGAACACAGGTTATCACAGGTTTCTGTGCTCTGGGATTACAGACATCAGGTCATTCTGTCAGCTCAGAGGACAGAAGGTCGAGCTGTTAAAGACTTGTTAACAAAAGGAGATTATCAGGATTATAAGCAATCGTGACAATAGAAGAGCTGGACAATGAAAGCCACTGAGTGAATGTATACGGGGAAAGAAAAACAGACATAACTGGTACACATTTTATACACAATTATTATCACATATGAAGGAATATTCCCATATAGGAATTAAAGCTTCCATCCAGGTTTTCTTATACACCTTTTAAATCCAAATTATTTTAAGCTTTCTGCTTACAGCCTGTGTAAGTAAAAACTATACCTGCAAAAGCTGATTACTCAATGGGGCTAATGAGGGCTAAGAGATGAAAAAGCTCTGATACATGAGTTCTGCTCCTATGTGCCAGAAAAAGGACCGGTTTCAATCACCAGAAACACTGCCTTTACTTATTGACAGCAAATAGAAATCTTTATGTCGGGTAACACACTGGTTCCAAATCAATATCTGGATGGCTGGTCTGAATTGATCTTTCATTTACTTCATAATACAGATACGATTTCTGGCAAATTAACACATCCAAAATAACTAAAGTATTTAACATACTGAAAAACGTGATGTCCACCAGTGCACTAAGATATAAGCGTCCAGCAGCTAAGCACAATGTGTTATAATATCAGAATCAGTTGCATCAAGTGACAAAAATAAAATCTTTATATACTAAAAGGATCATAGATAGTTTTATAGATTGCAAGCAGGGTCTGCATCTGATGATTAATATATTACTATACCATGTCTAATTTGTTCATTAGAATATGATGGCATGAAATTAAGATTATTATTATAGTATATTCCTCAATGACTAGCCGCAGTTTTTACTCTGCTTCTTTCTCTGCGATTTGTAACGTAAAAGTGATCTTTCCAGTATGTTTTATTAATTTGGTGACTGCTGTTGTGCGGCCAGGCCAGGTTCCCACTTGGAGCTAAGGCGATAACCGTAGGGGTCAGCAAAACTCTTTTACTACCGTTAATATCTAAATGTCTATGTTATTATAAAACCAATCCAGCAAAAATTTACATAAAACATTTCTCCAATTCAGTAAAAGGAGGAGGAAAAAATACAAGAACAAAAAAGGTATAGTAAAAATACATAAAATGTTACAATTAATATAAAAAAATAAATGTCATAAAAGAAAAATAACACAATTGTTCTCATAAAAATATCATTTATCTGTAATTTATAAGATTTATTTAAACATTACAAAATAAATATATGGTGAATGATTGGGTATCGCGGGGGGGGGGGGGGGGTCACCAGGTCAGTCTGCAATGTATAAGGAGACTTTCTATCCGATTTTGTGGGTCCTATCAGTTGTTTAGGCCGCACACTGTGGTACAAGCATCCTTCGTCTCAACCCTGTGATTTCCTGTGCCGATTATAAAACGCGTCGCCTCCTCACCCCCCTCCTCTCTAAATTGTTACTTTCTGATACACTATTTCTGTCATAAATCTGCTCTCGTCTAAACACAGAATTTCTTCGCCCATCAATTCTCTCATGTGGAAAATTTAAAACTGATTCTAAACACCAAGGTTACCGGCAAACAAACTCTGCATAAATTAATAGTGAATATTGAGAGTCGGCAAGAAGAAGCCATTAGCAGCGACAGATGAAGTTATTTCTGAAGTCAGGGATTTATCTTCTCACGTCCTTTAAATTAGGGGTTTTTCCTTCCCCTCCTTGTGTAGCAGGCAGTTAGTGTGTGATGCCAGACTCTCATCCAGTGCAGGGAGCATTGTTGTACAATACAGGATCCTCCACTGAATGCTATAGGATAGATGGATGTATAGGTAATAATCTCCTGTATGTAGTCTTCACTACACAACCCCCACACCCAAGTCTTATTTTTATTCTGTCCAATCTTACAAAAATAAACTCTCTTACTATAAGTAGATATTTAGAATTGTCTATAATAATTTCTAATTAATTGCAACAAAATATTTTTATAAGATTCCTCAAGAAGGTACACAGTACAGGTGTGTGTACATGTCTCACTATATACATTAATGCTGATTAACATGATAAATATGTAATTAAATATGTGTGTATTAAATGTGTATATTTATGTGCACCTGTATGTCAGTATAGACAGATTCTTAGTATAACCATATGCGTACATCTCTGTGTACACATACAAATATACAAATCTGCGACAAATGCATAATATGTACGTGAAACCGGTTGCACATCTCAATAAAATCTCACAAAAAAATGGCAAAACAATCTCACATTTAGTACATGTAGCAATATATAAAACATAAATGTTATACACACACTTACATGAATGTTTATACAAGTCTCTTTATGAAAAAAAGAGTGTATAGAAAAATGTACATATACATATATATACACACACAATTTGTAAAGCACTGTAGAATATGATGGCACTAAATATTATTATTAATATATATAGACACACACATAGATCTCACTTTCTATATATATTAGTGTATGCTACAAACATTGCTACGTATATTTTTACATATACTGGCAGAATACACATCGTTGTGGACCCTCAGATGTCTGATGGTGTGGAGTCCACGAAGACAATTTTTACAGTAACCCCTCTTGTACCGATGTAGTGGAATGTGTCACATGCAGTATGCAAGCTTCAGCTATCCCCCCCTATAAGAAGCGCATGTCTGTATTAAACCGCTCCGTCATAGCTGCGTCTCAGGAGGACGGTTAGACATCTATCATTTACTAATCCATGGTAAGTGGCCTTTCTCCTTCTCTAAAGTGTTCGGCCGTACAATTCATAATCTGCGTAAGAGGGTTAATACTCGCCTCCCGATACCAAAGATGAAGGAAATCAATAGATGACTTAAAACAAATCTGCTTCTCAGCTGTCTCATTCAATCAGCTTTGTACAGACAAGATACAGCCACTTGACTTGCGATTAGCATCATGTGCGGATACAGTCCCTGGGTGCCCCTCACTGAGTGCAAAGCGGAGGGGGGGCATCTCCAATGAAGGAATATCTAACCAGCCCAATAAGTGATCAGAGGATTCCAGTTAACTAATTTGACCTGCCTGGAACCTGGGAGCACACTTTGTAGTGTAAAAAGCTCGACGAGTTGCCATATGTCTAATGCCACCATATGACATTATTGGTAAGAAAACTGGCTGCAATCATGTGGCAATGTAGAAACCAACGACTTTGTTTAACAATTTTGCATTTCACAATTTTGGTTCTGAAATTGTACCGAAACCATTTTTTTTTTTTTTTTTTTTTTAAGCTTCGAAACAATATGACAAAACTAATATTTTTGAAAGATGATTAAGTAAGAAACCATGTTTCAAAAGACCAGGACAAAATGGTTATGGGTAAATCAGATGATAGCAACATGATGGGAAAGCTGTTTAAATTCGGTTTCGAAAAACTTTAATCTCAGGGCATGTGTGTCCTGGTCTAGTCTTCATCATATGTAATCCTAACCTCTCCACCCTGAAAGTTTCCTTTGTCCAGTAGCAGGTGATAGCCATCATATGAGACACGTAGTGTCATCTCATGGCTTCTGCCAGGGCACATTGGACATTCACTGGTCAGATTAATAAACTGGGAAAATTATAATCTCTTACTGTAAAAGTAGACACTATTTGTAAACGCTTCAAACATTAAATTAGTGCAGCCCTAGCTCTTTACTAACCTGCTATACGCCAATAACATGCCACCACAACACGGGCTGATGTGTTCATGAGGTGGCGCTGGCCTAGGGAGACACTGCAGGTCACCTTTCTGCCCCCAAAAACACTTTAACATTTAGGAACTGATGATCGGCTACTTCAGAGCAGAAATGGTGAGATCACCACAAAAAACTGCAAACAGCGCTGATCAGAAAATACTTAAAAAAGGGTAGACTTAATACAGCCATGAATGTAAGAAATATTTTAGGGTCTCATGGGAGCAGGTATGTATTATACAATGTGTGAGGGGAGCGGTGCAATCTTATTTTTTATGGTTTCTCACGAGATTCCACAACATTCTGAACCTTCTATTTACAGTAAACAGACGCCATAAGCCTGATCCATGGCCCTGGCAATCACTTCAGGAAATTACTCAGGCCGTTGTTCTCTGTGATACACTACAGTCTGTCGTATGCTCCACATTCACAACTGGTCCTCATTCCACATGATCATCATGTTACAGGTAATGGTGAGGACAAGGAAGAGGTTAATGCAGAACTCTCCCCCAGATATATAGTTGTCCCTTCCTCTACTTACCATCCCACCAACTTCATTGTAAATCGCTCATAAAATATTCACAGCGTGCGCACAGTGATTTTAGCGGTATGGTTTTTGCATCAATTTACTTCAGTGGAATAAAACTAGCCCACCGCGTGAATATATTTGCATACGTTTGTGTAATCCTGAAATTATAGGCTTCAGGTCGTTCTTACATCACCGTAAACAGGGATCATCGGGGCCCAGGAGAGGCGGTGGCAGCAACAAGGGAATGTTCCACATAAACCTACTATTGTACAATCTGTATGGTAAAAATGACAAAAAATGTAACATGCAGTGAGCTGCAGACACCATTGTTAATAAAGACAGCCACCACAATTTATATAAGGCGGCTATGGTGCTGGCACCCAGTACGCGGCGACGTTGCCTCCTCATTTCTTCCTGGAGACTTTGTCATTGCTCAAATGACAAACTTGTCCCTGCTGCTTTGAGGATTTTCTAAGTAGTCACAGTAAGCCCAATATCCTGTTCTTCACCCTTTTAACCCCCCTCACACACACACAGAAAGCAAAATACTTAGTAAATAACAACATAATATCTGCCCAAAGAGCAGCAAAATAAAATTCTTTAAGCTGAGAGCTGGGCTAAGTCCAGACCACCCCCCGGCGTGTTCTCTTTGTATGAGACAATTTATGTAGATGCTAAGCTCCAAGGTGGCACTGACCATAGTGGCAAATGGTCAGAGGTATAGGAAAAACATAAAACTCCAAGAGTTTCAGGCCAATGTCCTGGGATGACTATGAGCCTGGACGGTCCTGCGGATCTCCACATCTGCACAACCTCAGACCAAATGAGCCATAAACCCATGTAACGGAGCTTCTACTGTATAATAATTACCCCGTTCATTCTCCTTAAAGCCTGAACAGATTCTTGGAAAAATGCAACAAAGCAAGGAAAGATTGCCTTTATATTTAGCAGATAAAGTATGAATAAACAAAAACTTTATGAGAGCCCCCAGATCTCGTAGGTGCCTCCCGCCTGAGAGTATTGGAATATTTTGGTCTATCATATAAAATACCACTGTATTTCATATACATTAATGTTGCTGCGTCCTTGCCTTTATTAACCCTTTATTATTTTAAATATTTCATGGGAAATTATCCTTTTTACAGGCACTTGTAATGACCCTAGAAATGACCTTTCTGTGTGCACATAGAGGGTCCTCAATTAACCCATTATCTATCATGGCAGTCAAGCTCCTGTCACTTACCAGGCCTGAGCCACACAAGGATGGGACCGTCCCAAACATAGGACAAAAAGGCAAAATAGAAAAATAAAAGTGGCAGCAGTTTTTGAATTTTTAAACTTATTAGAAAATGGTACAGAAGACGCTTACACCCAAATAATAAGTGTGTGGGGTCTGGGTGACAGGATCTGTGTCCCTTCATCTACACTACCATGGTGAATGATTTATAGACAGCTATCAAGAATAAAGAGATCAAACAGGGCCACGTGACAGGTGATCAATCATATGTCACATCCAAGATGGCAATCATCTGGACTCCTCCAGAGGGTGCGGCTGGCAGGGAGAACACACACAACTTGTGCACAGGACAACTACCCCGATCAGGCTGTGCCCAGGTGACAGCAGGACACCCAGGCAGCGCCCAGTGCCCACCCTGCACGGCACCCACACTGTACAAACTTACAAAGTGTAGGGAAAAGTTCCCGGAGAAGAGTGAGAAGAAAGGTAGAGGAGGAGGAGTAGTGACATATGACAAAGGCTGGTGATGCTGCTGGGGCACAGACATCGCTGCCAGTCCTTACCTGCTGCCCGTTTTGGTGCCTGCTGCTTCCTCCTGGGCATCTCTCTCTCCTCCTCGGCTTCTCACTTCTTCTTAATCCAGGTCACAAGTCACCAGCAAAAACATGAAAAATCGAAGCAGCGGCAGACTCCTCCGGGGTGCAGCCTCCTCGGTAACCATCCAGGGTGTACTACACAGGGTGATACAAGAGAGCGCTAGCGACAAGGGGAGGAGGGGGCCCCGCTCCCGGGGTGCTGCCGCTCCTGTCAGATGCCAGCCTGGAGTGAGTGAGATGGGCAGGGAGGAGAGGCAGGCGGCACCGGAGCCTCTTCAATCACACATGCTGCAAGCACAGGCGGCGGGGGAGGCGGCCATCCATCTACTGAACAAACTCCACATTAACAAACTCCTCCTCCGACCTGATGACAGGGAGGGGGACTCCGGGCCAGAGGCAGCGCGGAGCAGCCATTAGCAGGGACACAGCAAGTTATTACTCAAGTCGGGGATTTATCTCCTCACATCCTTTACATTCGGCTTCTTCCCCTCCTTGTGTAGCAGACAGTTTGTGTCTCGTCCGGTGCAGTGCTGTACAATACAGGACCGTCACATCCCACCTCATCTTATCCTGTACAATCCTCCAAAATAGCTGGACCTTTACTTCAACAAGACATTTACCTCATTTCTATTTCACTACAAAAAAAATTGTATTGAGTTTTTATAGCGCACCCCCAGAAGGTACATGTGTGTACACCAATGGTTTATGTATATATGGTAAGGTGTATATAGTAAGGTGTATCATATATGTACATCTCTGTCTACAGATCCAAGTATGTAACAAAAGCATCAATCGTACATGGAACTACCCTGTTTCCCTGAAAATAGGGTCCCCCCCCCCCCCCCCCGAAAATAAGACCTAGGGCAATGTGTTTCAAGCTTAGGAATATAAGGCCTACCCTGAGAATAAGACCTAGCGGCAGTCATTGTCACAGCGCCCCCCACGCCATATAATAGTAGTAGTAGTAGTAGATCATTTGGATACAGCAAGAGGTAGTGACATGGGTATAGAATTCATGGGATGAAAATCACTGACTGTTACGCTGCAAATGCTACGAGCAGCTACCTGGACAAGAAGGGCTCATTGAAGAAAGTGCTAAACATGAGAGACAGGGGGCAATGATTCAAATAGAAATGTAGCCCCCTGAAATTCCAGAGTTCGGAGAGTTATAAGGATGTTAGAGAAGTTATTGACATAATGGTCCTTAAATAAAAAAATCTTGCTTTTTGTCAATAGATACTAGGATTGAAAACGTACCAGAGATTGTTGTACACAGACAGAGAGAGTAACAAGACTTTCTTGATGGAATTCAGAATTATATGCTGATGTATGCGATGACTACAGGATATTAATAAATGTAGATTTTTTTTGTTCAACAATAATTGTGAATTCTTCGTCATGGAAAAATAAGACATCCCATTGTGCCTCTTTAGTTGCAAAAATTAACCTCTGAGTCCGAGCGGGAAGAGGACGCTGAGCGCATTGACTTAACACTCAGCGTCTTATAAATCGGACGCAGAGCTGATGCCGGTTCATCTTGAGATCTGAGACAATTCGGCATCGGGATACACGGGGTGACGTCTGTAACTAACAGCCGACTCCCCAGTGTAACACCCACAGTCGGAGTAGGCTCCGATTGCGGGTGTTTAACCCGCTAAATGCTGCAGTCAGCGCAACGGCAGCATCTAAACTGTCTTTGGGGGTCTTTTACCCCACAATCGGCCCCCCTACGCCGTCTTCGGGGGGCGCCGATCGTTTCCTTGGCAGCCCCGAGGTCCGATCAGGCAGTGCCTGTAAGATGGCATAGATGATGTCATCTTAAAGGCACAGTGTCAGCCTATGCATGTGCATAGGCTGACAACGCTAATACCCTGCAATACATCAGTATTGCAAAGTATTATCATGAACAAACAATCAGGTGATTTTTTTATGTCCCATGGTAGAAGTAATACAAAAGTGTAAAAGAAAATTTTATTCAATAAAAAATAAATTAATAAGTCAATAAAAATGTCCATAAGCCCCATAATGTATAAGGAGACGTATAATGCACAAAAAAGTCTAAATCATAAAACAAACCCTATATATATAGTATCACCGCATCCATAAGAACCCGTAGAATAAAAGTAAATAATTATTGAAAAATTATGATTTAATTATGAAAAGTGATCAAAAAACCTATATACTCCACAATGATACTGCTGCAAAGTACAACATGTCCCGCAAAAAACAAGCCATCAACCAGCTCCGTAGCCAAAAAAGTAAAAATGTTATGCCACTTGGAAGACTGTGATACAAAAATGATAGATTTTTCCCCACGTAAGGGTTTTATTTGGCAAATTTAGTACAACATGAGAAAAAATATTCATGTATGGTATCTCCGTAATCGTATCGACCCATAGAATAAAGATAACATGATAATTAGACTACACGGTGAAAAACAAAAAATTTCAACAATAGGGGATACCAACCCCAAAATGGTAACACTCATCCTGCAAAAAAATGCTGTCACATGGCAACAATAACGAAAAAGCTAAAATTTTATAGCCTACAATAGGGGCATAATGAGAAAACTAAAACACTGGCAGCTGCAGGGCGCTCCTTCTCTTCTGCGCCTCGCTGTGCACCCATAAAACAAGTAACGGCCACATGTGGGCGGTCTCTGTACTTGCGAGAAATTGCATAACAAATTGTAAGATGGGTTTTCTCGTTTGATCTTTTGGAAATGTGTAAATTTTACAAAATTTGACCATTCTAAATTTCACATCTATTTTGATTTAATTACTATGAAGATATCAAGGGGTTGACTATCTTCCTAAAAGCTGTTTCTGATAGTTTGTAGGTTGCAGATTTGAAAATGGGGTTACCGTATATACTCGAGTATAAGCCAACCCGAGTATAAGCCGAGACCCATAATTTTACCATCAAAAACTGGGAAAACCTATTGACTCGAGTATAAACCGAGGGTGGGAAATGCATTGGTCACAGACCCCCCCCCCCAGTATGTAGCCAGCCAGCCCCCTATAGTATACAGCCTGCCCCCAGTAGTATACAGCCTGCCCCAGTAGTATACAGCCTCACCCAGTAGTATACAGCCTGCCCCAGTAGTATACAGCCTGCCCCCAGTAGTATACAGCCTGCCCCCAGTAGTATACAGCTTGCCCCCAGTAGTATACAGCTTGCCCCCAGTAGTATACAGCCTGCCCCCAGTAGTATACAGCTTGCCCCCAGTAGTATACAGCCTGCCCCCAGTAGTATACAGCCTGCCCCCAGTAGTATACAGCTTGCCCCCCCTTGTAAACAGCTTGCCCCCAGTAGTATACAGCCTTCCCCCAGTAGTATACAGCTTGTCCCCAGTAGTATAAAGCTTGTCCCCAGTAGTATACAGCTTGCCCCAGTAGTATACAGCCTGCCCCCAGTAGTATACAGCTTGCCCTCAGTAGTATACAGCCTAACCCCAGTAGTATACAACTTGCCCCCAGTAGTTTACAGCTTGCCCCCAGTAGTTTACAGCCTGCCCCCAGTAGTTTACAACGCCACCTGGGAGAAAAACATAGCGGCGCCCAACACAAAGTTAGAGAAGAAAGAAGACGGGCACGGAAGCCAGAAGAGGACCTGCGCGGACATGGGGGGAGCAGCGCTGCACGTCGGGGCCCCAGAGGGTGAGTATATCATGAACAAAACTAAAGGTGGCCGGGAAAGGGCTGCTTAAAAAAATAAAGTCCTACTTACCTTCCAGTGCCCTCCGGTATCCAGTGCTGCTGTCACTCCGTTCCGGGCGCCATGTAAACAAACTTGGCCGCCGGAGAAGTGCAGGACTCAGCTTCCGGCCGGCCGTGGCCGGGCATACCTACCCGTCCCTATGCACTGCATTGTGTATGGGGGCTGGAAGGTTGTCGGGTCTGGTCGGAAGCTGAGTCCTGCGCTGCTCTGGCGGCCATGTTTGTTTACATGGCGCCCAGACCGGAGTGACAGCAGCGCTGGATACTGGAGGGCACCGGAAGGTAAATAGGACTTTATTTTTTTAAGCAGCCCTCTCCCGGCCACCTTTAGTTTTTTTTCACAACTCGGACAACCCCTTTAAAGTTGTGTCCTTGTGTCTACCACATTGAGCATGGAGAAAAGGAAGAAGACCAAAGAACTGTCTGAGGACTTGAGAATCAAAATTATAAGGAAGGATGAGCAATCTCAAGGCTACAAGTCCATCTCCAAAGACCTGAATGTTCCTGTGTCTACCGTGTGCAGTGTCATCAAGAAATGTAAAGCCCATGACACTGTGGCACCTCCCTGGATGTGGACGGAAAAGAGAAATTGACAAGAGATTTCAACGCAAGATTGTGCAGATGGTGGATAAAGAAACTCTACTAAAGAACCTATCCAAACAAGTTCAGCTGCCCTGCAGTCCGAGGGTGCAACAGTGACAACCTGTACAAACTGTCAGCGTCTGAATGAAAAGGGACTATAAGGTAGGATACCCAGGAAAACCCCACTTCTTTCACAGAAACATAAAAAAGCCAGGCTGGAGTTTGCCAAAATTTACCTGAGAAAGCCTAAAACATTTTGGGAGAATGTTCTCTGATCAGATGAGACAAAAGTAGAGCTTTTTGGGAAAAGGCATCAACATGGAGTTTACAGGATAAAAAAAAGAGGCCTATAAAGAAAAGAACACGGTCCCTACAGTCAAACATGGCGGAGGTTCCCTGATGTTTTGAGGTTACTTTGCTGCCTCTGGCATTGGACTACTTGACCGTATGCATGGCATTATGAAGTCTCAAGACTACCAACAAATTTTGCAGCATAACATAGGGCCCAGTGTGAGAAAGCTGGGTCTACCTCAGAGGTCATGGGTCTTCCAGCAGGACAATGACCCAAAACACACTTCAAAAAGGACTAGAAAATGATGTGAGAGAAAGCACTGGAGACTTGTAAAGTGGCCAGCAATGATTCCAGACATGAATCCCATAGAACATCTGTGGAGAGATCTCACAATGGCAGTTTGGAGAAGCAGCCTTCAAATCTCAGGGACCTGGAGCAGTTTGCCAAAGAATGGTCTTAAATTCCAGCAGAGCCTTGTAAGAAACTCATTGATGGTTACCGGAAGCGGTTGTTCACAGTTATTTTGTCTGAAGGTTGTGCTACCAAGTATTAGGCTGAGGGTGCCAATACTTTTGTCCGGCCAATTTTTATAGTTTTGTGTGAAAATAATCAATGATTTGACTTTTTGTTCCCATTCTCTTTTGTGTTTTGTTATTGGAAGCAAAATAAATGAAGAAGTTAATACCAAAGAATTTGTGATTACAATTATTATCGGGAAGAAAGCGAGTATTATCTGACATATTTGCAGGGGTGCCAATACTTTTGGCCAACACTGTATATCATCACCATAGTCATCATTATAATGTAATGAAAACAGCCCTGATGCAGAATGTATAAAAATGTACATCTTTTTACCTTCACATTTTCTGTGACCCTGTGTTTCAACAGCAACTTTCTAAATGCTCAAAAATGGCTGCCATTACTTGATTAGATTCATCTACATGAGGGCTTTTCACTTTTGCCAAGGAAAAAGGGACATTTCACCATTTTTTGTTGTGAAATAATATAAGGGCACAGTTACTTGCAAGGTTACGCAAGCTCACTAAAAGTGCATTGTCCGTCTATAATGCTGTGTGCGGCGATTCACTAAGATTGTGCACCAGAAATCATGAATCTGTCACTTCCCCGCAATGGTCCAACAGAGTTCTCAATCTTTTTTGCCGTGCATCTTTAACACAATTTAAAAATGAAATACAGCGCTTGGTCCAAATCAGTCAGACTGTCCGACGGCATGCCCCTGAATTTATCTCACATTGAAGCCAGCACAGCTGCGCCACAAAAGGGTCTCGTGCTCCACTATCCCCGCGCAGACACTTCTTAAATACCTGTGCATGCTGTTTTATCCATGAAGAATGTGCACAGTACGACTAAAGTGCAATGTATGACCATTAGTAAATGTGCCCCACATTGTTATTCTCATTTGCAGTTATTTTCTGATTACATGTTTTTCCCTTGATTTTCTGTCTACCTTTTTAGGGACTAATTTACAGAATAAGACTATTATCAGCCATCACTTTAAAATTATACTTTGTGGTGAAAAATCTGCACCAAAAATGTTATGAAAAGATGGTATCAAGAATTGCATCAAGACGGAGATGTGCAATGGTGAGAATTATAATACTGTAGACAAAAGACTAAGACCAGGAAGATGGGCTTAAGTATTATCATGAACAAGCAATCAGGTGATTTTTTTATGTCCCATGGTAGAAGTAATACAAAAGTGTAAAAGAAAATTTTATTCAATAAAAAATAAATTAATAAGTCAATAAAAATGTCCATAAGCCCCATAATGTATAAGGAGACGTATAATGCACAAAAAAGTCTAAATCATAAAACAAACCCTATATATATAGTATCACCGCATCCATAAGAACCCGTAGAATAAAAGTAAATAATTATTGAAAAATTATGATTTAATTATGAAAAGTGATCAAAAAACCTATATACTCCACAATGATACTGCTGCAAAGTACAACATGTCCCGCAAAAAACAAGCCATCAACCAGCTCCGTAGCCAAAAAAGTAAAAATGTTATGCCACTTGGAAGACTGTGATACAACAATGATAGATTTTTCCCCACGTAAGGGTTTTATTTGGCAAATTTAGTACAACATGAGAAAAAATATTCACGTATGGTATCTCCGTAATCGTATCGACCCATAGAATAAAGATAACATGATAATTAGACTACACGGTGAAAAACAAAAAAAAAAATTTCAACAATAGGGGATACCAACCCCAAAATGGTAACACTCATCCTGCAAAAAAATGCTGTCACATGGCAACAATAACGAAAAAGCTAAAATTTTATAGCCTACAATAGGGGCATAATGAGAAAACTAAAACACTGGCAGCTGCAGGGCGCTCCTTCCCTTCTGCGCCTCGCTGTGCACCCATAAAACAAGTAACGGCCACATGTGGGCGGTCTCTGTACTTGGGAGAAATTGCATAACAAATTGTAAGATGGGTTTTCTCGTTTGATCTTTTGGAAATGTGTAAATTTAACAAAATTTGACCATTCTAAATTTCACATCTATTTTGATTTAATTACTATGAAGATACCAAGGGGTTGACTATCTTCCTAAAAGCTGTTTCTGATAGTTTGTAGGTTGCAGATTTGAAAATGGGGTTACCGTATATACTCGAGTATAAGCCAACCCGAGTATAAGCCGAGATCCATAATTTTACCATCAAAAACTGGGAAAACCTATTGACTCGAGTATAAACCGAGGGTGGGAAATGCATTGGTCACAGACCCCCCCCCCAGTATGTAGCCAGCCAGCCCCCTATAGTATACAGCCTGCCCCCAGTAGTATACAGCCTGCCCCAGTAGTATACAGCCTCCCCCAGTAGTGTACAGCCTGCCCCAGTAGTATACAGCCTGCCCCCAGTAGTATACAGCCTGCCCCCAGTAGTATACAGCTTGCCCCCAGTAGTATACAGCTTGCCCCCAGTAGTATACAGCTTGCCCCCAGTAGTATACAGCCAGCCCCCAGTAGTATACAGCTTGCCCCCAGTAGTATACAGCCTGCCCCCAGTAGTATACAGCCTGCCCCCAGTAGTATACAGCTTGCCCCCCCCTTGTATACAGCTTGCCCCCCCCTTGTATACAGCTTGCCCCCAGTAGTATACAGCTTTCCCCCAGTAGTATACAGCCTGCCCCCAGTAGTATAAAGCTTGTCCCCAGTAGTATAAAGCTTGTCCCCAGTAGTATACAGCCTGCCCCAGTAGTATACAGCCTGCCCCCAGTAGCATACAGCTTGCCCTCAGTAGTATACAGCCTAACCCCAGTAGTATACAACTTGCCCCCAGTAGTTTACAGCTTGCCCCCAGTAGTTTGCAGCCTGCCCCCAGTAGTTTACAACGCCACCTGGGAGAAAAACATAGCAGCGCCCAACACAAAGTTAGAGAAGAAAGAAGACGGGCACGGAAGCCAGAAGAGGACCTGCGCGGACATGGGGGGAGCAGCGCTGCACGTCGGGGCCCCGGAGGGTGAGTATATAAGTTTATTATTTTTTAAATATTTTTTTTTATATATATGTGTGTGTATTGACTCGTGTATAAGCCGAGGGGACGTTTTTCAGCTGTGCTGAAACCCATACAATAAAAAAAATTGGCACTGAACCCGTAAACAAAAAAATATAAATGTTATGCCCATTGTAACATGGTGATGCAAAAACAAGCAAATTTCTCACAAATGACTTCTATATTCTGCAAAACAAGTTAACCATAAAGAAGCTATATAAATGGGGTATATCTGTAATCATGATGACCCATAGAATAAAGATAATACATTTTTATGGTACTGTGAACGTCCGAGAAAAAAAATGCTAAAAACCATTAACAAGAATTATTGATTTTTTTTAACCACCACCAATAAAGAAAAAACAGCATATAGGGGTAGAAAGGAGGAATGAAATGCTAAAATATAACTTTTAATCAGGATTTATGTTAAAAAAATGCATCAAATAAATTAATGCAAAAACATGTTAAAAATATAGATAACACCTATCCAGGCCACTTAAAGAAATGCAAAAACAGCACACAGATAGAAGCCAATATGGCGATGGGTGCACGCTCACAGGGACCGGGCCTCAGGTCCTCCGTCGATAATTTCCAGAGAAGTAAGCAGCACTCCGAGACAGCAATGGTCAGGTGATAACAAAAAGTGTTTCTTTTATTCCATGTTCTGAGGTGCAGTGAGGTACAGCGACGTTATGGCTCCAAGGAGCCTTTTTCAAGCCAAGTGATAACAGTGATCAGCACATATATATACTCAAACAAACAATCACATGATCAAGTGGTGTCCACCCCCTAATTAACATATCACATCATGATAATAGTATACAAGATCAATTTCATTACATAAAAATACATAATCAA
This sequence comes from Engystomops pustulosus, assembly GCF_040894005.1. NCBI lineage: Eukaryota > Metazoa > Chordata > Amphibia > Anura > Leptodactylidae > Engystomops > Engystomops pustulosus. The sequence goes on along the minus strand of NC_092416.1, from coordinate 116,448,359 downwards.
CAGCATTAAGAGGGATCTCATATGCAATAGTAAAGTGCTAGTGCAAAGAGTTATTATTATTTACTATTATATAGATATCAAATATAATCTGTGTGGGTAAAGTGACAAGTGCATCATGTGCTTTGTACAAAAGAAGTTAAAACAATGTATCGAGTGTCTCACCATCCTTTACACATGTTTATGAAGCAAAGACAACACATCCGAGCGCGCGCCGACCATCTACTAGTGTGCACCGCATAGCTGGAACGCAAGCAGGCCAGAGTGCGGTGCGCATGTCAGGTTGTCAAGGCAACCGCCTACGTCACGTGTAAACATAACACGGACATCGAGAGTGTTCCCCAACCGGCAGTGACTTTCCCTTATGCTGCTTTTTAGCCGCAAGTATTTAGAAGGTGATTATAATAATAGTGTAGGGGAGGGTATGCAGAGGCGGTCAATGGCACAGCGGAGGGCACGTATAAAACGTAGCGATACATTCTCTGAAGACATGTAGGTGGGTAAGGGATACACATCCAAAGTTAATGGGGCGATGAGACCCCCAGGGCACCTTTAATATCCCTGCGGCCAGTTTTTGGCCTAACCAGGCCAGTTATCAAGCAAAAGTGAATGTGTAAAGTAACTAAACAAGCATAAACGTCAATTAAACCAATTGTATACCACAAGGTGGGTGGTTTTCTCCTACCATGGTTGAGACGTTTACCAGCTCGATGGGTGGGTGTAAGGGGCACACAGACCTATCCTGTCCCTATGTAAGCCCCTTTAACTCCCGCTCTTACAAGGGCAGTCCACATCTTTCCTTGTCAAGAGACGCATGCCCCCTGTCAGCGCCACCTTCCCTTACCCGTTTAATCTCCCGACTCTTCAGAGGGATAATTGTTGAAATCCGCCGTCCTTTAACCTAGTTTGGCCTCCACCCATCCAGGATTGGGCATATCTCCTTAGCCCATCAGTCCTATTGGCCAGCTACGGCCCGCCTCACACAAATGCAGCGGACCACAGTGTAAACAGCCTGGCTAAAGGTGCAGCGGAGGTACGCAAGAGTCGTTATGGCGGGGAGATTATGTAGATTATGTAGATTATGTAATGCCCGTCCCCTTATGGGCGTGTCTACCATTAAACGATATAGCAGAGTATCTTGGCAGGTAATCGAAAGGTTATAGACTCGTAATCGTTATAGACCTATAATCGAGAGAAACTTTGTGGAGTTTTTCATCATGGAAGTGCAATGTACAAGCTGTAATTTTTTTTTAGACAATGTATTAACATTACACATTAACAATTACAGCTTGTACATTACACTTCCATTTTGTTTTAAACCCTGTGAAACATATAATTATATATATATATATATATATATATATATATATATATATATATATATAAACATATAAGAGTTAAGACACTTCGAAAAGTTGATTTTTCACACATTGAAGGGTGTAGTTTCTAACATGAAATAATTTACGGGGTTTTACTGCTATTTAGGCCTCTGAAAGTCACTAAAACATGAGCAGGTGCCATTTTGTAGCTTAAGGCTCAGCCCGATTTTTTGGATTCGGACTTGCTTCGCTTTATATGGTTATAACTTTTGAACACTGTTACTTATCAAAACGATTCTGAGATTGTTTTTCCCCACATGTTGTACTTCATTTTAGTGGTAAATTTTGGCAGATAAGTTTTGCGTTTATTTACAAAAAAAAAAGAAAATATGATAAATTTTTTGAAAAATTTGCCATTTTCGAAATTCTAAATCTTTGCGTTTTCAGGCAGATAGATTTACCACCTAAATAAGTTGCTGAATAACATTTCCCATTTGTCTACTTTACATTTTCATAATTTCTGAAATGTCTGGATAATTTATTTTGATGTCACGCGGCTTACAAATAGAATATCGCTTTTCCGGATTTTCAGAATTGACTATTTTGGGGATAAATACAGTTTTGAATGAAATTTTACATATTTAGCATCAAAACCCCCTATATAACCAACCCATTTTCAAATCTGCACCCCTCAAGCTATCAGAAACAGCTTTTACGAAGATTGTTAACCCCTTGAGATCTTCATAGTAATTGAATCAAAATGGAGGTGAAATTTAGAATGGTCAAATTGTTCCCTTATATGTTCATTTAGCACTAAAATTTACACATTTCCAAAATATAAAAAGAGAAAACCCACCATACAATTTGTTCTGCAAAGACCCCCCACATGTGGCCGTTACTTGTTTTATGGGGGCACAGCGAGGTGCAGAAGGGAAGGAGGGCGCTGCAGCTGCCAGGATTTTAGTTTCCTCATTGGCCCCTTTTGAAGGCTATAAAATTTTCGCTTTTTCGTTATTGGGGCCATGTGATGGCATTTTTTTTGCGGGATGAGATGCTTTTTCCATTGTTACCATTTTGGGGTTGGTATCACCTATTGTTGAAAATTTAGGAACTTTTTTTGAGGGCAGGAGTAGAAAAGCATCAATTCTGTACTGGATTTTTTACTTTTTTTTTTTTTGGTGTTCACTGTATAGACTAATAATCATGTTATCTTTATTCTATGGGTTGATACAATTACGGGGATACCAGACATGAATATATTTTCTTACGTTTTACTAAATTTGTCAAACAAAACCCTAATGTGGGGAAAAATCTATCATTTATGTATTGCCGTCTTCCAAGTGGCATAACCTTGTTACTTTTTTGGCTACGGAGCTGGTTGATGGCTTGTTTTTTGCGGGACATGTTGTACTTTGCACCAGTATCATGTCTGAGTACATATGGTTTTTTGATCGCATTTTATAGCATTTTTTGTGGGATTGAAAAGGTAAAAATCATAATTTTTGGAGGGTTTATAACAGTTTTTTTTTACGGCGTTTATCGTGGGGGTTCAATAATGATTTACTTTTATTCTACGGGTTGTTACGGACGCGGTGATGTTATATATGTGGGGTTTGTGTTATGATTTAGACTTATTTTGAGTTATATGTCTCTTTATATGTTTTGGGAGTTTGGGGCATTTTTAGTGATTTAGTGATTCTGAACCTCCTACAACCCAAAAAAGAGGATCCAATAATTTTTAGAATTCTTTGCCAAATTTCCATTTTTTTCATAACTAAACAAAAAAGATATCATCAACATTTTTCTATTACAGTGTGTGATGAGAAAACAATCTCAAAACCCCCCGGATACGTTAAAGCGTTACAAAGGTTTAACCTTCTATAATGACACGGGGCAAATTTTAAAAATCAGGCCCTACAATGGGTTAGACCTGAATGCGTTAAAGTACATCAAGCATTGCATTTTAAAAACACAAACGCAACCAAACAATAAGAAAATGTTTCAAATTTTTCAGATGTTTTCAATGTTTTCCAAAACGCACCAAAAACACTACACGTGTCACTGCACTAAGGCAGGCGGCACAAGTGGCGTTTTAAACCTGTTTTTGGGCCGTTTTTAACCAGTCCATGTGGTGTTTTTGTCACATTTTTTAACGCTGCCAAAATGCAAGAGGGAGAGGATCATATGCGTTTCCCGTGAGACCCATGCGTTCAAAAATGTGACATGGGAATCAGCCCTAAAACGCAAGTATAATGGCGTTCATACTTGAGGGTGGCTTCCCACATTCAGTTTTTCAGATGTAGTTTTTGATGTCCAAACCCGGAATGGGTGGAGGAATAGCACCTCTCAATCATGTGTTCTCACTCATTGTAAACACCTGCTTTTGATTCCAAAGACTACATAAGTAAAACTGAATGTGGGAAAGCATCCTGAGGTCACGGTCACACAGTGCGTTTTGAAACGCATCACAACAACTGCAGAAAAGGTGATCTGCCTAATTGCATTACTGTTAACATTTGTGTTTACTAAATGCAATGTTAACGCATACATTAACAATTGGGTTTTGTAAACGCAAATGTTAGTAGTAATGTAGAAACGTAATTTCTAATTTTTCTCCCCAGTTGTTGTAATACGTTTCAAAACACAATTAAAAACAGGCCAAAAACGCGTTCTAAACGCATGTGCCATCACCCTTACCCGTTTAGCTTTGTGACAGGGGACATTCTCCTGCATGAAAATTGTTGGCTGATTGAAGAACGGAATGAACCATGTGTTAAACCATGAGGTTCTGATACACACCTTCATTCACTCTGCCCTGTAGCTGTATGAGAGGTTCAGCTTCAGCTCATGAAAGGTTTGCTCACTGCAGAGTGGGCTTTCAGTCCATATGCTATAGACACTGTATGACGAGACAGAACCTTACTCTGTTAAGTGTTAAACTGGAGAGCAATTTCAGGTGCAATGTTGAAATGAATGCCCATGGAGATTCTCCACAATGCCCTGTCCTCTCTTGCATTTGTCTTTCAGAGATGACCAGCTTTCTTGGGCATCTTGAAAGTGATTGTAGTATTGTAAAGATGCAATATTCTAGAAATTACAGACTTGGGATAACCAAATTCTCTTGCTATGGCTGATGTGGTCACCCCTCTGGCCTTCATCTGGGCAACATATTGCTGGAGGGTTTCAGTTACTTTGTAATGGCACACCATTTTAGCAAACTGGAAAGTTAGGCTGCTAGTTAAATAGGGTTTGTAAGATAATTAAGGAAATTAGCACCAGGTGCCATAATTAACACCAATAACTTGCAGGTATCTGAAAGAATTCTCTCATTTTGATCAGTGTTCTTTTAAATTGATCTCATTTACGTTTTTATTTATGCTTTAGAATGTATACAATTTATGAAATAGACTTAAAATACTGCTATTTTACTTATGTTAGGATATATATTCACAAATAAATAAAATAAGAAAACTCCCCAAAAACGGTGCACACTGAAAAAAATACCTGCCAAATCCATTTACAAAAATAGGTCTTTTCAAAAATGACACAACTGACAACAACTCATCACACAAAAATAAGCACCAATAATAAGCACCAAACCAACTCTGTCAAGAAAATTACAGAAGTTATCACTTATGAGATGGCAATGTTAAAACATGTGATATTTTCTTCAATATTGTTTTCATTTATTAAAACTGGGCAAATAAAAAAAATCTACAAATATAATTGGAATAACTTATATAAATAATAACATATTTTAGTGTACAGTGAATGACCCCAAAATGATGCTATAAATCAAAAACACAAATTGCTGAGTTTCTTTCCCTCCACCCAGAAAGAGTTAACAAAATATCATCAATAAGCTATAGACAACCCAAAACAATGTATGTGAAAAGTGCATTTCATCCCATAAAATATAAGCTATGCAATGTCATTCTCTTCATTCTGTGCCCATACAGCAGCCCATTTGTACATTTATAAATAAAATGTATTGGGGTATATTGTTGTTTAATTATTTACAGTCGGGACTGTATAATAAAAATATACTCACCTTCTCTAGCTCTCCTGTTTAACCACCACGCATTCAGTCACTGACGGTCTCAGTTTGTATACAAAGGCAGGCGGAGCAGTCCCGACCATAGCAACATGCCTGCAACAGCATAAGTTTAAGCCTGTAAAGGCATGTGGCTGTGGTGTGGAAGGCACCACCAGTCTCTGTATAGAATCATATACACTCACCGGCCACGGTACACCATGCTAGTAACGGGTTGGACCCCCTTTTGCCTTCAGAACTGTCTCAATACTTCGTGGCATAGATTCAACAAGGTGCTGGAAGCATTCCTCAGAGATTTTGGTCCATATTGACATGATGGCATCACACAGTTGCCGCAGATTTGTCGGCTGCACATCCATGATGCCAATCTCCCGTTCCACCACATCCCAAAGATGCTGTATTGGATTGAGATCTGGTGACTGTGGAGGCCATTTGAGTACAGTGAACTCATTGTCATGTTCAAGAAACCAGTCTGAGATGATTCCAGCTTTATGACATGGCGCATTATCCTGCTGAAAGTAGCCATCAGATGTTGGGTACATTGTGGTCATAAAGGGATGGACATGGCGTTGCAACGATGCTCAATTGGTACCAAGGGGCCCAAAGAGTGCCAAGATAATATTCCCCACACCATGACACCACCACCACCAGCCTCAACCGTTGATACAAGGCAGGATGGATCCATGCTTTCATGTTGTTGACGCCAAATTCTGACCCTACCATCCGAATGTCGCAGCAGAAATCAAGACTCATCAGACCAGGCAATGTTTTTCCAATCTTCTACTGTCCAATTTCGATGAGCTTGTGCAAATGTGCAAATTGTAGCCTCAGTCTCCTGTTCTTAGCAGAAAGGAGTGGCACCCGGTGTGGTCTTCAGCTGCTGTAGCCCATCTTTCTCAAAGTTTGACGTACTGTGCGTTCAGAGATGCTCTTCTGCCTACCTTGGTTGTAACGGGTGGCGATTTGAGTCACTGTTGCCTTTCTATCAGCTCGAACCAGTCTGCCCATTCTCCTCTGACCTCTGGCATCAACAAGGCATTTCCACCCATAGAACTGCCGCTCACTGGATGTTTTTTCTTTTTCGGACCAGAGGACCACCGGACCAGAGCATCAGAAATGGGTCAGCCTACCAGCATGTGCTGTAAAAGTTAAAATAGATGAGGCTAGTGTATGATTTAAACATTTCACCAAGTCCCATCCAGTGCAAAGCGTTACCTAGGAACTCATGAGAGACTTGGTTAAATGCCATGTGGACTGTGGCTCTGGATGTTATGGAACATGTCTTCTGTGCAAGCAAGACTGTCAGCAATCCTACGGTCACGAATGAGCAACTCTGTCAACCCTATTTTCCAGGAGCTTGGTGAGGATTTGTGGTTCACATTTAGGGGAGGGATGGGGTCCCAAATATTTAAAGAGAATATGTTATACAAATTAACCCAAAATAAAGACATCAATCATTAAAAAACAGCATGCTTCCATAGAGGATGGGGAGGAATAGAAGTCCATAGAGGATTAGTAGGAGTAGAAGTTTGAGGAATTTGTTAGAGATGCTGTCCTAGAGTATCTTTCTCTACATAATCTTAAAACACTTCATGGGCATGTGTTTAGGGATCAGTCCTGTCAGACTAACCTGATTGACTTCTACGAGGAGGTTTTTCTAGTCTGGACCTGTGGGAAGTCTTTGGATGTTATGTACTGTATCTAGACTTTCTAAGGCATCTCTTACAGTGTTGCATAAAAGGTTGGTATATTAAATGATACTGCTGGGAAAATCTGTGTTTTGGTTAGGAATTGGCTTAGTGATAGAAAACAGAGGGTCCTCATTAATGGCACATTGTCAGATTGGGTTGAAGTTACCAGTGAGGTGCCACAGGGGTCAGTATTGGGCCCCCTTCTTTTTAATATATTTATAGATAACCTCATAGCGGGTATACACAGTAGAGTTTCAATATTTGCATATAATACTAAACTCTGTTAAGTAACCAATGGCCGAGGCCAATAGTGTAACATTACAGAGAGACTCGTGGAAGAACTCGTGTGGAGAAATGTCTGATGAGGTTTAATGTAGATAAAGGTCAAGTTATGCATGGTAAGGTCATACTTTTGCCATTATAAAAATAGCAATTCAGTCCACAAATTATATATTGTGTACAGTTTTGGGCACCAGTGTATAAAAGGGTCATAGTAGAACTGGACCGGTTGCAGTGGAGAGCAACCAAGATTATTAGGGGAATGGGGGGACTATAATACAATGATATATTACTAAACGTGGGGTTATTTAGCTTAGATAAAAGATATCTGAGGGGACACTTCATTACAATGTACCTCAATGGACAGTACAAAGATACCTCCAAAGATCTTTTTATACCTTGGCCTTTGACCAGGACAAGGGGGCATCCTCTACAGAGAGAGGCGGTTCTACCATCACCATAGTCAGGGATTCTATACCATAAAAGCACTGAGACTATGGAACTCTCTGCCACATTGGTTGGATTCTTTGTAAATGTTCAGAAAGGACTGAATACATGGTGTACAGTTTGTGAATATTAGAAGGCTAAAGGACCTGTGATGATGTCACTCTTGTCACGTGTCATTAATTTAATACAAGGCACTGTGTAAATAAATGGATTAAATATTTCCCATATGTAAATAAAGCTTTATGTTTCTGTAGTTTAATATAAGCAGGAGGCAGATCAGGGATTTGAAGAGACAGAGAACTGTCAGTCACAATAACGGGGCATGGTTCACTGCCAGCCTGAGAGAGAGAAGAGTCACAGCTACTAGACATGAGTCAGAAAAGCTAATTTGCATATGAGAAAAATTTCTGTAATTAAGGTACAGTGCCTCACTGGCAGCCAATGTTAGGTGATTTGGGGGGGGGGGGACTTGTAACCCTTTATCAACAGGGATTGTTAGTCAGGGTGGTCAAAATTTGGTGACATGTCCTCTTGAAAGAAGGATGTAGTAGCATCAGCAACGTGACCTTGGGGCTTTATAGCTAAGTGGGTTACTAACATATAAGGCTGGAAAAAGATGCAAGTCCATCAAGTCCAACCTTGAAATAAAAAAAAAATCCCCATAATCTGTAATATTTCTTCTCTCCAGAAAGTCAGCCAGGCCTCTCTTGAACATGTAAATAGAGGCTTCAATAACAACCTCTTGTGGCAGAGAGTTCCATAGTCTCACTGCTCTTACAGTAAAGAACTTTTGTCAGTATTGATGGTAGAATCGCCTCTCCTCTAGGTGTAGAGGATGCCCCCTTGTCCTGGTCGCAGGCCTAGGTATAAAAAGATCTTTGGAGAGATCCTTGTACTGCCTGATCAGGTATTTGTAATTAGGTCATCCTTTTTATACACTTCTGCCCAAAACTGTACACAATATTCCATGTGTTGTCTGACCAGTGATTTGTATAAGGGCAAAACTATATCCTTATCATGAGAATCTATTCTCCTCTTGATACATCCCATAATTTTATTTTCTTTAGAAGCAGCTGCCTGGCTCTGGTCACTAAAATTAAGTTTACCATCCACCAATACCCCCAAGTTTTTTTCAGCTCCACTTATACTAAGTAATTCACTACATTAAACCTCATCAACCATTTCTCCACCCACTCCTCAAGCTTCCACAAATCCCCCTGTGATGCTATTCTCTCGGTATTTATAACTTTGCACAGATTAGTATCATCTGCAAATATTGAAACTTGACTGTGTAAACCCTTTACAAGGTCAATAATAAAAATATTAAAAAGAAGTTACCCCAATACTGACCCCTGTGACATTCCACTAGTAACATCAACCCAATCTGAGAATGTGCCATTAATGACGACCCTCTGTTTTCAATCACTAAGCCAATTACTTACCCAAATACACAGATTTTCCCCTAGTCCCAGCAGTCTCATTTTATGTACCGACCTTTGATGCGGCACAGTGTCAAATGCTTTTGAAAAGTCCAGATATACAAAATGCACAGCCTCCCCTAGATCCAGTCTGTAACTTACTTCCTCATAGAAGGCAATAAGATTAGTCTGACAGGACCGATCTTTCATAAAGCCATGATGATGCTGGGTTGTAAGCAGGGGCGCACCACCCATGAGGCGAGTTGAGATCCTCACCTCGGGTGGTGCCACCTGGTGGACTGTTTGGGAGCAGCAGCGGGCAGGACTCTAGCTGGGTAATACTGTGAGCCAGGACATGGCCGTTAAAATAACCTAGACTGCGGCATGTCCTGGAGGCTGCCTGGGTGGTCGGGCAGGACTGTTTATTTAGGTTAGCTGCGCTGTGCGTAGCAGCCCGTAATGAGGCTTCCGCAAGCTGTGCATGCGCAGCACAGAACTGTTTCAATGCATGGAAGCTGTTGGGCGAGGGGTGGGGTTGCGCGTGGGGCGGTGCTACCTTGTAAACCTTGTGAGATGTAACGTCGCTAGAGCCACTTAACCAGTGGAGTCAGCTCAGCTGCCCGACACCCAGAGGTGTCGGTAGGGCAAAAGATCCAGAGCTTGTGCAGTACTTTCCCCTGCAGGTCCTAGGCTCTGGGGCAATAAGACTCCGGGAGGCTGAAGGACCTGTGCACAGAGCAGCACCAGTGAGGTAAGAGGGAGAAATAATAGGGACTAAGAGAAGGGGGAGAACATGGGGGGGACTGTGTGGGGCATATTACTCATACCTTCCAACCGTCCCACTTTCGGCGGGACATTCACGTTTTTAAACCCAAGTCCGCTGCCCCGGGAGGCTAAGAGATTTTCACGCTGTTCCCCGCAGCGGAATCATGGTCGGACTGGCCTGGCTGAGCATAACCGCGGTAACCGCAAGGGGGAGTGGGGCAAATCCGCCCCGCACCTGCCGGCTGCAGCAAACGGAGCACACACTACCTCCAGGGATCATAACTGCATTGAATATGGTCAAGGACCTTTGATGAGGTCATGACCATGTGACGCCTGTGTGGGAGGAGCTACTGAAGACCCGGGTAGAGGTTGCTGCCATGCATGCCGAGGTACTGGGGGCTGTGTGGGCACATTACTTACTGGGGGGGCTGTCTGGACACATTACTTACTGGGGGGCTGTGTGAGAACATTACTTACTAGCTGGCTGTATGGAGGACATTACTGGGGGCTGTGGGGTACATTACAGGTGGGCTGTATGGGGGACATTACTGGGGGTAGCTGTGTGGGGCACATTACTGGGGGCTTGGCCTTGGTTTGATCTCATATGTTTTTCAGTGACGCACGTGTGATGGGTAATGAACACCTGGTGTTAATTAAATGCAAGACAAACACGGCAGCCTTACAGTATTTGGGGGAAGAGTGTTAGGGGCAGCAGCAGGATAATGCTGTCAGGGAACCAACATGTAGGAACAATGAGGAACATAAGATGTGGTGATGCCTAATGGAAAAGATGGAGGATGCGTCACCTGCAGTCAATGTATATAACAAGTAGGGATTTCTCCTGTGGTTTCTGTAGCTTTATATACCCTTAGTAAAGCACACTTTATGCATTTTATACTACATGGAAGCACGATGTATGCATTTTATACTACATGGTGGCACACTGTGTGCATTTTATACTAAATGGCAGCACGCTGTATGCATTTTATACTACATGGCGGCACGCTGTATGCATTTTATATTACATGGTCGTAAGCTGTGTGCATTTCACACTACATAGCGGTACACTGTGTGCATTTTATACTACATGGCAGTACGCTGTATGCTTTTTATACTGCATGGTGGCAAGCTAAATGCATTTTATACTACATGGGGGCATGCTGTATGCATTTTATATTACATGGTAGTAAGCTGTGTGCATTTTATACTACATGGCGGTACGCAGTGTGCATTTTATACTATACGGGGGTACGCTGTATGCATTTTATACTACATGGCGGCACACTGTATGCATTTTATACTGTATGGCGGCAAGCTAAATGCATTTTATACTACATGGCGACACACTGTATGCATTTTATACTACATGGCGGCATGCTGTGTGCATTTTGCATTAGTTTATTTTCACACCAAACCAATATGATGGATCTGGTCCTGACACTCCCTGATATATTACATATATGGGGGGTGTCTCTGTCTCTCTATGGCTCAGAAAGGCTTGGTTCACCCCTAGTTATAAGGTTATGTACAGTAAGATACTCCAAGATATCATCTCTAACAAACCCCTCAAATATTTTCCCCAAAACAGAACACTCACAGGTCTGTAGTTACCAGGATCACTTTTTGATCTTTTTTTGGATATTGGTACCACGTTTGCAATTCGCCAGTCCTTTGTAACAGAACCAGTTCTCAGGGAATCTTCAAATATTAAAAATGATGGTCTGTCTATCACAGTAATCTTTGATACTGTGGTCCAAACTGGTCCATTTAATACAGGTAATGAGTGCAGAGTAAGAGTTGCTTATTAAGAAAAACTAACAGGTCTGATGGTACAGTCACAAGTTCCTCTTTTATTGAGTTTTTGTTTACATGTGATCGGTAACTATCACCACATGTTTTGCATGTAAACAATGCAAACCAAGTGGTGCTTGTTACTGATCGCATGCATTTCAGTGGAAGCCCCTCCCAATTTCGGTTGAATTACATTTCAAAACACAATAAAATGCTAATTAACTATTTAAAATGTATACAATGGGATTTTCTTTATTTAGTTTTTAGATTATGTCTCTCATAGTTGAAGTGTACCTGTGTAAAAAATTACAGAGCTCTCTATTCTCTGTAGGTGAGAAAACACTCTGAACTGGCAATGTATCAGATACTTCTTTCTCCCCACTGTATGTAGGATCCTATTAGCACAGCAGAGTACACCATGTTCACCAGGAAAATACATCAACAAAAATTCTACAACAAATTGATAACTGTATACAGATAGATTCTGAAGGTAGATAGATATGCATTAAGTCATGAGGTATAGATAGATTCATTATACATATGAGATAAATGGACAGATAGATAGATTCTGTGTTGTCATATGGTCTGAGGAGGCCTCTCATTGGATTAAACTGATCAAGTGACTGCCAGAAGTTTTGGCTAAAGTACTGGAGTGATGAGGGAATCAAACCTAATAAAAGCTAGAAGATCAATAGTTAATTATGCTGAATTCCCCCAGACCAATCTGCATATTTATATGTTTATAAGTGAGGTGTTATATCCCACCCCACCCCAAGGTGGCATTGAGAGCAGAGGGGACATAATTATGGAGAAGGGATCTGCAGTATGACAGATGACAGCCTCTATACTCATAAATTAGATATATAACAGAATATTTCCTGTATCTCTGTGTGATATGCTGTATAATGATGACTGATTGCATAAACACCAGGATAAATGACTGTTACATACGGCAGGTGGTGATGTGTCTGTGACTATGATTGCATTGCCTGACGTTCAAGATTCAATCTGGCCGAAAGAAGTTTACACAGTAGCATGCGTTCACACTAACGTGTGCAGATCACTGGTTGTAAACCCTTGTTTGCAACCCATTTGGCATTGTCACTCATGTCACTAGTGATGTCAGAAGAAAAGGCTCTGTAAACCTGGGGAGGAATAGGACTTGTTCCATAATTTGCTGACACACAGGGCTGTGGAAACCACTGCTGTTTGCATGAGCCCATACATTAACATGGGGACATATCCTAGCTGTTGAATCAATAGCTAGCACACATCCCACAAATATGATGGGATACATAAGACCTAACATCAGAAACATGGCTGCTTTCTTCCAAAAAATAGCACGACACCTGACAATGGTTTGTGCTGATATTGTAGCGCAGCTGTATAGAGATGAAGGTGCAATACCAAGCACTATCCATGGTCACAGTTGGCGCTGTTTTTGGAGGTAAGCAGATATACACTCACCGGCCACTTTATTAGGTACACCATGCTAGTAACGGGTTGGTTCCCCTTTTGCCTTCAGAACTGCCTCAATTCTTTGTGGCATAGATTCAACAAGGTGCTGGAAGCATTCCTCAGAGATTTTGGTCCATATTGACATGATGGCATCACACAGTTGCCGCAGATTTGTCGGCTGCACATCCATGATGCGAATCTCCCATTCCACCACATACCAAAGATGCTCTAGAGGCCATTTGAGTACAGTGAACTCATTGTCATGTTCAAGAAACCAGTCTGAGATGATTCCAGCTTTATGACATGGCGCATTATCCTGCTGAAAGTAGCCATCAGATGTTGGGTACATTGTGGTCATAAAGAGATGGACATGGTCAGCAACAATACTCAGGTAGGCTGTGGCGTTGCAACGATGCTCAATTGGTACCAAGGGGCCCAAAGAGTGCCAAGAAAATATTCCCCACACCATTACACCACCAGCCTGAACTGTTGATACCAAGCAGGATGGATCCATGCTTTCATGTTGTTGACGCCAAATTCTGACCCTACCATCCGAATGTTGCAGCAGAAATCGAGACTCATCAGACCAGGCAATGTTTTTCCAATCTTCTACTGTCCAATTTCGATGAGCTTGTGCAAATTGTAGCCTCAGTTTTCTGTTCTTAGCTGAAAGGAGTGGCACCCGGTGTGGTCTTCTGCTGCTGTAGCCCATCTGCCTCAAAGTTCGACGTACTGTGCATTCAGAGATGCTCTTCTGCCTACCTTGGTTGTAACGGGTGGTGATTTGAGTCACTGTTGCCTTTCTATCAGCTCGAAACCAGTCTGCCCATTCTCCTCTGACCTCTGGCCTCAACAAGGCATTTCCGCCCACAGAACTGCCGCTCACTGGATGTTTTTTCTTTTTCGGACCATTCTCTGTAAACCCTAGAGATGGTTGTGCGTGAAAATCCCAGTAGATCAGCAGTTTCTGAAATACTCAGACCAGCCCTTCTGGCACCAACAACCATGCCTCGTTCAAAGGCACTCAAATCACCTTTCTTCCCTATACTGATGCTCGGTTTGAACTGCAGGAGATTGTCTTGACCATGTCTACATGCCTAAATGCACTGAGTTGCCGCCATGTGATTGGCTGATTAGAAATTAAGTGTTAACGAGCAGTTGGACAGGTGTTCCTAATAAAGTGGCCGGTGAGTGTATTTTTCAACCTCCTGACGACCCCTTAGAAGAGAAAAGAAATCAACAATTATCTACGAGAGACATATGTTGCTACCATCTGTGAAGAATTAGCAATAAGCAATTTCCAAACAATGTGAAGTATATCATTCTACTTCACGAAAGATAATTCACAGGTAGAAAACATTCCAAGATGGTTGAGATTCTCCCCATGAGTGGATGTCCAAGTCACTTCATCCAAAGGTCAAAGGTAAGAGAAAAAAATATAGACTCTACATGGCTGCAAAGTAAAAAAATCAGTTTGTAGACATAATGTGAGTGTAATGGCTCTAAATGAGTCCAATCAGGCCCTGCATATTCAGGGGTTACGAGCAATGCCCTGCCTCCTTGTTCCTGATTGACAGGTCTCACTGCTATGATATGCGAATGTATGGAACATTGAGAAAGCTCTGTTACATCATTGGGAACTTAAAGTCATGGGCCAGGGTGATGTAATCTAAGGCCCTGTTACATCTGCAACGTCTACCCCATATATCTATCTGCACATATGAAATCACAGCAGCCTCCATGAATTTTTAATCCTCTCCATGCACTATTACACCTCCACATGCTCCATGGAGGCTGCTGTGATTTCATGTGATTTGATACATACATGGGGTAGACTCTGCACATGTAACAGGACCTTCAATGACATCATCCTGGTCACACGACATGAAGTGCTGAATACTAAGATGAGGCATGGGAAATGGGAAGGAGTAAACTGAGGGCTGGCTGAGCAGGACATACCCCCTTTGATGCCAGGGAAAATAATATAAAGTTGATGTTTGGGGATCGGAGGAAACAATTTTTTGTTAAAAGAAGGTTGTCTGTTAATTAATGGGGCTATATGAGAATAGGGGTCGTGCAGTGCATGCCTTAATTTGTGGTATGGTAATTATATCTCAGGTCTTACTACCTTTTTGTTGCATGTGCCGCTTACTGTTGTCCGTTTGTTAGCCTATTTTATATTACCTCCTTACTATATGCCTACTTTTGTCCTTTATGGCTATCCATTTTCCACATGCATTGTTTCTTAGTTTTTTTTATTGATTCCATTTTTGTGCCGATGCATTTTTTTATGTTTGTGTATGATTAATAAAGACTATATTTTTCCCATATATAGTTTATATTTTTTCTTTGAATTTTTTTAGGCTGTTTGCTATATGGGAACCAGTCACCAGTCACTGTATTTGTAAAAATGTGGTGACAGATTCCCTTTAAGTTCAAGCACAAGACTGACTTTTTTGAAAGGGATTGCCAGGAGAAAGCCTCATCTTTCTAAGAGAACATTGACTTCTGGAACAGTGGCCCACATTTACCAAAACTAGTGGGGTCTATACTATGTGCAGTTTGCAGTAATGTGGTGCAACCAGGGGTGTACTAAGCCTTTCTGCTGCCTGCGGCGAGCCATAGAGAGACGCCCCCCCCCATATATGTAATATATCTGGAAGTGTCAGGACCAGATCCATCATATTAGTTTGGTGTGAAAATAAAGCAACGCAATATGCATACAACGCACCACCATGTAGTATAAAATGCATACAGCGTGCCGACATATAGTATTAAATGCATCCAGCATGCCGCCATATAGTATAAAATGCATCCAGCGTGCCGCCATGTAATATAAAATACATACAGCGTGCCGCCATGTAGTATAAAATGCATACAGCGTGCCATCATGTAGTGTAAAATGCATACAGTGTGCCGCCATGTAGTATAAAATGCATACAGCGTGTCACCATGTAGTATAAAATGCATACAGCGTGTCGCATGTAGTATAAAATGCATACAGCGTGCCGCCCTGTAGTATAAAATAGATACAGCGTGTCACCATCTGGTATAAAATGCATATAGCGTGGCGCCATGTAGTATATTGGAAAAACGTTGCCTGGTCTGATGAGTCTCGATTTCTGCTGCGACATTCGGATGGTAGGGTCAGAATTTGGCGTCAACAACATGAAAGCATGGATCCATCCTGTCTTGTATCAACGGTTCAGGCTGGTGGTGGTGGTGTAATAGTGTGGGGAATTTTATCTTGGCACTCTTTGGGCCCCTTGGTACCAATTGAGCATCGTTGCAACGCCATGTCCATCCCTTTATGACCACAATGTACCCAACATCTGATGGCTACTTTCAGCAGGATAATGCGCCATGTCATAAATCTGGAATCATCTCAGACTGGTTTCTTGAACATGACAATGAGTTCACTGTACTCAAATGGCCTCCACAGTTACCAGATCTCAATCCAATAGAGCATCTTTGGGATGTGGTGGGACGGGAGATTTGCATCATGGATGTGCAGCCGACAAATCTGCGGCAACTGTGTGATGCCATCATGTCAATATGGACCAAAATCTCTGAGGAATGCTTCCAGCACCTTGTTGAATCTATGCCACGAAGAATTGAGGCAGTTCTGAAGGCAAAAGGGGGGTCCAATATATATATATATATTTATATACACAGATAAAGTTACATTACCTTTTTTTTATTGTCCTGACAGGTATGCGGGGAGTGGGGGAGCCAGGTGCTTGGTGCTGTCCAGTGGGCTGTCACAGCATGGTGCCGGCCAGCTGGCATGCGGACAGAAGAATGGTGCCGGCATGAAGACGGTCGCATGGTGCGTGCAGGCGTGCGGACGGCAGCTCGGTGCCGGGCGGCGGGCAGATTGGTTTCGACAGGCAGGGACCAGAGTGCGAGCGGGAGAATGGTGGTGGTTGGAGGGCGTGCAAACAGGAGCTTGATGCCGGGCGGCCGGCAGAAGGGGCGGGCAGCAGCTCAGTGCCGACTGGCACACGGAGCCTCGTGCCGGCTGGAGCGAAGGCAGAAGAATGGTGCAGGCTGGAGGGCGGGTAGGAGAAAGGTGCGGGCTGGCTGGCGGGAGCACGGTGCTGCCCCCCTTGTACAGCAGGAGGCACGCAGCCTGTTGCGAGATTCGCAACTCGCCTCATGGCAGGTGCGCCCCTGGTAGCAACATCTGACTAAGCACTAACTCGCCCCTTTAGGGGCACACAAAACTGGCGCAGACACTTTATAAATACATGTGCAAGCAGTTCTTTTTAGTGCAAAGTCAGGCAGAAAACTGGTGCAAAAGCTGTAATTAATGTGGGCCTATGATTTCTCTTCCTATGCATTCTCTATAGTGTAGTGCTGATGCAATGATGTAATTCCGCCCTCCACTGCCTCCTTCACTGAAAGCTGCAGAGAAGAGGAAGCTGGGGGCATGTGGCAGTTAAGTAATAGTTTTTTGTTGTATAGAAACACAATGCAAGTGCCTTGCAGGCTTGGCCTCATACATTTGCGTTTCCATTGAAACCCATATGATTGGTAATCAGAAACTGGTGTTTTGCATTATTTAAAGCAGTGATTTTGAACCTTTTTTGAGCCGCGGCACACTTTTTATACTTAGAAAATCCTGGGGCACACCACCAACCAAAATAGCACAAAATGACACTAAAACAGTCATATTATACATATAGTTAATAATATAGATTCTAAATTTATTTTACTCACTCAGTGAGTGAGTGTGAAACCTCTTCATCAACAGTTCTCAGTTTCTCCCTGTTTTTAGTATATGGTGCTGATCATTATGTGGCTCATATACTGCAAAATAAAGGGGTACTATGAGAAGTACTATGGCCATGAGGCCATACTCAGCATATGAGCTGGTACTTGTAGTACTCCAGCCTCATGGCTATAGTATTTCTCATTTTACATCGCTGCGCATTGCTGGGAAACAAAACACAGGGGGCACCATAGTTAGGGGAACTTTCCCTGCGGCACACCCTACCATGTGTCGCGGCACACTAGTTTGCCACGGCACACTGGTTGAAAATCACTGGTTTAAAGGACACCTGTCATCAGGTCTCTGTCACTATTTCTGTCACCTCTACCCATTGGAGCAGCTCACAAGGATCCCATCCCAGCCTTTATCTAGTCAATTCATACATTAATCATTATAAAATCATCTTTTCTTTATTATGTAAATGACCATGGTCACATGGTCAGAGGCAGTGATATCGACCCTGTTCCCCCTCCCCTCTCCTTCGAATGCTCAGGTCTGTGTGTAATGTATAATGAAGCATTACTAGTGTCTGTGCTTTATCTGCTGACATGCTCTCCCTCCTAATACACATGTGTGAGACATAGACATCAGCTACACATGTACCTGACATGTTCTGCTATAACATGGCTCCCAGGAGCTTTTGTATCTTACACATACACACACAGGCTGCAGCGGGCATGGCCGCCAGCACCAGGAAGTACATGGAGGAGCCATTACACTATTATACCTCACACCATTATACAGGCTGTCAGTCAAGCACTGGGGGGTGTGGCCGTGCCTCCCACTCATGAATAAGCCGGACAGCTTGAATATGATAATGACTCATTGGACATTTCACAGGTCATTTGCATACAGCTTTAGGACCTCATTGCTTAGGTTTACTGGTATGTTGAAGGACAATGAAGGGATAGAGGCAATGCTTTATATTGGCAGTTTATGAAAATAAATTTAGCTTAGGGGGTTAATTTGCCTGACGGGTAATCTTTAAATGCAAGGCACTGGGTTCTGGTTAACCCCGGGCTCTATGCAGAGGCCATATGTGGCTGCATCTTCATTGTACTATGGCCGTAGGGGCTATAAAAATAATAACAGTACAGGCAGTCGAGATAGGTTCCTTGAGTTTGTACTTAAGTTGAATTTGCATGTCGGAACTGTATATTTTATAATTGTAGCTCCAGACAAAAAAATTCTTTGTCCCAGTAACAATTGTATTTTCTATATTTTTTGCTGTAATGAGACCTAGAATTATCAATAAAGCTTCATTACAGGCACAGTATAGCTGATCATTGCAGCCTGGGACTAAAGTAAAGCATCCAGAAAGCTTCACCAGTGGTCACCGGTCACCGGGGGCAGAGGGTTCCCTCTGTATCTAGGGGTCCCCTGTAAGTCGGGTGTCCTTAAGTAGGGGACCGTCTGTATATACTTTCCCCAACTGAATATAAACAGAGAGCAGCAGTGATGGGTAGTGTCCCGATGCTGCAGTGCAAAGTAAGTATATTATATATTAATTGGGGATGCTGTTGCTAAATAAAAATTTGTGGATGCAACTTAATTAAGAGGCTGCTGTTTTAAATTAGAGGGAAAGTGTAAATAATATAATTAATTTGGTGTGGACAATGTATGCATTTAGTTTATTTTGTATTTGAGACAACATGGTCAGTAATTTATGTCACATTTAATGGGCTTAATGTGGGTATTTAATGGGTCTAGTGTGAAGATTTGAAGAAAGGTGCTGAGGACATCTGGAGACAAAAACCAGGAAGGGCAAGGCCAGCACAGAGCTGTAAGTAAGCAGCTGTGACTGATCTAAGCAGTTAATGGACTGCGGCCCGATCGCATCAGGGCTACTATGGAAACGCCTGCAATCAGGAACGAGCCGCCGGTGTTTTGCGTTAATTTAATGCAAAACACCAGCGGCTCATTCCCGATTGCAGGCGTTTCCATAGAAACACCGATGCAATCGGGCCGCAGGCTGCCCCGGTGGGTGCGGCTTTGTCTGCGTTTTCAAATGCAGACAAAGAGGTGCGCGTGGCACCAGCCTTAGGGTGATACCACAAGGTGTTTTTGGTCCTTTTTTAAGCATACGTTTTCAGTCTGTTTAAAAACACATGCATTTTTAAAACGCATCTCTTTTTGACCTTTTACCACGCGTTTGACTGCTTAAAACCTGTTTATCTTAATAGATAAACAGGTTCAAAGTAGCCAAAAGCATGGTAAATAAATCATGCATTGCTGAAAACACATGCTTGAAAACACATGCTTAAAAACGGCCAAAAACGCCACATGTGGCAGCACCCTAAGGCCAGCCGCACTTTGGCGTTTTGAACCCTTTTTGGGGCGTTTTTAAAAAGTCAGTTAAAAACGCATGCGTTTTTGAAAACACATCCATTTTTTACCTGTTTTAATTAAAATAATTGGTAAAAAGGGTCAAAAACGGATGCGTTTTAAAAAAACAGGTTCAAAATGCCACGTGTGTCGTCGGCCTAAGGCTACATTCACACTAACATGTGACCGCCCGTGTCGTAGCATGGCGGTCACATGTCGTTGCACTGGCAGCAGCCTCAGGGTGCAGTCACACGTTGCAGTTAAAACTGCATCGCAGTTAGTTTTGAGGTGGTTTTAGGTGCAGTTTTGTCAATTTCACTGGTGAAAGACATGAACTGAACGGGTGAATTTGAATTTTAAGGAGAAAGCTGTCCCACAACTGTCATTTACCTGTTGATTTGATGTTTTTCACTTGTTAAAATAAGTAATACCACCTAAAAGCAACCCAAAACTATTTGCGATGCAACGTGTGACCGCACCCTTACTGATGGAAGCCGTGCTGTTCTGTACATTTATTGTACCTCTTTATATTCCTGGGCAGTATATTTACTGCTGGCCTGCTTATGTGTATGGTATATTATAGATATGTAAGTATGGGCACCTATAATACAGTGCTTTGTATAAAATGTGTGCGTAAATCTCTCTATATTCATCATATGTATGTGTGTGTAGAGTACACATGACGCATGTGTGTATATGTCTGTCTAGCATATATACGATACATTTGTGTTTTTCAGTATAATGTGTGGCTTGTGGACAGCAGTTAGGGTTTAGATATATGGGGCCCCGATTCAGCCACTGTGTTTATTCTAAAAGTGCATATTCACATCTGATCGAAGTCTTGCCCAGGCATCTACCACTATTTACCCCTGATTTCAAAGCAGATTATGTACCATCTTATGTACCAAAAAGTGTTTCTTGCCTGGTTCCATTATGTTTTATCTCCGCCTATAGCAGGCAGTAAACAATGTATTGGAGCCAGTAAATAACATACTTGTAATGGATCAGCTTTAATTTGAATCGACCAGGAAACTGCCAAAAGCTCTGCGCCCATCAGAGGCGTCAGCTCACATTGCTCCTAGATTATGGTTATCTGAAGGTGAATGATGTAAATGTTTTACAAATGAGATTTGTACCTTTTCCACTTGCGGCAGAATCCGTGTCACCCTCCCAGGCTGCGCAGAAACTGTCACAGCAAGATAAATGAGAGTCCGTCTCACACATGCAGCCATTATTTCATTGTACAAAGCACTAGGATTTTAACTGAGATGCCCTTTTGGAGAAGTAGTTGTTTTATTGTAACAGAAAGACAAGGCAAAAGATGCATGTCCCAGCAGCCTGGTGGGGTAGGTAGCCACAAAAAGATCAGAACACATGAAAACATGAAAGATGAAAAAATAGCTGTCTGCACCAACAAACAAGGCAAAAATTACATAGTACATTTCTGGAATGAGATTACCTGTTACATGGGCCCTTGATTATCCAGATGAACGATAACATGTCATCTTTCTGTTGCAAGTTACATAATGTACAGTTACACTGTCTTTACATCAGGATCGGAGCATCTGTTGTAGATTCTGTCAAAAGGCTGGATGTAATGAGATAGCATGCTGGGCTAGTTTGTCCATTGAAATGATAGATGTTATGATTAAAATCTAATGAACTCCATTATATTCAATGGTGTCCATCGGACAGGGTGTGGTCCATCTTGTCGCTCGTCTAGATTCCCTATAAGGGAACAGAAAAATTAAAGAAATTGTGCAGATGCAAAGTAGCCCTAGAATGCCATCATGGAATTGGGAGAGTTGGTTGGGTCTGTGACACAAGGTGGTAGTGACAGAATGCAGAACCCCCATACAATCATAAAGCCATAGGTTTGCCACAATTCTGGTGAAGAAGCAGTTATCATCGATATAGTAACTGTAGCATGCCTGGAAAGTGCATGACCCTTAGTGGGGTATAAGTGTCTATCGGTCTGAGGCATAAAGTCATATGGGGATGTTTGCAGATTAAATACGTGTCCAGACAGGATAGGAGTTGTAGCCTCAAAATGAACGATTTTACTTTGACTCAAATACTACACACTGTATTTACTTGGATAAGATTGAAGTCACCCACTTCTTGTAAAGTCACCAGTCACCATTCAGGAGCAACCAGTAAAGTAGAACCCAGCCATCCATTGCAGCTACCTTATTTATATCACCAAATCCCTGTTTATGTCAGAGTCTTATTATTATACCCCACAATGTTAAGGTCATCAGTGTGATGTTTCAGGACGCATGGAAATTCTCCTTAGTCACAGCTTACAATAGGTAACAACGCCACCTACCTGGCCATCAACCCATGGAGCTAACCAGAAGGAATAATAAGCAAGTGCTTACATTTAGAGATGCAAATTAAACGTTTGGATCCTGTGTACAAGTGTAGGAATAAAACACTTTTATTATAACATCCAGAGCAGTTTTTAGGTAACCTGTTGTACACAGTGGAGCCCATTTACTTACCTGTCCCTGCGCGATCCCCGAGGTGCGATCCCCGGCGATAATGCACTGTTTCGCGATTCACTAAGATCATGCACCCGATATCCTGCATGTGTCGCTTCCGACGAAGTTCACCTTCTTCTTCCTGGTGTATGTAAGTGCTTGGGCTTACGACACAATTTAAATGTTAAATCCAGCGCTCAGTCCGAATCAGTCAGATCGCCCGACCGCCCGCCCCACGATTTGTGTCGCATGCGCCAAAAACCCCTGTTAAATCCCTGTCACAGTGGCGCAAATCAGAAATTGTCGGAATATCTGATGATAGTGCGGTCTGCAGACCCTTAGTAAATGATCTCCAATGAGTCTAAAAACATCGCCCCCCCCCCCAACATATACAATGCTCTCTGACTTTAGCATAAACATCCCCCACCAAATTAAAAATATTAGAGACATGCATTTATGTATGGATAATAGTGTATGCCACACTCTCTTGCGCCCCCGGATTAATTCTAACATATTCTTACTTATACAGAATTTGTCTTTCAAATTATAATAGCGTCTTCAAAACTTAGTACATAAATACACCACTAGTATGGAGCTCAATGCATAAGTACATTACTAGAACCAAGCTTCATACAGAAACACAGCAGCAGGACCAATTGCCAAAATACATAAAAAACAGTATTCCCCAATTCCCCAAATACATAAAAAACAGTATGCCAGTAAGATTTTATACATGTACAGAGCCCTCTAATTTACATGTATACACTACACCCATAATGAATAAATACATGCAATCCCCCCTTTTATATCATACATAAAAATAGAGATATTCGGGGACAAATTAACAAAATATCTCACTTAGGATATTCCGAGAGCCTTTCAAATGGACAGTCCTCAAAACCCTATGATCATCGAACGGGCGCATCGTATAGGGCCACACAGGGACAATGGAGGAGGACGTCTTAAGCCAGTGATTGCCAAATACCTTCACTGGGTGGAGAAAGAAAACCAGGCGCAGCTCACAATCCAGGGGCAACGCATCCTTTTATTTCAGGACTTTGCCGCCTGCGTGTCACAGCGTAGAAAGCGGTTTGTGGAAGTCTGTCACTACCTACATAACCAGGGCACGAGATTTCAACTGCAGTATCCTGCCCGCCTACCAGTCCAACACAACGGACACACCTTGATGTTTGAAGACCCAGAGGAAGCTAAACAACACTTCAATATAGGCGCTATAGGCTGAAGTATGGTGAAAATATGAGGGGGCTATATCACTTCAAGTTTGCGCTTTAAGATGCTGATGTTGCTTTTTGTTGTTTATGTTACTAGTTATTTGTTATTCTTGTGTGGCACTTGTTCATCCTTCTTATTGCTATTGCAAATCCCTGGAGGAGGCCTACTGGTCCCCCAACTCATTTACCTGAGCCAGAATATAGAAAAAGTCCTCCCGCAGTCCGGGACGGGTTGGGCTCTACAAGTTAGGATACTTCACCAACTGTCTAACCACCTGTTTCCTGACATGGATGAGTAATACCGATTTTATATTTGACACCACTGACACATACACAACAACCCCTGACCTTAAGTTCCAATCTTGGAATGTAGCAGGGCTAAATATCCCCATTAAGCGAAAAAATGTACTCCAGCACCTTTACCAGTTTAGACCAGACGTTATATTTGCCATTTCTGGCGCTAATAACTTTTTTATACTTTGGTGTATGGAGCTTTGGGAGGTGTCATTTTTGGCGACTTTTGATGACGTTTTCAATGCTATCATTTTTAGGACTGTACAACCTTTTGATCACTTTTTAGAGAAATTAATATATTTTTTAAAATGGCAAAAAAGTGCCATTTTCCGTTACGGGGTTAAATGCAGTGAAAAACGTTATTATATTTTGATAGATCGGGCATTTTCTGATGCGTCAATACCTAATGTGTTTATGATTTTTACTGTTTATTTATATTTATATCAGTTCTAGGGAAATGGGGGTGATTTGAATTTTTATGTTTTTTTATTATAATTTTTTTTAACTATTTTTTTATTTTTATTTTTACTATTTTTCAGACTCTCTAGGGTACTTTAACCCTAGGTTGTCTGTACGATACTATCATATACTGCCATACTAATGTTTGTGTCACGCACTGGAGTGCGGGAAGAGTCTCTGGGGCTAAAGTCTGTGGACTCCCTGGACCACCGCGGGGAATAACGATACTAGGGATACAACCTGGGAGCGGAGTCTAAATGGACTCCTGGTCTTCGCCAGAGCCCGCCGCAAAGTGGTTTGGTCTTGCTGTGGCGGGGAGCCACCAGGTCGCTCCACGGTTGCGACTAGGCCCGCTGTGGCAGCCAAGGCAGGACCTCGGGAAGGCAGGACCTCAGGAAGGGAGGACCTCGAGATGACAGCACCTCGGCATGGCAGGACCTCGAAAGGACGGCTGGCAGTACCTCGGAAGGACGGCTGGCAGGACCTCAGAAGGACGGCTGGCAGGACCTCGGAAGGACGGCTGGCAGGACCTCGGAAGGATGGCTTGCCGGACCTCAGGAAGACCACTGCAATACCGAACCGCCACAGGATAACCAGACCGCCACAGGATAACCAGACCGCCACAGGATAACTGGACCACTACAGGAACACGGGAACGCCACAGAAACACGGGAACACCACAGGAACACGGGAACACGGAGGTGTCTGGAAACGCTCAGGAATCACGGAGGCATCTGGAAATGTTCAGGAGGCTTTCTCTTCAGCAGAATGACCTGAAGATCCAGCAGGGAATGCTGGGAGTCGCCAGGCTATATAGCAGGGTTGGGAATGCCAGCACCAATTGGGAGGACGCTGGCCCTTTAAATTCCTGGAGAGTAGGGCACGCACGCCCTAGAATCAGGAGCATGCGACCTCGGCAAGAAGCAGAAGCGCAGCCTCGAAGGAAGCCGGCGTGGGACCAGGACGGGACCATCACGGAATCCGGAGCCAGGTGAGGTGAGTATGGACCTGATAGAAGACCCGAGGCTGTCATGTCATGACCCAATGCATCGCGATCTTTTTGAAGCCGGCGCCGAGAAAACACCCGCGATCAGCAGCAAAGACATACCGGCTATGGAGAGGGCTCCGCCCGTGAGCCCTCTCCATGTACCCACACCCGGAATGTGACATAGTATTACGTCACATGTTGGTAAGGGGTTAAATCTGATGATCAATGATGCCTTCTATTACTCAAGGTATTGATAAGCTCTGAATCAGTCCAATACAGATTTTTCCCAAACTGATTCGAATGATGCTGGCGGTAGATGCACAAAATCTTATAGTGGGGGGAGATTTCAACACAGTGACTGATCCCTTAATTGAAGGCTCCTCACCTGACAGCAGACCAACAATTTCCTCTAGATCGCTATCACACCTATTGGAACAACCCACCCTATGTGATGTCTGACGCACAACTCATAACACTGCTGAGGACTACACATGCTTTTTCGGGCGTACACAACACCTTTTCCCGTATAGCTCTCTCCCTGTTACCCATTAACCTTTATTCGGGTGACATTCACCCAATCACTATATCAGACACATGGAGTCTTACATATGGCGCTTTCCCACATATTTAGCGGAGTCGGAAGACTCCCGTACCTTTCTTAAAATCATTGTGCAACTTACCTTTGATCACCTGGAACATTATGATGTCCTGGCTTTAATGTTGGCAGCGACAAAGGCAGTCATGAGATGGACCATGGATTGGGAAAAGAGAAGGCGGGTTTTTCCAATCTCTGCCGTAAAAACCCTTTTATTCTGACTTTTACTGAAAGTCGGCCTTAGGGTAATGCCACATGTGACGTTTTTGGTCCATTTTTAAACATGCGTTCAAATGCATGGTAAACGGTCAAAAACGAATGTGTTTTATAAAACGGAGCCGAGGCTTTGGGACCAGGAGGCGGGATCAGTTCTGATTCCTCCCCTAGGCTAGCCCGGCCTCCTCCCCCAAGTCAACTTTAGAGCCCCCAGAGAAGAGGAAGCAGGACTGCTGTGGAGGAACAATGGAAAGGTAAGTAACAGTTTATTTTGTTTAATACCCAACAACAGGGGAGGACAGGTAGCCACAATATGAGGGAAGATTGAGGACCAAAGGCTACAATATGAGGGAGGATGGAGGATCAGAGGACCACAATATGAGGGAGGATGGAGGACAGGAGGTCACAATATGAGGAAGGATGGAAGACAGATGACTACAATATGAGAGAGGATGGAGGACAGGAGGCCACAATATAATGGAACAAGGAGGATAGGAGGTCACAATAGGAGTGAAGATGGAGGACAGAAGGCCATAATATGAAGGGGGATGGAGGGAAGGAGGCCACAATGTGAGGGGGATGGAGGACAGAGGCAACAGGAATCAATATTATACTATGGTTAAAGAAAAAGGGGAGAGACTTTTTGCCCCTTTTCTCCAGTCCAACAGTTGGGAGGTATGCATAACATACACTTAACACTATACTGTTGTCACGGGTGCTCCTGCGATCCGTATCATGGATTGCAGGTACACCCTTGCCCCTCTCCATGGCGTTGGCGTCACCCCCGGCGCTCACTTACCTCTTCTTGCGATTCTGTTCTTCTCGGCACGCGTGTCCCCGCTCTCTAGGGCGCGCACGTGCTGGCACTCGGAAGTTTAAAGGGCCAGAGCACCGATGATTTGCGCTGGCCACATCCAGGTTTCTATTTAATCCGGCGGCTCTCATACCCCCCACGTCTGATCTTTGAGCTACCTAGCCAGTGTAAAAGTCTCCCTGCGTTATTCCTGTGCTCAGTGTTCCTGTTCCTACGTTCCTGTGTTTTTATTCATTTGATCCGTGTTCCTGTTCCTACGTTCCCCTATTCCTGTTCCAGTGTTCCCGTGTTCCGGGTCCTGTGTTCCCGTGTTCCTGTTCCAGTGTTCCCATGTTCCGGCTCCTGTCTACCTTTTCTAGTGTTCCTGTGTTACTGTGGTCCCCCGCCGCAGCAAGACCATCCCGCTTTGTGATTGGTTCTGGTGAAGACCAGGTGCCACTTAGGCCCCTTCCACACTAGCGAGTGTGATGCGATGAACTCGCATCACACTCGCAACGCAAGCTGCCGGGAACGCACGGCCCGAACGCTGCACCGCGGGAGTGAACTCAGCATGTCAGTTCACTCCCGCGGTGCAGGGTTCGGGCCGTGCGTTCCCGGCAGCTTGCGTTGCGAGTGTGATGCGAGTTCATCGCATCACACTCGCTAGTGTGGAAGGGGCCTTAGATTCTGGTCCCAGGTGTCGGCTAGTACCATCTCCCGAGGTAGTCCAGAGGGTCCACTGATCCCGAACTCTGACAACTGTTTTGTGAAAAAAAGGATAAATCCAAGAGTATTCTTAAAATTATATGAGCAATATATGGCAGTATTATGAACACACTATATGGCATCATTTTGCGGACACTGATTAGCTTAAGGTTTGGCAAATGTTAACAATATTATTTAGTCTGTGGTAGTACTTCAAATTGAACATGTTTTTCCTAGGAGACTCAGTTGACCTTGATCTGGCTTGATCAGCCATTTAATGGAGTTCTATGCAGGCAGTGATAGCGTTAAATTGTGCTGTTTATCACATAAAAAGGACACACCCGCACCAGCCCATCATTCACCTGACAGTGAGATCAGGATTCCACACAAGTGATGATTCACTTTCACAGGTTGCGCTAAGCTGTCAGTCTCTGGCAAAATCAAAGTCACATTTCATCCTGCACTAAACTTTTCTCTGTCACTCACACTTCTCTGCTTTTCTTCCCAGACAACAGTGATATCCACTTTAATCATTTAGTCCAGAGTGACGTACTGGCTTTTGAACCTTGCCGAGACAGTTATGAGATGATATTTGGTCATGGAACCCTCACCAAACCAGAGCTTTTGGTTCATCAGATTATTCATCATCACTGTTAATGGATCATTGCAGGTGCCAGGAGTAGGGAGCAATACAGAACCTACTAATGTGTATCAAAAAGAAAAACAGTGCAGTGCTTTGGGTCACTCTAATTGTCACTCTGCAGATCTCCTGGGTATTGATATAGTAGCCTGCAAAATCTACTATATATCTATTTTACAGTGGAGAGTATATTACTATGGTAGAAGGGGACAGAGCAGTGTTCTGCAGTGGTCAGTGGTGCAATGATCTTCAGAATAGATCATAGTATACACTCACCGGCCACTTTATTAGGTACACCTGTCCAACTGCTCGTTAACACTTAATTTCTAATCAGCCAATCACATGGCGGCAACTCAGTGCATTTAGGCATGTAGACATGGTCAAGACAATCTCCTGCAGTTCAAACCGAGCATCAGTATGGGGAAGAAAGGTGATTTGAGTGCCTTTGAACGTGGCATGGTTGTTGGTGCCAGAAGGGCTGGTCTGAGTATTTCAGAAACTGCTGATCTACTGGGATTTTCACGCACAACCATCTCTAGGGTTTACAGAGAATGGTCCGAAAAAGAAAAAACATCCAGTGAGCGGCAGTTCTGTGGGCGTAAATGCCTTGTTGAGGCCAGAGGTCAGAGGAGAATGGGCAGACTGGTTCGAGCTGATAGAAAGGCAACAGTGACTCAAATCGCCACCCGTTACAACCAAGGTAGGCAGAAGAGCATCTCTGAATGCACAGTACGTAGAACTTTGAGGCAGATGGGCTACAGCAGCAGAAGACCACACCGGGTGCCACTCCTTTCAGCTAAGAACAGGAAACTGAGGCTACAATTTGCACAAGCTCATCGAAATCGGACAGTAGAAGATTGGAAAAACGTTGCCTGGTCTGATGAGTCTCGATTTCTGCTGCGACATTCAGATGATAGGGTCAGAATTTGGCGTCAACAACATGAAAGCATGGATCCATCCTGCCTTGTATCAACGGTTCAGGCTGGTGGTGGTGGTGTCATGGTGTGGGGAATATTTTCTTGCCACTCTTTGGGCCCCTTGGTATCAATTGAGCATCATTACAACGCCACAGCCTACCCGAGTATTGTTGCTGACAATGTCCATCCCTTTATGACCACAATGTACCCAACATCTGATGGCTACTTTCAGCAGGATAATGCACCATGTCATAAATCTGGAATCATCTCAGACTGGTTTCTTGAACATGACAATGAGTTCACTGTACTCAAATGGCCTCCACAGTCACCAGATCTCAATCCAATAGAGCATTTTTGGGATGTGGTGGAACGGGAGATTCGCATCATGGATGTGCAGCCGACAAATCTGCGGCAACTGTGTGATGCCATCATGTCAATATGGACCAAAATATCTGAGGAATGCTTCCAGCACCTTGTTGAATCTATGCCACGAAGAATTGAGGCAGTTCTGAAGGCAAAAGGGGGTCCAACCCGTTACTAGCATGGTGTACCTAATAAAGTGGCCGGTGAGTGTATATGTCCAAGCATAAGTAGGACAGAGCAATATCCTGGCTCAAGGTAGCAAGGACATAGAAATGCTCTAAGTTTGGTGGCTCTTGTGGCGTTTTGAACCCATATTTGGGCCATTTTTAAGAAGTCCATTAAAAAACGCATGCGTTTTTGAAAACACATCAGTTTTTTCTATCTTTGTCCATTATTCCCAATTATCAAAATTATCATAATTGATAAAAAAACAGACAAAACGAAAAAAAAGCCAAAAACAAAACAAAAAAAAAGCATGCATTTTTTAACGGACTGCTTAAGTCGTCCTTTAGAAAATGCATGTGTTTTTGACCGGTTTTACCAATTATCTTAATTAAAATAGGTCAAAAATAGATGTGTTTTAAAAATGCCCAAAAATGGCCAAAAACGGGTTCAAAACGCCACGTGTTCCGCCGGCCTTAGGGTGATACCAAAAGTGGTGTTTTTGGTACTTTTTCAAGCGTTTTTGACCTTTTACCATGCGTTTGACTGCTTAAAACCTGTTTATCTTAATAGATAAACAGATTCAAAGTAGCCAAACGCATGGTAAATAGTTCATGCATTGCTGAAAACACATGCTTAAAAATGGCCAAAAACGAAACGTTTGGCAGCACCCTAAGGCCGGACGCATTTTGGCGTTTTGAACTTGTTTTTGGGGCCTTTTTAAAAAGTCAGTTAAAAACGCATGCATTTTTAAAAACACTTCCATTTTTTACCTGTTTTAAATAAAATAATTGGTAAAAAGGGTTAAAAACGGATGCGTTTTCAAAAAACGGGTTCAAAATGCCACGTGTGTCGTCCGTAGCATGGCGATCACATGTCGCACTGGAGAGGAGGGGCTGAGCACTCTCCATAGATATGTATGGTGCACGATGCAATATTACAGGGATAGAAAGGACATGTCTTATCTTTTCCTGGGTACGGAACTGAACAGTGCCGCATGTGTGCGGCACCGTAGCACTTCGTACCGCACTGTGTGCCAATTGCCGGCCTATGGGGAATGTATATACTGCGGCCTTATATACGTCCCCCAATGGTGGTGTGAATTCACCTAAGGCTCCTTTCACACTTGCGAGTGTGATACGATAAACTCGCATCACACTCGCAGTGAGTGCTGCCTGGATCTCCCAGCCAGAACGTTGCAAAGCCGGCGGCACAAGTGGCGTTTTGAACCGTTTTTAAGCAGTCTGACTGCATCTGTTTTGACTGGTTTTACCAATTATCTTAAAGGTATTATCTAAATTAAAACGGCCTAAAAATTGGTTCAAAATGCCACGTGTGTCACCACCCTAGAGGTGGTGGCACACGTGGCGTTTTGAGTCCATTTTAAGCGTTTTTGTCTGTTTTAATTAAGATAATTGGGAAAACCGGACAAAAACGGTTGCGTTTTCATAAAACACATGCTTTTTCAAAAACGCATGTGTTTTTTTAACAGACTGAAAACACATGACACACGTGGCATTTTGAACCCATTTTTAGGCCGTTTTAATTAAGATAATACCTGAGGGCGCGGTCACGCTTTCCGCTAGTGTTGCATTCATTACATGTTATAATATATAATATGTGTTTTTTTAAGGTTTTATACTTGCTTAATAGTTGATATACGAAACATGTGCCTACACCTGCTCAATGCAGGAGAATCAGATGCAGCAGTGTAAAACTTGCCACAAACTTTGCGAAATGAGTGTAAGAGTTGCAAATGAGACATTAAAATGAGACAATTAAACATTTTGAAAAGCGTTTTAGTGGAAACACATCTGTGATTGGGCCATTCCACCCCCCTCAGCCTTTGCATTGTTATTCAACCGCAACACAAGCATTGCATGTGAACCTGGACATCAAAAAGTAGTAGTCTATATTAGAAAACCCCTTTGCGTAAATAATACTAAATATCTCTGTGTCAACAGCAATTAACAATTAACCAATGGCAGTATGTTTTGAAGCAGCTCAGAACATCATCAACTCATATTTCATTCATGGCTCAGCATGATGCAATCATCCAAAACATTCACTTTCAATTGGTTATATAAAGTCATGGAGGCAGAGAGTTTAGCACTGAAGTCAAGCTCTCCTCACTTCAGAATGCCCCCTTCACTGTAACTGACATCCTGCTCCAGACTTCCGGAAAGCCAGGTACTGATGTCCTTGGACACAGGATCTTTGTTTACATTGGGCATTCTTCGGCTCAGAGAGCTTGACTTTAGTGCTGAACTCTCTTCCTTGTTGAGTTTATACGACCAATTCACATCTCACTTCAAAGCAGATTTTCTGGATGATGTCACCACACTGAGCCATAAAAGAAACATGAACTATAAGGTGATAAGACACTTGACAACATACTTGTAGTGGTTTATTAGGTCTATTTCTGCTGATCGGCTCACTTTAACTCTGCTGCCCTGCATTAGTGATAATACATCAATTTTACCTGTTGGAAATAGTCTTCTCTGAACCTGGCTCCTACTGTGGTGTGATGGTCTGTTCTTGTCAGTCTTCCCCCACCCAGACTGTGAAGGCTCCATCTGGACAAGCAATAATTTGCACTTGAAGACATGTATAGATTGCTGACCTCAGGATGTAGTAAATTAATATGATGGAAAAGGAAAATTGCAAAGTGCAAGGAACTGAATAAAATACAACAAATACAATATGTGACAATAATATGTGACAATAACTACAAGCTCATGAAATTGTCAGCTCAAGACTGTCTACAGCTGCCATTATAAGTCCACGATGTAGAACACTGGAGTAAAGGGGATGTCTGCTTTATCTAGAGAACGCTTAAAGGGGTTTTCTGGCTTATAGTTATGGATTACCTACCCAATTCATATATGATAACTGGCTTTTTAAAATAGCTAAAAAATTCGAATAATACAGGGACAGCTTTGATTTTTAACAGTTATATTTTCTTTCCAGGAAATGTCTTTATAGAGTCTATCAACAAAGAATGTAGGATAGGGACATATTTGTGAGATTTATAGAGATTTTACAACCCAGAATCTTTGTAGACTTCTCTTACTAAGTAAAAGGGTATTGTGATTTCAGCAGTAACATGATGTTTGAATGTAGATATATGCTTATTACAACTATTAGAAATGTTTAATTTGTAGTTACTAAAATGACTTTAATTTTATAGAGTTTTCATCAGGGGGTTGGGGTCGTAAAGGGATTGTTTATTTAAATGAGCAGATATTTTAAATGAGAAAAATAAGGGGTAGTTAAAATGTAACTTTTATTTGATTAGTTAACAGGGGAATTGTACAAACAAACATACATGGAGAGATTTATCGCAACTGTTTGAGCGCAACAGTCCTAGTTGGTCATGTCAACCAATCATAGCTCAGCGCTCATTTTATAAACTTCAGTGAAAAAGTAAAAGGTGAACTACATGAGCAACTACAACAGTTTTGCTCTCCGACAGTTATGATGAATCTCTCCCATAGTGAACACATAGATAATAATAATAATCTTTATTTTTAAAGCGCCATCAAATTCCGTAGCCCTTTTCAAATCATAGGGGACATATAATATTATATTACACAGAACAAACAGTCATATGGAACAATAGGAGTGAGGGCCCTGCTCGAAAGGGTACAGTCTATGAGGATGAGTGGGTGACACAAGAGGTTGCATAATGGTCCAGACATTCTTTATAAGGGAACAGTATAAAATAGTTTAATAAATAAAAATTCTGCTGCTTGAAACAGCCATCAGACGCCATCTTATTTACAAGGTCCAAGCTGATTAAGACTGCAGAGAAGCCTGCAGCTTGGTATATATCTGCTGTTTGCTGGATAACAGATGGGAGATAGGACATAGGATGGATTTGTAAAGGGAGAATTGTCGTTTCATGCAGTTAGAAGGTGTGATAGGCTTGCCCAAAGAGATGGGTTTTAAACCCCTTCCCTGCGTGCGCCGTAATACGCCAAACCAAATGATTAGCACAAAATAAGGAAACAACATTTGTCTATGAGTTTTCTTTATGCGAACCCACTCCATTTACAACTCAATATAACCTTAGAAAACTGAATGAGTGATATCTTGTCCATAAACATTTCATTACACCATTTTGTTAAAACTTAAATCTTCTTTTATTAATTATTACCATCTAAAAACAACAGTATAAGAGTATGACTTTGAAGTACAATAAAAGGTAAGTTGTCCTCTGGAGTTCCACTAATGCATCCCCACATCACAAATCAGCAAGTAAGTATTGTATACCAGGATATATTGCCATGCATAGGCTATTGGAAAACTACTATAAAGTGCCAGTGCAACAGTAAATGGTAATCCAACCCAACATGTTCCTATAACCTATCATTAAAGTGCTATGTGTCTTCACTACAATGGATGTAGTAGCAAAATCAGCTTACCCATGCTGTGTCCGAAGGACTCTCACGATTGCTTGAGACTATTGAACCTGTTCCGTCACTTGGCAGAGTTCTTCGGTGTTCCGTTGTCGGCAGAGAAAACTAAGGGTCCCACTCAACGTCTGACCTTTTTGGGTATTTTGATTGACTCAGAAGATATGACTCTCAGCCTCCCTGCCGATAAATTGGAAAGTTTACGGGGTGACATTGACTTGTGCCTTTTGTCCGATAAAGTGACCTTGCAGCGATTGCAGTCCATGCTGGGCCAATTGGCTTTTGCTTGCAGAATTTTTCCCATGGGTAGAGTTTTTGCCAGGAGGTTGTCACTGGCTACAGCCGGTATTTCGAAGCCATATCACCATATACGTTTGGTGGCGGTTTTGAAAAACGATTTGCGGGTCTGGAGGTCCTTTTTGACTGATTATACTGGTGGGGGTTTCTTTTGTTTTTCAGGATGTTACTAAAGATGTACAGATTCTTTTGCTGCGGGGCTGGGGCAAGGAGCCGGTTCGCAGGGATTCCCGTAGACCTATTTCTTTTGCGTTGCTGCAACGCTTATGCTCTTCACCTTTTGAGGTTTTATTACTTCAGTGCAGTTTTGTGCTAGCTTTCTTTTGCGCCATGTGAGTTAGCGAGTTAGTGGCTGCTTCCGGCCGAGTGCAGGCTCGTCTTGGGGAAGGAGATGTCCTGTTAGTTGGGGAGTTTGTCAAAGTGTATATTAAACGATCTAAGACAGACATATATGACTCGGGGTGTTGGTTGTCGGTCGGAAAAGTGGGTGGCCCATTTTGTCCGGTTCAATTACTGAGTAGTTTTATTGCTCAGCGCCCCACAGCTCAAGCCTTTTTGTGTCATCAGGATGGGTCCCCCCTGACCAAGTTTCAATTTACTTCATTGTTTAGGAGAGCTTTGTCCCTGGCGGGTGTTCCGGCAGCGGAGTTTGGGACCCATTCGTTTCGGATAGGCGCTGCAACGGCGGCAGATGCTGCTGGGCTTTCAGATGGGGATATCATGCACATTGGCAGATGGAAATCTGATTGTTTCAAGCGTTATGTTCGCCCAAACTTGTTGTTGGACTAATTGTTTTTTCTTTTTTAGGTTTCCCCCGGCCTAGGATTTGGCTGGTCGGCCACTCTTATATATATTGGGCGGCTCGGCGGGCCGCAGTTCGGCCGGGAGGTTTAAACCTGGGTTTCACCAATGCGGACCTGTCTTGGAGGGGAATCAAGGGCCTGAAATGGCTTCAAGTCCTGCCTGAGGTGGTGGCGATCAGCAAGTCTTCCCCGGGCCCGACGGTTCTTGTGGTGCATGCCGGAGGAAACGACATGTGTTCAACACGTCTGGCCGAGTTGATTTCAGTTATGAAGTCGGACTTTGAGCATTTCGCAGCCTTCTTCCCGGATTTGGTGGTGGTATGGTTGGAGATCGTGGCCGCGAGGGATCTGGAATGGTGCCCGTAACCCCGACTCCATCGAAAGGGAGCGGCATATGTTGAATATGAGGGTTGCACGTTTTGTTAGGTCCAGATGTGGTGTAGTGGTTCGGCATCGGCAGCTGGAAGGCGATAATGCAGGCCTCATGAGGGAGGACGGTGTTCACCTCAATGATATCGGCCTGGATATCTTCCTTTCTGGGTTGCAGGACGCCATTGTGAGGGCCTTATTCCTCTTGTGTGGGGGTCAGAGCACAGTGTAGGGTTACACTGTTCTCCTAGTGGCCTGTGGTGGAATCTTGACCCTCTCGGCTGGTAGTTAAATCACCTGACGGAACAACTAGGACATGCCCCCGCGGAGGCGGGGCCAGGCATGCAAGGTGAAGTTAGGGAAAGGGTCATGGTTCCCCCCACAGGTGGCTTATTTTGATATTGTAAATAATAAAGCTGTGGCCGACCCCCAGTTTTTTTATCCCAAAAAAATAAATTTTGTGTTGGTTTCTTGGAAGGGGGAACGGGGTACATTTTGGTGGGTAAAACATTAATACGGTCAGTCTGCCCCATGGACCAGAGGGGTTTTGTCGCCCCCCCCCCCCCCCAGTTCATGATCACAGCAGTCAATAGCATCGATTTTACTTACGATGGCAGTAATACTGATCACCAGCGTTCCCGTTCCTGAGACCGTATAGCATGCTACGGAAAACGAAGATATGGTACAAAAGCGCTGGCCGTGTACATTGGCTGCTGTACAACTGTTACATGCTCTTCCAATGTGCAGATACTGCCGTATCATTTCTCCATTTTCAAGTGGCGGATATTAGGAAACTAATATTTGGACAAGAAGGAGAGGGCCTCAGTACATCTGGATTAGATGTTCCCTGGTTTTGTCAGGACAGCATTTTCCCGGTGAATTCAGCTGTTTCTAAAGGAAGGACTCAGAAAAGAGTCTGTTCCAAAAGAGGAGTTAGGATGGACACCACATACTACTAAGAGTGACAACATTTTAGTTGGTTCCTTGGTCTGCTTATACACAACACATTCACAATTCACTTCCAACCTTTGTTGTGAATTCATTTTGGTAAAAGGAATTATTGTAACAACTGTTAGGTCACATTGCTCCCTATACCCCTCAATTATTTCATTGTGGGATGCAGTTTGCAAACTAGGGTCATTTGTGGGTTAAATGTTTTTTATTTCGGTTTTCTACTTCCCCTTCAACCTCTGGATTTGTAATCAGATCCTTTATAATTCTCCAAGTTCTTTATTTATTTATTATTTTATTTACAGTCCAAGTGATTTAACATTGCAGAGCCCTGTTGTATTTTCTGGCTAGCGTTTAGGATCACATGTTGGGTCTTTCTCAAATCAGGAAACATGGCTTCCTAATCAGAGACCTGACATTTCACAGTGGCACAAACTGGGCGTCACATAATGGGCACCACATACAGGGCATTATATAACAGGCACCACATCCTGGGCGTCACATAAGGGGCACCCAACTTTCCAGAAATAATTGCAATTTCCTTCCTGGGCATCTATTGCACATCATATATGGAAACGACCTGTATGTTCAAAATACTAATTTCACCACGTGTATTACACTACACCACATATTATACCTTGATAAATTCTCCAAGGGATGTGCATTCAACCATTAGGGTCACTTTTTTGGTTCCCCTCTGTTTTGCTACCACTAGGACTCTCCAAATGAATCCTGACACATGTGAAGGATTTCTGTCAAATTTGTCTTGTAAAAGACAAACATCCCTCTTTTTCTCTACTGTGCGCCCAGACAACATTTTATATGCACATGTGGGGTACTTCTACACCCTGGAGAAATAGTTTTACACATTTTTCGGGGTTATTTAATCTTTTAAGCCTTGTGGCTTACAAAAATTAGGGGTAAAATTGACCTTTATGGGAACATTTTCAGCTTTTTCATTTTTAGAGCCTATTTACATCATTCACCTGTAGGGTCAAATATACATATTACACATTGCTGAATTCTCTGAGGGGTGTGCGTTCAAAAATTAGGGTCACTTTTCGGGTTGTTCTCTGTTTTATACCACTAGTGCTCTTCAAATGCATGTAAAAGATTTCTGTCAAATTTGGCTTCTAAAAGGCAAACATCACTCTTTCCTTCTACCGTGTGCCCATACAACATTTTATATACACTTGTGGCTATAAAAAATTAGGGGTAAAAATGACCTTTATAGGAAAATTTTCCCCTTTTTCCTTTTTAGGGCCTAATGAAATCAAACACCATTCCTGGGAAATACACATATTACAGCTTGCTAAATTCTCCAAGGGGTGTACTTTCAAAAATAGTGTCACTTGTTGGGGCTTTCCTCTGTTTTGGTACTATTAGGGCTCTCCAAATGCATCTTGACACATGAAAACATTTTCAGCCATATTTGTCCTCCAAAAACAAAACAACGCTTTTTCCCTTCCAAGTGCCCCCCTGTGCCTGTACAGCAGGGTACAGTGACAAAATGGGCATTGGCATACTCAGGAGGAATTGCACTCAACATTGTAAAATGCATTTTCCTTTTTATATTGAATGAGTTTATTGAACACGAACAATAAAAAACAAACAAACGTTACAATGCACTTAATGAAGCTAATGAAAAGAAGCATAGATCATAAAGTACAAAGTATTTATACAAATATCCAGGACAAACATGTTGCCTTAAGCTTAGGCCCTCTCTGAATGAGGTGGCCTCTTGGGGGAGGTGGAATACATGTTTGGAGATAAAGCCCTAAACAGATATATAATGATTAGTAATCCTCTCCCTACCCATTGAGGCATATTACCCTCCTCCAAACCTGAAAGGGAACAAAGAGGTGTCAGAAGACTGCTGTAAGCTACTTGCCTGGAACGTATCTATAAGACAAATAGGAATACAAAAATACAAAACAAGACAAGACGTTAGACAGAAACACTCCGGTAAGAACACGCAGGGAAGGAGATCCTATCGGGAATGTCCACCCGGGTCTGGAGGGGGGGACGAAGAGTTCATATATTCCCAGCCCCCTGTAGCTAGGCTATCTGTGCCATTAGGGGAAAAACAGTAAAGTGTATCAGGTGGCCTCGGTTTCAAAGAGAGACTTATAGTCCTGAGATTCCCTAAAGCTCACCACCCTAAGGAGACCACACGCGAAGGAACCTTTCATGAGCTTCTGGGGATATTACGGCCAATTCATCCATGCGAAAGAGGTGGGACATTTCTTTTGCCCATTCGGCCATGGAAGGAAAGCAGCGGAGCGCCAGTGGCGTGGGATTATCGCCCTGGCTGCGATTTAACGAAAGCGCGGAATGTCTCTTTGTTGCGTCCATTTGGCCGGGTTGTACTGACAAAAGGGCAACGTCTGGGCAAGCATTCACTTGCTTGCCTGAAATTCGTTGGTACGTTTTGAACACCTGATGCCAGAAAGGTTTCAGAGCTTCACAGCTCCACCACACATATAACATATCTCCCTTGCTGGTTCCACAGCGCCAGCAGGCATCCGAGATGGAGGGAAAGGCTAAATGCAGTACAGTCGGTACCCAGTACCACCGCAACACAATCTTATATCCCTTTTCCTGGGCTGAGCAGGCCTAGGACATCTTATGTGTGAAAATGAAAGATTTGTCCCAGTCTTCCTACGCCAGTGGAGTCCCCAACTCTCGTTCCCAAATTCTAACAAATGGAAGGTCTGAGGTCTTAGAGTCATTCGTCAAGATGGAGTAAATTTGGGAAATGGCATGTGGAGAAGCTGAATCTAATTCGAACAACCCCTCAAAAGCTGTGAGGGAATCAGCGAAGGCTGCTTCGTCCCCGGCCCTAACTATGAACGTCCGCAGTTGCGAGTACTCGAACCAGGAGCTACCCGTGTGTCCCTGGCGAGGATTGAAGTCTCCATGAAGAGGCAGGGGGGATACATATGTTTGGAGGTCCTTTAGTGTACGCTCCAACAAGGGTGTATAGTTTAGGGCATATAACTTTGTCAGATCAGTTGGGATCGTGACTCCCAGATATCCGAGAGAAGCCTGCCGCCATTGGAAGGGAAAGTTATCTTTAATGTGCTGTAATTGGAAGAGAAATGTTGAGGGCCTCGGCCTTGAAGTAGTTGATTTTAAAGTCGCTAACCTCGCTATATTTCTTGAGTTCCTGAATGAGCGAAGGGAGGGAGATCCTAGGTTGGGATACATATCATAGCAAGTCGTCCGCGTATAATGCAGCCTTGCAATGTCTGGAGCCCATTGAAATCCCGTGAATGTTAGGGTTATTCCGAATGGCAGTTGCCAAATGCTCCATAACTATAACATATAGTAAGGGTGAAAGCGGGCACCCCAGTCTGGTACCATTTTTGATTGGGAATGACCTGGAAAGGTTTCCATTGACCCTTACCCTGGCGGTAGTGCTGGAGTACAGGGCCATGACTTTTCCCACAAACCAAGGTCCTATTCCAATCTGCCTTAGAGCCGCCGCCATGAAGCCCCAGTGGACACGGTCGAAGGCCTTTTCCGCGTCAATGGATACCAGACAGGAGGGGAGGGATCGCGACTGCGCGTGGGACATCAGAAGGATGGTTTTATTCAAGTTGTCCTGGGCCTCCCGACCAGGTATGAACCCGACTTGGTCAGTGTGTACCACTGCCGGGATGTGGGGAGTTAGCCTCTCTGCTAGGACCTTAGAAAACAATTGATAACAGTTGATAAGGGAAATAGGCCTATAGCTGCCCGGGAGCGATGGGTCTTTACCCGGTTTGGGCAGTACACTTATGTGGGTCTCCAGGCTACTGTGAGGAAAACCGGAGACCAAGGAAACAGCTTCAAAGACCTTAGCTAGCAGTGGGGATAGGAGCTCCCTATATTGTTTGAAAAAAAGCAGAGGTGAACCCATCAGGGCCGGGACTTTTACCTGCAGGGGTATCCTTAATCACTGCAGAGACCTCTGCTGCTTCAATCTCCCGTTCCAAGGAATCACTGACTTCTGGGGGCAAGACGGGCAGGCCTGTCTCGGATATGTACGAGTCAATTTGAGCTGCGCGGAGGGAGCATGTGCCTCAGTGCCCCTAATGTCATACAGGGAGGTGTAAAAAGTTGCGAAGCTATCGCATATCTTGTCTGGATGGAAAACATCCGGCATTTTCCTTTTAAACCCATTGTGAAAATGTAAATTTTAGTGTTCAATGAATATATTGTAAGATAAAATTACATTTCTGTAATTTCCTTTCATTAATTTTTCGCCCTCATGAACAAAATTCCCAAAGATTTTTTTGAATATTTTGAGAGGTGCAGTTTCTAAGGAGGTGTCATTTGTGGG
Source organism: Engystomops pustulosus (assembly GCF_040894005.1). Lineage (NCBI taxonomy): Eukaryota > Metazoa > Chordata > Amphibia > Anura > Leptodactylidae > Engystomops > Engystomops pustulosus. Next base: position 116,407,029 of record NC_092416.1, on the reverse strand, counting down.
GGGTTTCTGTCATGTAGGCCTTATAAAGTCACTTCTAACTAAATTGGCTCTGCAAAAGTAGGTTTTGATGATTTTCGTGAAAATAGGAAATGATTATACCTAAAGTTATAAGCCTCCTAACATCCTAAAAAAAGGAAATGATGTTTGAAAAATGATGCCAAGTTAATACAGACATATGGGAAATGTTGGTTATTAAGTTATTTTGGTGATATGACTAATTTTCCAAAAAGTAGAAATTTTGAATTTGGAAAACCTAGTTTTTTTCAAAATTTTTGCCAAATTTCCGTTTATTTCATAAATAAATACTAAACATATTGCTTAAATGTCTCAACCAACATGAAGTACAATGTGTCATGAAAAAACAAACTCAAAATTAACTGGATATGTTAAAGCGTTCCAAAGCTATGACCACTGAAAGTGACACATGTCAGATTTAAAACAAAAGGGCCGTGACAAAACTTGGCAAAATGGTCAAGTTGTTAAGGGGTTTAGAGCACGTTTGAAGCTTTGGAGGGTAGGTATTAGTCTGAGAGTCCGGGGAAGGGAATTCCAGAGAATTGGAGCAACTCGGGAGAAGTCCTGGAGAACTGCATGAGAGGTTTGAATTAAGGTAGACATTAATCTAATATCACTGGCAGATCGAAGAGCACGGGACGGCCAATAGAGAAGAGAGATATGGAGGTGCAGCATTATTCAGAGCTTTGTGGATGAGGGTTATTATTTTAAAGTGAATACGGAAGTATATGGGCAACCAGTGCAGTGATTGGTACAAACTGGAGGCATCCATGTAGCGTTTAGTCTGAAAGACGAGCCTAAGAGTAAAGTCTGGTCTCACCAAATGTCTATAATGAAAATAGTTCATAAAAGGATCTGCTATTCTCCAGGTCTGTGTTCGTACTTTACAAATCTTCCAAACCAAGGAGGCTAAATATAATGAGACCAGATTACTAGTGCAGCACCACTCAAAAAGGTAAGTATTTATAACATATTTATTGTACGTATAAAGTTGCAGTAAAAAAAAAGCTTTATAAACAAATAAAACCCAGAAAACATGTTTCCTGACTTGTTCTCGCCAGTTCATGTTTCTTCTGGGGCAACTTTTTGCATCGGTGGATTTTACATCAGTGTCATTGTTGCGGTGCATTCTTTTGTAAATTATTTTCTTTAACAAATAGCATCAGTTTTTCATCTTTGTAGGAGTGAGCACCTGAGAAAAATAGGCCGCTGCTCCAGGCCTCTTGATATATTCGCTGGCTGAAGCAAGTATGCAGGCACAGGGACAGGAATGCTTCACACTGGCCCACTACCCACTGGCCGTGCCCAACCTCAGACAGCCTTGCCCCCTTTTCATGTCCCTCCTGGCGTGAAGGTGGTGAAAAGAGTGAAATAATCGCAAGTGCTAGCTATAATATAGCATTTGGGATAATTTCAGGGCATCTGATAAATGTCCCCATTAAGTTTAATGTGCCAGTATTCATTCTATGTGCTGCACATCATTAAAAATGTTGACTTTTCTATGGTACATAAAATCAGATTCTATATAAGATCTGTCTCTCCTATTGTATTCTTTATTTAAGTATTAAAATGTTCATTGATTATCTTAGAGAGGTTGTCCACAGAGGCTGTGGAGGTTCTAAAAAATGCGCAGGGTCTCTGTTTGTTTCCTGACCACTCCTACATGGCTGCTACAATACAAATTTCAGACAGAGAAACTAACAAAGACCCAGCAGTGACAGATGACACCACAGATGAGTGCCAGAGGATGTGAGTATTAGTGGTTTATTATTTTTATAGACTCCATACAGGTGGGTAACCACATGGGTAGCAGCCATAGTAGCTGCCACGGGGCAACAGTGTCAGGGGGCCCAGCACCCGACCTGCCACAATAAAGAATGGAGGAGGAGCGTTGTTGTCTACATATTTTGCTGCACATTGTACAGCCTAATATGCATATAACAGTGCATGTTTATCACAGAATACAGCTGAACTAGGAGCTCAGATAAGAAATGTCAGAGAGGTGTAGGGAGCAGCGTGCTATATAGCAATATACCTATGCTATATTTGTGTATGTATATGCTATACTATGAATATGCTGTATGTGTGTACTTATGTACAGTATATGCTGTATAAGTGTATATGGTATGTATTTGCTGTATATACTTTGGATTCAAGAAGGCATCTGCCTATATATCCCTCCCTATTATGCCCCCAACAACATACCTCGCAACATTACCGGAAGAGAAAGAGGGACAAAATGGCGGCACTCGGAGCACTGCAGTTCGGCCGGAAGACAGGGCGTCCTTTCATTATATTCCCCGAAAGTCCTGATACATCAATATTTTAAAATGGATCTTTCCATTGGCGAACCCTGTAATGGAAAAATTTTTTTTTACATTTTACTGAATAAAAACTAATTTGGAGAAAAAAAATCTTGTTCATTTTAGCATCACCATCTTTTCATATGCATAACTTTTTTATTTTTCAGCTGACAAATCTGGTTAGGGGCTTCTTTTTTGCAAGCAGAGTTGTTCTTTTTAATGGGCTTATTTTAGAGTGCTTAACATTTTGTATCACTTTTTAGAGCATTTATTTTAAAGGTATTAATTAAAAATTATCTTTTTTCAGAAAGTTTTTTGCATTTTTTTCCTCCGGCATTTACCGTGCAAGTCCAGTAATGATTCTGTCTTATTATACAGATTGTTATGGAGGGCAATACCAAATATGTGTTTTTTTGAGTGTTTTTGTGTTTTTTATACTTTATCAAGTGTTTTTATGGGAAAGTAACATTTTAGGGGCTTATATTTTTTATGTATTTATTTTTTATTTATTCTAATGTGTAAACTTTAGTGTTTTTACATTTTTTTTTACTTTTTCATACTTGAACCAGCGATGCTCTGGTTCAAGTCCAATTCACTGCTCTACAATACTAATTAATTGTAGAGCAGTGTAAACTGTCTGAGCATGCAGACGCATGCGCAGACAGTTTACAGTCAGACCCAGAAGAGGTCTGAATGTCAGGAAAATCGGGCAGCCCCGGGGCACTCGGCAGACCTCAGGGTTGCCTATAAGTGGATCGGATACCCCGGTAAGCGGCACGGGGGATCTGATCCATAGTGGGAACATCCTATGGTTGACCGCGGCGTGTAAGGGGTTAACACTCGCGATCGGAATCGGCTCTGATCGCAGGTGTTAGCGCACAGTGTAAGATGTGATAGACAGCTAACAGCCACTGCTTCTGGTGCCGGCTCCGTTCGTGAGCCGGTGCCAGAAGCAGGGCGTTACAGCACGTCCCGGTGCATGAAGTATCTACCTACAGGGACGTACTATAACGTCCTGGTATGCCTAGGGGTTAATAGAAAAAAGTTTGGGACGCCTACAACTCTTCCTCGACCTGGCAGTCCAGCCAAATTAAGCAATCGTGGGAGAAGAGCTTTGGTGATAGAGGTAAAGAACCCCAAGATCACTGTGGCTGAGCTCCAGAGATGCAGTAGGGAGATGGGAGAAAGTTCTAAAAAGTCAACTATCAATGCAACCCTCCACCATGCAGCACTTTAAAGCAGGGTATGTCGACAGAAGCCTCCCCTCAGTGAAAGACATATGCAAACCTCCATACAACTTGCAAAAAAAACACATGAACGACTCCCGGACTATGAGAAATAAGATTGTCTTGTCTGATGACACAAAGATTTACCTTTTTGGTGTTAATCGAATGCCCAATACATTTCCAAAAGTGACACATGGTGGTGGCAGCATCATGTTATGGAGGCAGTGACAGGACGACTGGTTGCAATTGAAAGATAAATGCAGCCAAGTACAGAGATATCCTGGATAAAAACCTCTTTCACAGTGCTCTGGACTGGGCCGAAGGTTCACCTTCAAACAAGACAATGGGGGACATGTATCATAGTTTTTTTTTCTGTGGTGAATTTTTGAGACATTTGGCAGCTCTTTTTTGCGCCTTATGTATGATCCTGTCTTTATTCTTGTGATGCACGTTCAGTTTTTCCTATCCTGGCAGGCACAAATTTTAGCTTCTTTTTGAGACTTTTTGTTGCATATGTCTCAAATCCACATGGACACAAGCCACATGAGGGGGCTATATACAGGAGAGGAAACAAGTAATGTGAGGGGTTTATATGCAGGAGAAGACACAAGCCATGTGAGGGGGTTATGTGGTCACTACTGTCAATTTCGGATTTGAGGCCGTGTCCTGCATTTTTATGATCAGTGGCGTAACTTGAAGCTGATGAACCCCAGTGCAAAGTCTGTGCCAGGCCCCGACTATAATGTATGCTTTATAGTACTAGTCTTCTCATATGGGAAAGTGAGACCTTATGGGCCCCCTAAGCCTCTTGGACCCGGGTGCGACCAAACCCTCTGCATCCCTTCAAGTTTTGCCCCTGGAGATGATCACATATGAGGCTGCGGTCACACGTGGTGTTAAGAGTGAAGTCACAAGTTGAGTTTTGGTTGTGTTTTCATTGCGGTTTGAAACGCAGTGGAGGAGAGTTGATTTGCCTAATCACCTTACTGTTAACGCATGCTTTACCATTGCGTTAATATTACATTTTGTAAATGCAAATGTTAACAATAATGTAATTAGGCAAATCACCTCTCCTCAGCTGTTGTAATGCATTTCAAAATGCAACCAATACGCCACATGACCTAAAAAAAAAGTGAAATGCAAAAATGTATGAATTAAAAAAAAAACAGGTTAATGTTCAAACATTTAAAGCATGTGTAATAATTCCAATTTTCATGTTAAAACAGGGTCCATGAAAAATATTTTTTCCTGGACCAGGTGCAGATTTGCGCAAAAAAAGTGATACATAAGAGAAAAGTTGCACGGAACAGCTGGGAAATAAAGATACATAAGGCACACTGCTCTAGGTGCAGACAAAGGCGTGCTTGAAAAACAACAACAAAAGTTGCAGTGAAAAGTCACAAAACAACAAAAAATTAAACAATTTAACTAGCAGAAATAAAGATACAAGTCCCCCAATGACTCTAAGCACACAGCTAAAATAACAGCATAGGCTTCAGAACAACTTTGTGACCATCCTAGACTAGCACAGGCAGAGCCCTGCCCTGAACCCAATTGAACATCTCTGGAGAGGCTGTAAAATGGTTGGCACCAATGTTCACCATCCAACCTGAAGGAACTGGAGGGGATCTGCAAGTAAGAATGGAAGAGGATCCCCAAATCCAAGTGTGAAAGACATGTATCATTCCCAAGACGACTCAATACTGGGTTTGAATATTTATGACCATTTGATATTTCAGTGTTTCTTGTTTAATAAACTAGCAAAAATATCTCGATTTCTAATTTTTTGTGACCAGATGATTTAATGAGCAAAGAAATAACTTTTTTGATCTTACCAATTGGCTGCAATGAAACAAACTATTTTTGCATGTGATCAATAAAGTTTATTGTGTTGTATGTGTGTATATGGTGTATGAGTGTATGCATGGTGTATGTGTGTTTAAATTATATATGTGTGTATAAACTAGGTTTCTTACTGATGCTTTAAAATGTTGGCCAATCCTGCAATCTGTATAGGTTATGTAGAAGCCCATCACGCCTGCAGTGCAAACATGTCTTTCTGCCATTTCTAAGCATGTACATTACAGTATAATTGTGTATTATAACTTACCTTGCACCCTAACAAAGTCCTCTGTTAAGTCACAGGGGATGGCTTTGGTTTGGATGCATTTCAAAAAACAGCAAGGGACTTGTCTCTGCTGCAGGCTGCTCAGCTCTTGGCCCCCAACTTTGTGCTCTTGTACAGCTCCTCCCTCTCCCACTGATGCTAGCTCACCAGGCTGTAACCTCTGTGAAGAAGCAGCAATAAACACAATTGTATTGTAAAGAAAATTCTTGGAGAAGCAGCTGTGATGGGCTCCTGCAACCTGTGTTTAGTAAAAATGAGGTCACTGGTGACAGGTTCCCTTTAAGGACATGTATTTTGCCTAATCTGAGATGTCCACCCCTTAGCAAAACTGACATCTTCTGGTTACATTTGGTACTGCCCGAGAGTAATGTTAATTATGTGACCAATGGAATGTATTGTTATTTTTATATTGTACAAAGGGGCTGGTTGGATAACACACCTGAGCTGACCACTCCCAAAGGTGATATAATCCTTTAGGGTGTAAAGTTCTGGAGCTTTCTCCTGAGGTCTCTCCAGGGAGAGTCCAGAGAGTGCTGAGGCACAGCACTCCTCACCACATGGCCTGCAGCCATCAGGCCTCTTCAGGATTCTGAGCTACCTACCACAGCTTGCCTTGAAGTACTGCACAGAAGCTCCTCATCTCCAGCCTGAACCAGGCTGTGAGCAGCCTCTGCTAAACACCATCCAACCAGCAACCTTGAACCAGTTAAATCGTTCCTGCTGTTGTTGCTGTTGCCGCACTCCAGAATAAACGAACTGTGAGTTTTTTGGTTGACATCCCTTGTCTTCCAGTGATCCCTGCCTAAATCTGCACAACACCTAGGGCGCCCCATTTGCCATCATCCAGGGATCCCTACACATACATTGGGGTTGCCCCAGGGAAAACTATTCCACACCTGCAGCCTCTCCCTCCTTTCTTGATAATCCTCCTCCGGTACACGGCAACCGTGACCCAGACCATTGCTAGGCTGCACTCCGCTAGCCAGTCAGGTACCAAAGGGAATCCAGATGCCCCCCAAGTCCAAAAAGACTAGGCTATGGTGGGGGATGTTGCATATGTACTATACAGTAGGTGGGAAAAATTTATGTGTATATGCTGCATATGTTTGTAGACGTATAGATCTGTACATATTGGGGGGCATTTATCATACGATATATCACATGATTGCCCCGCTGCTGCATATTCGCAGCAGGATACATCAAGGGGCTTCCGCCTTTTGATGTATTGGGGGCGGAGACTTTAGAGTGTTTATACTATGCCACGCTGCACAGCGTTTATTCTACGCAGCAGCGAGTGCGCCGCTGCGGGGACAGTAACATCCCGGTGCCAGCCACAAGTGCTATAAATAAGCTAGAATTTGCAATTATGGCGTGGCGCAGAGGTCCTGATAAATATGTCCCACTGTGTGTTTTTATATGCTGTATGAGTTTGTGTATAAATGTACATATGAGAGCATAAACATCAGGGTTATTAATTTGTGTATGAGTATAGAGCTTTTCGTGTGTGCATATAAGTCTGTTTGATTGTATACAGATGTGTGTGTAAAAATATATCTATTTTTTAAGGGAAGGCCCCCATGTAGAAATCTTCTATAAAGCCAAACCTCTCCTAGTTACTCCCCTGACCACACAGCAACATGTACCATTTAAAAAAAATCCTGGACAACCCCTTCTAATATATTGCTTCAGTTTCATTTTATATCCAGATTTTCGGTATTTCTACTGCACTGAAAACATCCCTGGAACCCTGGAAGATTTGTGGTCTTTGTGATACTATGACGATCATTGCTCTAAATGTATAAGTTGATATTTCAATCTTCTTTTTGCTTAACCTTTGGTTGGATTCTGAGGCCGTTAATGCTTAGACGTACCCGATACAGCTCTTGTCAGCTGAAAGCAGCAGGGATACACGACTGACTGGCAGATTTGTGAAACAGTGATCTGAGAAAAAGGAAGAGACAGACAGGCAAGGAAATATTTGGAGAGGTTCTAAAACCTTTCTGCCTCTCAAATCTTTCTAATAATAATAGGGATCCTTCTACTTTCCGTAATCAAAACATGGAGGAAGCTGCCCATTAATACAATCAACTTTTAAAATTATGCTCAAGAGACAGAAGGGCACTGGGAGAATTACCAGACTTCCGACACTGTTACAGTGTCTCCCCTCCCCATGGTCCCTCAAATCTTGCTTGCTGTAATTACACAGTAGCAGAGAAAGTTTTGGGCACACAGTGGAAGGGAAAGCGCTGATGCAAAGTGTAAAAACCTATGAAACTGTGGCACAAATGGGCTCTAGTAACACCCCAGAGGCTCTTTTGGCACATTCTGATAATTTTAAAAGTTGATTTAGAAGCAAGGAGGCCATGGATAACACATATAATAATATAATATGACCTCTGTCATGGTGCCAGGATCTATCAATAAGTGTCCCTGGTTTACCAAGTTCGATTTTGATGGTAGATTTCCTGTGATCAGTATGCTTCTAACGCAATAGGAGTAAAAATGAAATGCTAGGTACATTTAATCAATTAACATTACAATGGTGGCTATCCTCTAAACTATGCTAATGCGCCTGCTTCAGTATTTACCTGGTTTAGTATTTACTTAGATATCAGGAACCTGAGGTCATGAAGGCAGCATGGAACCTGGGAAGAGACTAGTAGCAAGTGGACCTACAATTTTTACATACGAACAATCTTAGTGGCATTCCAGTATTCTCTGAATAAAGCTAAATAATGAAAGGAAACCTACCACTTTAAAATTACACCGAGCTCTCGGGCACACTCGCTCCTGCGCAACTTCACGTGCAAAGTCGGTCGCGATAAAAATGTGAAGTTGCGCAGGTGCGAGTGTGCCCGAGAGCTAGGTGACGTCACCGACTCTCCGGGACCTCATAATAAGACGCAAGCATGGTGCGCCTGGCTATATAGTGGTGCGCTGAAGGAGGGTTTGAATATAACGCATAAAAATGTTTTACACGGACTAGAGCGCTTTATGCAAATAGTGAAGATATGCTCCTGCATCTGCTCACCTGGAGCTGTTGCAAGTTAGTTTTGGCTTATAAATGTCATTTTAAAGTGCTAGGTTTCCTTTAACTTTTGCAGCTTTTAGAGATACTTTGTATTTTCCTTACCATTTACAAATTTTCAACAGTAATTTTTGACATGCATGGAAACTTTCTTGCTTATGTTTTAAGATTAAAAGCTCATCTTAAACATATTCTCCTCATACGTCTAAGGCATGTGGATATCTAGTAGGAGCTGTCATGAGTATTTGGAGCAATGTAGCAGGAAGTGGACCTCCTGGTCCTGGCACTGTTGGCACAGTCTGTTATTCCTAGGTGTGTATGTTTGTCTGTGCCACTCAAACACCATGGCCATGTTGTGGGTGCTCAATTTGTAGTGGATCAAGATCTGTCAGTCTGGTAGTTTCTTCAGGTACTGCACCAGTCTGTAGTCTCTCTGTAGACTGTTGGAGATGTTCAGCTTCTGGGATGACTGTATGGTGGTCCTCCAGTCACTAATATATTGCTCCTGGATCTTGTATATAATCACCATGATTTTAGCTTTGGTCAGGCAGTTGTACTTGGTCCATGTTTGTGTCTAGCTGGGTTTGGGTTACAAATTTGCCAGGGATTCCTGCTACTGCCAGGCATTATGGTTGAAGGAATCTCTACAGGTGCTTCTCTGTAGGTGAGCCAGTAATCAAAGGGCCCTCTTCTAGATTGTAATATGCAAGAGGAATCTTCCTAGTTCTCCTCTGAAGCCGCTGTTTCATGTGCTTTGTTGAACTTGGAGAAGGTATATGGCGGATTTCCAGGCCTAGGTAGGGGTACTTATCTGTAGCTGATAGTGGGCAGCTGGGAGGTGTGAAGGAGGGAGTCTGGCTGCTCTGGATGTTCTCCTCTGCAACACCACGATGTTGGTCTTCTGCAGATTCATGGGTAGTGCCCAGGTAGTGCTGAATTTCTCCAAGATTTTCAGGATGTCCTGGAGACCTCTGCATATAGGAGAAATTTCACCGTGGTGTCATGAAGGGTGAGTGCTGCTGTCAGCTCATTGATGTAGATGATGAAGAGTGTTGGACTTTGGTGGTTTCACATTGGTGTTTTTTTCACTAAATACAGTTTGGCTTATGCTTGGCCTGTACGGTGGTTATGGGGGTTATCATCTCTGGTAGGATGCCTTCAGGACCACCAGTTTTTTACATCTTAAAGAGGAGATGCTCTCTGTTGCCTCTTGCTGGATTATCAGGGTATCTAGAGGGTTTTGGAAATCTTCAATTCTAAAGCATTTAGTTTTGTTTTGATGTATTTCTGATCTTGATTTTGCTCCTTTTTTGGGATATGTTTGTTGAGATTCTTGAAGTATTGGTGCTGGCCATGAACTGAACTGAAGATAGTTGGGCACTGTTTTAAGTAAAAGCAGTCATGTTTTCTTAATCCTGTAAATCTTAGAAATATTTCTGCAACAAAACCTTACCATAAAGAAAAGATATTTGTAATGGATCAATTTCCCCAGCCCCCTTAGTGGTCTATATAACGCAGCCCCTGGTTACTAAGCAACCCTTCTTCAACCAGTCTGGAGAAGTAGCCTATGTTCTAATATATGAAAGTTGAAAGTGATCCTATTACCCAATCATCACGTCTCTGTTATGCACATCCCTAAATCTAGAGAATGAATTGGATATTACATAGAAGAGAAGTACCGTGTTTGGTGAGCTATTAAATAGGATGAAATGTTAAGATAGCTGTGCCTGAAATGTAGAGCACATCAAATTAACAAATCACTCAGTAACCAAGGATTAACCATCACAACATTTGATCTGATTTGAATTGAAAATTAATGGAGAACATTCACACTGTTTGTCCATTCAGAGGACACTGTGTAGAGTACCATAGAGCTGATGTAAATCCCTTCCAAGGTCATTTGTCCCCCTACATTATATTTATACTACCTGTGTATATACACAGGTACACACAATATATATCATGCATGCAGGGCTGCCTTCATGGGAGGGAGAGGGGTTGCAGGGCTATGTTCACAGCCTGGACTAAAGAGGGGCCTGGGCCCCTGGACTTCCTTAAGAGTAGTGGGGCCCCGGAGGAAGCATAGAGAGGGGATTAACCCTTTGTCTGCCCCATCATAGCTTGCTGCAAGTTGAATTGCCTGAATACATGACAGACTTCGTGTTTTCCCGACGTGTTAACCAAATATTTCCGATTTGCGACGATTTTTCCTGAATTGCATTGGGATTTTGGCGCACGCGATTGGATTGTGGCGCATCAGCGCCGGCATGCAAGTGGCGGAAATCCGGGGCGTGGCCGTAAAAAAACCTGATGGATTTGGAAAAACTGCCGCATTTAAAAAAAAAAGGGTTTCTCGACCCGCGCTTACCTTCACCCACGATAGGACGGTGAACTTCAGTGCATTCCGATGGTCTTCAGTGCAACAGCGACACCTGGTGGACGTCGGAGGAACTGCCTTAGTGAATCCCGGCCGGACCCGAATCCACCGCAGAGAACGCGCCGCTGGATTGCGAATGGACCGGGTAAGTAAATCTGCCCCTATGAGGAATGGAGGAAGGATGGATGGGACCTTTTATACAATTTCTGTTATTCTCTTCTATAACAAAAGAAAATAACGTAAACTGTTAGCCATGTTGTGAACGGACACTTTATAACTGGTCAGGACATGACATCTATGAGGACTAAAATCAGCTATATTTTACAGCATTTTCTGTACAGTACCATATACACCCATTCAGCATATACACTCACTGGCCGCTTTATTAGGTACACCTGTCCACTAACACTTAATTTCTAATCAGCCAATCACATGGCGGCAACTCGCATTTAGGCATTTAGACATGGTCAAGACAATATCCTGCAGTTCAAACCGAGCATCAGTATGGGGAAGAAAGGTGATTTGAGTGCCTTTGAACGTGGCATGGTTGTTGGTGCCAGAAGGGCTGGTCTGAGTATTTCAGAAACTGCTGATCTACTGGGATTTTCACGCACAACCATCTCTAGGGTTTACAGAGAATGGTCCGAAAAAGAAAAAACATCCAGTGAGCGGAAGTTCTGTGGGCGGAAATGCCTTGTTGATGCCAGAGGTCAGAGGAGAATGGGCAGACTGGTTCGAGCTGATAGAAAGGCAACAGTGACTCAAATCGCCACCCGTTACAACCAAGGTAGGCAGAAGAGCATCTCTGAACGCACAGTACGTCGAACTTTGAGGCAGATGGGCTATAGCAGCAGAAGACCACACCGGGTGCCACTCCTTTCAGCTAAGAACAGGAAACTGAGGCTACAATTTGCACAAGCTCATCGAAATTGGACAGTAGAAGATTGGAAAAACGTTGCGTGGTCTGATGAGTCTCGATTTCTGCTGCGACATTCAGATGGTAGGGTCAGAATTTGGCGTCAACAACATGAAAGCATGGATCCATCCTGCCTTGTATCAACGGTTTAGGCTGGTGGTGGTGGTGTCATGGTGTGAGGAATATTTTCTTGGCACTCTTTGGGCCCCTTGGTACCAATTGAGCATCGTTGCAACGCCACAGCGTACCTGAGCATTGTTGCTGACCATGTCCATCCCTTTATGACCACAATGTATCCAACATCTGATGGCTACTTTCAGCAGGATAATGCACCATGTCATAAAGCTGGAATCATCTCAGACTGGTTTCTTGAACATGACAATGAGTTCACTGTACTCAAATGGCCTCCACAGTCACCAGATCTCAATCCAATAGAGCATCTTTGGGATGTGGTGGAACGGGAGATTGGCATCATGGATGTGCAGCCGACAAATCTGCGGCAACTGTGTGATGCCATCATGTCAATATGGACCAAAATCTCTGAGGAATGCTTCCAGCAGCTTGTTGAATCTATGCCACGAAGAATTGAGGCAGTTCTGAAGGCAAAAGGGGGTCCAACCCGTTACTAGCATGGTGTACCTAATAAAATGGCCGGTGAGTGTACACAACACATACAGCAAATACATACAATGCAGCAACTGAGGTGTGTATTGTGATGTTCCACAAAATTTGCAAATTAAGGAACCAGAATTTCCTAGTGGCAGCCCTGCATGCAGGTATTAATTATAAATCTCCAACAACAATCCTTTTTGTAAAGTGATCAATATCAATTTTATTAATAGTAATAATATGGCAATCCAATTTTCAGTGTTTAACATTTCAGATCACTGAGGGACCCTTTGATTGACCAACCAAAACTGCTAGAGCAAAGGTGGCTGTGACAAAGCCACAGGAAATAGAGGCACATCTATCTCCAGGGGTCCATGCCATCTCTCTCACAGCTGCTTTTCTTCTAGTGTTTATCTCCTTCACTTACCTAATCTTTTTAACCCTCGCAATCCGTGTCTGAGGAAGGTCCATCAGAGGACTGAAATGTTACAGACAATATAACTGCACTAAAATACAGGTATGTGCCCCATTTGGCAGGATCTGCTCTTCTTTAGCCTCTTATGGCCTGGTTTGTACAAAACAGGCTTTTACTAACCGAATGAGCCTGAGGGGCTTCGGGCTCCATTGATGTTAATGGAGCCTGGAGCCCCTCAGGCTCATTTTCATAATTTTTAAAGTCTTATTTTCTTAAAGGTGAGGGCATAAGAAGCTTAAAGAAGAGCAGATCCTGCCAGAGGGTTCACACACCAGTGTGTCAGTGTACTTACAATCCTTCATCCTGATGGTAGATTTTTAATGATAGTAAACAAAATGAAGCTGTATTTTGAGGACAGCATATGGCCATGTTCATGTGCTGAAACTGAACTGAATTTTAAAATGCATCTCAAGTGCATCTGGAGTAACTCCTCCCCAGACACAGGTGGGTTTAGACCTAGATGCTTGTGTTTGGTAAGTATTAATATGTTTTGCAGGTATTTAGATCAAAACACATTTGTTTACAGGAAGGAGAAACTCCACATGCGCTTGAAATACAGTTTAAAATGTAATCTTGAGATCATGGACTTACAATACAATACAATACAATACAATACAATAAAGCTTTATTGATCCCTGAGGAAATTGTGATTTACTTCGCTCCAGCATTTAGAGTACACAAAAGTAAAATCATAGACATAGTCAGGAACACAGATGTAACACAGGAAATAGGGGTACAATATGGCTTGGGGATACTTTTTTTTCGAAGGGGCAAATGGGGGCTATTACATTGGTTTGGCTGCTCCATTTATTGTAGAAATGTATAGCTGTGGTATAAAGGGGTTCTGAAACCTTGTTGTTCAGCAACTGATCTGCTTATATTGGTCAGTTCTCATGCTCCGTTGTTGCAGTAGTACTTGGTGCAATGGGTGTAATCGTTTCCTGCAATTGGGATAAGCTTGCAACGACTCCTAACCTCGCAAATTGGGCTCAGGCTATCGCCTACAATGCTTTGTAACCTTCTGGTTAATTTAGTCAGCCTATTATATTCCTTTTTCTGATTGACCCTACCATGCAGACAGTGGCGTAGCATATAATGCTTGCGATAATAGAAAAGTAAAACATCCTTAGGATTTTGTTACAGATGTTGGATGACTTGGGAAGCTTTTTTGAGTGCCATGTCTCTGGTTGCCATCCATTCTAGCTTATCATCGATTATGACACCAAGATACTTATTGGTATGGAGCTGCTCCATGGCTCTACCCTTGATTTAGATAGGATAGATAGATATGATCATGGGCTATTTTTTGGTAGTTTCTTTAGTTTTTCTATTCTAATAATGTATCTTATATGTACTGAACTATGGGAGAGGTTGGACACCCAAACGTTCTATAAGTGCCAATGATGCTGTGAGGGTTTTTCTAGTGCGACTGGCAGGATACATACAGGGTTGTAGCACGGCTGACAAGATACATGCAGGGTTCTATCGCGACTGGCAGGATACATGCAGGGTTCTATCGCAACTGGCAGGATACATGCAGGGTTCTATCGTGACTGGCAGGATACATGTGCGACATCCTGCACCAGGGCCTGACCTTTTCTTGGGGTCAGCTGGATTCCCATGGTAGCAGAGTGGCTGTCTTGAGCATGGCCTAGCTCAGGACTGGGTCACAGTCACTTGGTACAGGTGGAACAGGCCTCATGCACGCTGGGCAGGGGTTTGACTGTTGGATTGCAAGAAAGAGAGAGATGCTGCAGTTGGATGGAAACAGTTCTCTCTGGGGTGCTCTGGATGTATGCATATGTGAGGTTCCTCGGATAGTTGGTAGAGGGGAGGCCCTTGATGCTGTGTGGTTTCTTTTATCACACTGAGACAAGGGATGTGAAATGTCAATTCACAGTTCCTTTATTTCAGGAAACTAACTAGATAAAGGCAACAGGTCAAGGTAATAGTTTAAGTGGTCCGGGTCCCAGGGCACTGCTTGGATTGTGTTTGGCAAAGGCCAGCCTGGTTTAAGATGAGAAGTTGCTATAGCAGTGCTCCAAGGTTGGCTCTTGAATGTAGAGTTCTGCTAACCACTAAACTATCAGTGCAATGGCAAAGATAGACAGTAGATGGCAATGTTACTAAGTGCAGAATATATCATGTTGAGGGCAAAGGACATATACTTAAAGGCAACTTCCTATGAAACAAAACAGATTGCAGGATTAGCTGTCCATACTTCGCCTACATCAGGAGGGCATTAGAAGCATATAAAGTTTGTAATGCAACCCGTCTCACAGGCAGTCACAAATGAAGCTTTCCAGATCCGCTGGCAAGATACAAGCAGTGTTCAAAATCTGCTGGCAGAATGCAAGCAGTGTTCCAGATCAACTGGCAGGATGCAAGCAGTGTTCCAAATCGACTGGCAGGATGCTAGCAGGGTTCCAGATCCGCTGGCAGGATGCCAGCAGGGTTCTAAACCTGCTGGCAAGAATGCAAGCAGTGTTCCAGATCTGCTGGTAGGATGCAAGCAGAGCTCCAGATGCTTTGGCTGGATACAAGCAGAATTTAAGCATTGCTGGCAGAATAGAAGCAGGGTTCCAGATCCGCAGGCAGAATACAAGCCGGATTCCAGATCCGTTGGTGGGATACAAGCAGGGTTCCAGCGCTACTGGCAGTATACAAGCAGGGTTCCAGCGCTACTGGCAGTATACAAGCAGAGTGTCAGCGCTACTGGCAGGATACAAGCAGGGTTCCAGCGCTACTGGCCGGATACAAGTAGGGTTCCAGCGCTACTGGCAGGATACAGGCAGGGTTCCAGCGCTACTGGCCGGATACAAGCAGGGTTCCAGCGCTACTGGCAGGATACAAGCAAGGTTCCAGTGCTACTGGCAGCATACAAGCAGGGTTTCAGCGCTACTGGTAGAGTTAAAGATCTGCTGGCAGAATACAAGCAGAGTTCCAGCAGGACTGGCAGCAGGGCCGGCGCTATGGGTAGGCAAAGGTGGCAATTGCCCAGGGCCCCCGGGAGAAAGGGGAGAATCTCTTCTTTCAAATGAATCTTGAATTTTGTTTCTAGGTGCCAGGGATCCAGAGATATTCAGGTTTAAAGTGAGAATATCAGGTGCCATATTTTATATATAAAAATCACTCCCAACGGCAGTTTAACAGTTAATATCTCCGTTTTCCTACATTTTAGAAACACAAATTTAGATTCATATAAAAGAGGAGACTCTCTTCTTTCATAGGAAAAAAGAAGTAAGGTTCTATGCGTCACAGAGCCAGAGATACAGCCCCCTGAAATTACCCCCCCCCCCATTCCAGATTCTTAGCCATCAGGCTACAGGGAGCATTTGCTGCACACAGGAGCTGCTGCACCTCACGTATAATGGAAATATTCACTTTATATGTTACTACATTTTGAGAAAGGATAATATCAACTAATATTCATGTTTTTAACCCTGTTTTATGCAGAACTATCTAAGAACACACTTTGGGCCACATGTATCAATGGTTTTTTCTGTTGTTTTTGCGCCTTTTCATTCAGGCGCACCGTTTTTGTGCCATTTTTGCAACTAAACGCCAAGCTAGCTGCGCAGCAAAAATAACCAGCTTTCCCTCATTTATCCTAGCAATCCAGATGTTTTGCTGTGCCTAATGATATTCATCACTTGCGACTTTTAATTTAGGCGCAAAAACTTGCGCAAAAACACTCCAGCCCGAAGGTGGCGTTATCTGAGAAGAAAGCACTGAGCCCCTTTGCAGAACAGCTCATTTCTAGCAGCAAAGCTCAGCCAGACACTGCAGACACTAGAACAGATCATACAGACATGAGATACTCTGCAGACACTAGAACAGATAATACAGACATGAGATACTCTGCAGACAGGAGCTGCAGACTCTATTTACAGTTCATCACCTTCTATTTACAAAACATTCTGCAGAATCCTCAGCTCAAAGCAAGAGAGAAGAGAATGTTACAGAATGTTGCACATAGTACTGACAAGTGTCCCCCATGTAATTCTGCACAGTGTCTGAGGGGGATATTGTGCAGAATTACAGGGGTGCAGCAGGAGACCAGCACTGGGGGATCCCCTCCAGGAGAAGCCCCTGCTGAGGACATCACTGGGTGCAGGGTGTCACACACCTGGGTGCTGCTGTGAGTGTTATCTTCATTCTGGGCTGTGGGAGAAGCAGAGAGGAGCTTGTAGCAGGATCACATGTAAGTGCCTGAATCTAACATTGCGTCTAAACTGCGCCAAAATTGCGCCTAAACTGTGTTAAAGTAAAGTGATTAATAAGAGGCAAGAAATTACCTTATCACAGATGGTTGTAGCTTGTGATAATTCTGGAAAACAGTGCGCCAGAATTTAGGCGCAACTACTACACTTAGGCGCACAAAGTGATAAATGTGGTCCTTTCTCTCTTATTCCCTTTTATTTTGTGATACTGTTTTAGGAAAGTAGATTTTCTTTATATAAGTATTTTGGATTTGTACATAATTCTATAGGTTTTATGGCGCCTTTAATTTTTATTCTGTTTTATTGCTATATTTTGCAGGTTGTGACTGTGTAATAATTTCTAGCTGAAAAGCAGATATCTAGTTATACAGTGTTAGTGATATTATGTGGATTTATTTATGTGAACATATCAATATGGGACATTTGTGAACTGTACAAATGTCCACGTATTACATTTAGGAGATGTGAAGGTAAACATTTTCTGTTTGGATCAAATGTTTTGCCATCAAAGTCAAATTTTAAGTATTTTTAATAAAATGTTTCAATTTGAATCAAAATTGCATGAAGGCGCCAATTTCTATAAAATCCTTGATGCAATTTTGAAAATGGGGCAAGTGTCTGCTTTCAGAAAATATCGGTCCCTCTCCCCAATGGGCCTCACAGTCTAATCAACCTACCAGTAATTTTTTGGAGTGTGGGAGGAAACCGGAGGACCCGGAGGAATCCCACGCAGACACACGCATACAAAATCTTTGCAGATGTTGACCAGCACTGCAAGGCTGTAGTGCTAATCACGGAGACACCATGCTGCCCATAAATCTCCCTATCATTTATCCATCTCCTATAAAATTCTCCCATATTACAGTTTGTTTTACCAGACTAAAGGAGCCTCTTGCTGAATGTGACTGGTCATAAAATAGTTTTATTTTGGGGCCCCACTTTTAGTTTTGCCCAGGGCCCCACTTTGTCTAGAACCGGCCCTGACTGGCAGGATACAAGCAGGGTTCCAGTGCTAATGGCAGGATACACGCAGGGTTCTAGCAGGACTTGCAGGATACAAGCAGGGTTCCACCGCTACTGGCAGGATACAAGCAGGGTTCCAGCGCTACTGGCAGAGTTACAGATCTGCTGACAGAATACAAGCAGGGTTCCAGCACTACTGGAAGGATGCAAGCAGGGTTCCAGCGCTACTGGCAGGATACAAGCAGGGTTCCAGCACAACTGGCAGAATACAAGTAGGGTTCTAGCAGGACTGGCAGGATACAAGCAGGGTTTTAGCAGGACTGGCAGGATCTCCCACCGGGGCCTAACATTTTCTTGGGGCCTGGAGGCAGCCGGGGCCCAGAATACCTGAGTGGCTGGTGGTTGCGGCTTAGGTACGCTGATGTCACGGTGCTTGGTATGGGGACCACAGGGCTGTCCTACAGCCTGACAGGTCTCCAGCAGGTGGTGTGTGCAAGAAATATGGAGGGAGAGGCTGATGTGCTGGTTCTCCCTGGGGTTAACCCTGAGTGTAGGATGAGTCCCTGGGTAATGGATGGGGAGCCCGTGGTGGTAGGGATCCGTATCCAGGGATCAGACAGAGGCAACGTTGTGTAAAATAACTCATGGTTCTTTATTGAACAACAGCAGGCAACGGGTCTTAATGGTCTCATAACAGATCTGGTACTGGAGTGGTCATGGAGAGGGTCCTCAGGAATAGTGCACGAGCCTGGTAGTGGATGTAGGCTGGGATGGAGTTGTGTCCAAACTTTGAAAGCTGCAGCTCTGAATCTCCAGAATCTGGTCCTGGGATTAGTTAAGTGTCAGCACTGAAGGTGTACTGACACTGTTTCTCTCTTCACTCTGTCTCTGATCACTGTCTGACTGGACTGACCTTGTGGTAACACATGTGCTTTCCAAGAGAGCTGGTGGTCCAAGAGGGTTTATCCTCCTGGCCAGGTGATAGCATCTCTCCAACCGCACTCCAGTGTACATGATGAAACACAATTGGCGGATAACCCAAATTATCCATTGCCTTTCTAGGCAGGATCTACAGCTGCTAATTACCTCAGACTTACTGCACTACACCTTAGGCGAGTTGCGCAGGCTCACCTGCTGGGGAGACACAGATAGAGGGCCCTATTTGCAACTACCCCCCTTGCCAATACATTGGCAGGGCTGTTGCACAGGCATTTGCATACAAACGCATATGCGATTGTCAATTATAAAACGGAATCAATACGGGAACGTGTGCTACCACCCTTATATGCAAACCCAGGGGTCGCATTTATGAACCACCCAACCTTTCAGAGATCCTCAAGGCAGCTGGGTGTACAAGCACAAGCCTGCCAACAGGGTCCATCCAGTTGATCATGGCAGATGGTTGAAGTAGTCCTCCTCTGTTGGTTGTTTTCAAGTTCTCAGCCAATCAGGTGTCCAAAAATCAAATGCTTATCCTCATAAGGGTTGCTAACTCAGTAGATAGATAGTAGATATCAGGGGTAAGTAGAGGGAGACAATCAAGGATTTTGGGGTTCTTTTCTCACCTATCAATCACTTCATAAAATTTTGTTAGTTGTGTTAGTGTTTAGTGTCTTTCATTTTTTAATAACAAGGTAATGTCAGTGCTCATTGTAATATTAATAGGGTCCAGTCCAGTCAGTTCTTGTCAAAGTAGGAAAAATAGAAGAAAAAATTGTACTGCTCACCGATTCAACTGCTCACATGTGCTGGAGATGCACACGAAAGTTGTGCTATGTCCATAAATGAAAAAGAAGAAAGAGGTCTTAGCACCAGTAGTGGAATAAAAATTGTTGAATTGTCTCAATAAAGGTTGGAAGGACATCAATTTTTATTCCACTACTGGTGCGGAGACCTCTTTCTTCTTTTTCGTTTATCAATGTAGGAAGAAGTCTCACTACACAGTCTGTAATTATCAGTCCCCAGTGAGGCGTTATTAGTGACCAGCTTACTCTTATCTGTGCCCATTGTGGTAAAATTAGTTGACAAACTAGTGAGTAAGCTCCCCAACTAGCAACTACTCTTTCTGATCTGATTCACCACTAGCCTACTGCCCGTATAGGGAAACATGAACACATAGCTGGCATGACCCATGAAGCCACTGGACTTGTTGGCCTCATTACCCTGCTGAGACTGGTGCCAGCACTTTAAAGGAAAATGCTTTCTTTGATAAAATGCATCAGTAAAAATTACTGACTGTGATGATTTCTGAGATTCTCACAGAAAAAGAAGGAACAGCTGGTAAATGCTTCACAGATGGTGAAGCTCTTGGCACATCTCATGAGAGGGCCACCCATGCAGATGGCTCATTATTTTAACATTTGGATTTTCATCTTATTAAAACATCTTTTTCTGTGGTTTTATTTAGCATCTCGTTTTCCGTCACACTTCACATAGAAAGCCTCGGTGAATTAGGGGAAATTTGGCAGCTGATGCAGCTGCACCTACTACTCTGCTGACTAGTCTGTCTTTTCTTTACCTGTTGTACTACATGAAACCACAATTAATTCCTGGTGAACATTTACCTGCACAGCTGTCACTATTATCCACCTGTTGGTAGTACCTTCACCATTTGATGTACAGTGAGCACAGTGACCAGTTGTACAATGATCCCCTCACTTCATTATTTATGATGTTATATATAAAACTATCTCAGGATACTACTACGGTAGATGAGACGTCAGTTTAGGCTCCAATGCAATATTTGTTCATTTTCTATCTGTTAATTCAACAGTCACATTAATATCTAAGAACCCAAGGATAATGGCAATGGCTTCTATGACCACTTGTGCAAACTGTCTGAGCTCCAAAACACAGAAGGCTCTAATCCTCTTTTTTGTGGCTGAGAATTTAAGGCAGTGATTGGCATATGAGCACACTTCACATCCCTCTGACACAGGCATTAACATTGCGCTGTAGGAATGTATTGGTAGGATTCACAATGTGTCGTTACAACTGGGGCTTCTGACATGCTCATACAGTGGGATATGTCATTCCCAATCCTACCTGAACATGGAGGAGGAGTGAACATGTTCAGCATGTTTCCCCATTGATGTCACTGTCCTGAGTTTTTCTGGCATGTAGGCTGAGCCGATCACAAAAACGTGATGTGAATGAAGTCTTACTCTGCTTGTGGAGTCACTTAGGATATGTCCTTACTTATCCCTGTTTCAGCTTATATTATTTGCTATGTTATACTCCAGAGATGCACTTACAACTGGTTGAGTCACTTGGGCACATGTATCAAACTCCTGGCTTGTGAGACTTTTCATTGCGCATGTGCTCATTTGCAACTTTTTTTTCACACAGTCTCCCTTCTCACTTCCAGAGCTATCATCCTTATTACATTTAAAAGGCATTGCCTTATGGCATTAATAGCACCCCGGAAGGATTCCTTGCACAAACAGAAGAATTAAAAGGTAGACTAAAAGCTAGAGGTCATCCGGATTTCCTGATACAGAAGGCTTTTGAAAGAGCCTCAGGAACTAGTGAAAAACCACAAGAAAGTTATTGGAAAAGGAACAAGGGAAAAGGTAGCACACAGAAACAAGAGAATAATAGATTTACCTTTTCCTTCAACTACACTCCACAGGCAGAAATTAAAAAAAAAAACCAAAACGATAAAAGCTAAAAAGACTAGAACCCCTCATCAAGTTCTGTAGGGGGGAAACTATCAGAACAGAAATAGCCGTAAGGAGCATTGGTTAAAGAGAACATGTCAGGCAAATTAACACCCAAAATTTAATATATTTTCATAAATTGCCATTAGAAAGCATTGCCCCTATCCCTTCATTGTCCCTCTACATGCCTGTAAACCTAAGCAATCAGGTACGATAGTTGTATACAAATAACCTGTGAGATGTCCAATGAGTCATTATCATGTCTGTGTCTCTCACATATATATATAGGAGGCAAGAGCCTGCAGGTAAAGCACAGACACTAGCGATGCTTTACTATTTATTACACACAGACATGAGCAGGGGCAGGAGAGGGGAGGGGGAACAGGGGTGACGCTGCAGGGCTGAGGAGCGGTATACTTATCCTCCCTTAAAGGGGTAGGGCCTAACTTCCTGATTGGTGGGGTACTGATCACGAGAACAAGGGGTCCCATGGGGTCCCAGGTACCTCAGTCAGACCCCTCGTCACTCCCAGAGATTAATAGAGCAGACGGCCTTGTATGACCGTTCTGCTCCATTCATCTCTATGCTTCCTGAGGGCAAGGTGCACAGGATCAGTCACCCTATTCGCTTTTCATTTTGCACACCTTAAGCAAACATAGTGGTTATGTTCTACTGTTATAGATCTCTATGGGTTTTGACACTGAAGCTTCTTGTGTAAGCCCCAAGATATATTCACTCACATACGATATTTCATGAAGCTGTGTCTAGAAATGCAGCCACTGCATAAGGCAGACCTGTTACCAAATTGCAGTACTTGACATAGCCACTCAAGGAATTTGATCTTTATTCTGGTTAATACAAATGTATTGTTGATTATATAAAAAAAATCTTACAGCATTAGGATTGTTCTTGAAATACAGTGGTGATATAGAAGGGCACTTATCTGTGTTTCTAGGTAATCAGATACTTCCTTTTTTTCCCTCAATATATATGTATATACAATGCTTTTATTTTAAATACATTTAAGATAAGCGATGAGCAAACACACTCGTTCGAGCTGAATACTTCGCCAGCTCGAGAAAATGGCATCTCCCGCCATTTTGATTTTTGGCAGCCAGAAACAGAGCCAATCACAAGCCAGGAGACTCTGCACTCCACCCAGCATCCACCCTGGATGCCGTTAGGGAGAGAGCTGCTGCTGCTGCAGGGATAGCGTTAGGGTGTTATATTAGCTTACTGTTAGGCAGGAGTGAGTCTACAAGAACCCAACAGCCCTTGTTAGGGCTAGAATAGCGTTATATTTTATTTTTTTGTTGATTTGCTTGTGGCTGGCCTTGCTGGCACTAGTAGTGCAGCTAGTACCATATTGTGAGGAATTTGCAGGGAGACTTGGGAACGTTATATTTAGCTCTTAGTGACACACACATCTCAAACACCTAAGTGGGACAATTTATTAGGGGTTTGATTGAATTATGCACAGTCTGACGATTTTTTTTTTTTCTTCAAAACTTAAAGTGACTTAAAATCCAGTTCTTGTGTAATGTTAGAAACTAAGCATACAAGAACCCAACCGACTTTCTTAGGCCTACAATAGCGTTATATATATATATATATATATATATATATATATATATATATATATTTTGTTGATTTGCTTGTGGCTGGCCTTGCTGGCACTAGTAGTGCAGCTAGTACCATATCGTGAGGAATTTGCAGAGAGACTTGGGAACGTTCTATTTAGCTCTTAGTGACACACACATCTCAAACACCTAAGTGGGACAATTTATTAGGGGTTTGATTGAATTAGGCACAGTCTGCAGATTTTTCTTTTTACTTTTATTTTTTTTTATAACTCAAAGTCATCAGGCACAGCACAAAATCCAGTTGTGTGCTGTCAGTGTAGGTTAGAAACTAAAAACACAAATAAAAAAAAAACACAAAAAAACACAAATAAAACAAACAAAAAAAAATCCCCCAAAAATTTACAGTTTACACTTTAATTTTGAAAATGTTGAACCCGAGGGCTAGGGATAAAGGACGAGGGCGTGGACGTGGGCGTCCAACTACTGCAGGGGTCAAAGGCTGTGGTCCTGGGCGGGGTGAGACACCACCTGCTGATGAGGGAGCAGGGGAACGCCGCAGAGCAACACTGCCTAGGTTCATGTCTCAAGTTACTGTTGAGGCCAGAACAATGCGAACAGGTGATGTCGCGGATTGCGGACAATGCTTCTAGCCCACCCATGTTACCGAAATCAGCACTCCTCCACCTCAGCCTCCTTCCCCCCAGTCTGCCACCTCCCAGGAAAATTTGGCATTTGAACCGGCATACTCTGAGGAACTGTTTTCTGGACCCTTCCCAGAGTCACAAACCAACTTGTCCGGTTGCTGCTGAGCTCTTTTCCGATGCCCAGGTTTTCCACCGGTCGCAGTCTGTGGGTGATGATGACATTGTTGACGTAGTGGAAGAAGTGTGTAAAGAGGTGTCGGACGATGAGGAGACACGGTTGTCAGACAGTGGTGAAGTTGTTGTCAGGGAAGGAAGTCTGAGGGGGAGCAGACTGAGGGATCGGAGGATGATGAGGTGACAGACCCAAGCTGGGTTGATAGGCCGGGTGAACACAGTGCTTCTGAGACGGAGGCAAGTCCTCGACGAGAACAGGTTGGAAGAGGCAGTGGTGGGGCCAGACGGAGAGGCAGGGCCAGAGCTGGTGCATCAGCGCCAAATGTTTCACGTAGTGAAGCTCCCGTGGTGAGGGCTAGATTTTTCGAAGTCTGGAGGTTCTTTAAAGAAACACCGGATGACCGACAGACTGTGATGTGCAACCTGTGCCACACCAGGATCAGCAGGGGTTCGACCACTACCAGCTTAACCACCACCAGTATGTGCGGGCATATGAATGCTAAACACCCCACTCAATGGAACCAAGGCTGTTCACCTCCGGCCGGGCACACCACTGCTCCTTCCCCTGTGTCATCTGCTGCCTCTGCTAGTCAGCCCCCTGCCCAGGACCCCTACCCAAACACCTCCCTTGCGAAAACCACACCTTTGCCTCCACGATCCTCCACAGCATCCACCAATGTCTCCATGCACAGCGATCAGCTCTCCATACCCCAGACGCTGGAGCACAAGAGGAAGTACAGTGCAACCCACCCACACGCCCAAGCCCTCAACGTCCACATTTCCAAACTACTTAGCCTGGAGATGCTGCCCTATAGGCTGGTAGAGACCGAGGCCTTTCGCAACCTCATGGCGGCGGCCGCCCCTTGGTATTCGGTCCCCAGCCTCCACTACTTTTCCTGATGTGCCGTCCCAGCCCTGCACCAGCACGTGTCAGACAACATCATCCGTGCCCTGACCAACGCCGTTTCTGACAAGGTCCACCTGACCACGGACACGTGGACGAGTGCTGCCGGGCAGGGCCGCTATATATCGCTGACGGCACATTGGGTTAACTTGGTGGAGACTGGGACCGAGTCTGACCCTGCGGCTGGTCATATACTGCCGACGCCGAGGATTGCGGGGCCTACCTCGGTCCAGGTCTCTCAGGCCTACTATGCCTCCTCCTCCCACCCCTCCTCCACCTCCTCCTCCGAATTACCATTTATTACCTAGGCGATAAAAGGCACACCGCCCAAGAGCTATTACAGGGCATCACGGCGCAGACTGATCTGTGTCTGACTCCGCTGAACCTGAAGCCAGGCATGGTTGTGTGTGACAACGGCCATAACTTGATGGCGGCTCTGCAACTCGGCAGACTGACACATGTGCCATGCCTGGCCCATGTGTTAAATCTCATAGTTCAGTGGTTCTTCAAGACATACCCCAATCTGTCTGATTTGCTCACGAAGTGCGCCGCATCTGTGAGCATTTCAGGAAGTCCAGCACAGATGCTGCCAGTCTCAGGGTAGCGCAGTGCCGCCTCCAACTGCCCGCTCACCGACTGTTGTGCAACGTGCCCACGAGGTGGCATTCAACATTAACCATGTTATCCAGAGTTTACCAGCAGCGTAGAGCGATTGTAGACTGCCAGATGTCAACTTCCACCAGAACTGGTAGTCTGGTCAGTCAGCTTCCTCAAGTCTACAATGAGGAGTGGACGTGGATGTCTGATATCTGTCAGGTGCTGAGTAACTTTGAGGAGTCAACACAGATGGTCAGTGGCGATGCTGCCATCATCAGCCTCACCATCCCGCTGTTTGGCCTGTTGAAAAACTCTCTGGTCAGCATGAAGTCGGAAGCTTTGCGCTCGTCACAAGAGACGGGGGAAGAAGATTCCCTTGTTGATAGCCAAAGCACCCTCAGGTCTGTTTCTCAGCGCGTATCGGAGGAGGTGGAGGAGGATGAGGAGGAAGAGGAGGAGAATGTTGGCGAGACAGAAGAGGGGAGCATTGTTCAGTCCTTCACTGTTCAGCGTGTATGGGCAGAAGAAGAGTTGGAGGAGTTGGAGGAGGAGGAAATGGAGAGTCAGGCCAGTGAGGGGAGTGAATTCTTGCGCGTTGGTACTCTGGCGCATATGGCAGATTTCATGCTAGGCTGCCTATCCCATGAACCTCGCGTTCAAAAAATTTATTCCAGCACCGATTACTGAGTATTCACTCTCCCGGACCCAAGGTACAAGCAAAATTTTTCCACTCTCATCCCTGGAAAAGAAAGGAGTGTGAGAATGCATGCATACCAGCAGGCCCTGGTGCACAAGCTGAAACAGTATTTCCCTTCTGACAGCGCTAGCGGCAGAGGGCGTACTTCTGCGGGACAAGTAGCAAGGGAGAGTAGGCGAGCAGGCAGCTTATCCAGCACTAGCAGGGGTACGCTTTACAAGGCCTTTGCCAGTTTTATGTCACCCCAGCAAGACACTGTCACCTGTCCCCAGTCTCGGCAGAGTAGGGCTGATCTTTACAGAAAGATGGTGAGGGAGTACGTAGCTGACCATACCATAGTCCTAAATGATCACACAGCTCCCTACAACTACTGGGTTTCAAAGCTGGACATGTGGCACGAACTGGCGCTGTACGCCTTGGAAGTTCTTGCCTGCCCTGCCGCTAGCGTGTTGTCCGAGCGGGTTTTCAGTGCAGCTGGTGGCATCATCACCGATAAGCGTACACACGTCTGTCGACTGACAGCGCTGACAGGCTGAACAAAGCCTGGATTTCTCAGGATTTCCATTCTCCACCAGGTGAAGGAAGCTCAACCTGAATAATTTATTCACTCCTCCTCCTCATTTTCCTCCTTCTCCTCCTCTTTGTACACTAAAGCAGAGGAAACTGGCTATTTTTTGCCAGGGCCAACTGGCTCTAGCTATAGAATTTAATTTTTCTGGAGGGCCACCTACCCGGTCTTCTGTTTTAAACAATTTTTGGGAGTGCCACATACAGGCACTCAATCTATTAAATTTTTCTGGAGGGCCACCTACCTGATCCTCTGGTTTGAAAACTTTTTTGGACTGCCACATACAGGCACTCAATCTATTTAATTTTTCTGGAGGACCACCTACCTGCTCCTCTGATATGAAAACTTTTCTGGACTGCCATATACAGGCACTATCCAAATTAAATTGTCTCCATAGCAGCCTCCACACGTCGTCTTTTTAGCTGCCTCCAATAGTTGTCCATATAGCTGCCTCCATACATCGTCCCCTTATCAAACAAGCTGTTTCAGGCAGAATTTTGGGTTGTTTTCATGGCTTCCACATCAAACTTGTTAACTGTGTTGCCACCCTGCTGTGTTATCCACAAAATATACTGCCAAACTTTTATCATTTACCGATATTATATCAGCGCTTATTGCGCATCTGTTTGCATTCCCCTCACCCGCCATAACCCAAACTTATAAGAACACTACTACACTTTATCTTATACAAAAGGTTCTTAGAAGTGCTGTTTGGGGAGGAGCCGAGAGACAGGGGCTTGGACAGGCGAAAGCTCGCTTGGCAGCGGACCGGCAGCTCCATCCTAAGATCCAACTAACATACTTTTATCTGCAGCACCTTTAATCTACTACTACTACCTTACTGCCTCCATACATCGTCCCCTTATCAAACGAGTTGTGTCAGGCAGAATTTTGGGTTGTTTTCATGGCTTCCACATCAAACTTGTTAACTTTGTCGCCACCCTGCTGTGTTATCCACAAAATATACTGGCAAACTTTTATCATTTACCGATATTATTTCAGCGCTTCTTGCGCATCTGTTTACATTCCCCTCACCCGCCATAACCCAAACTTATAAGAACACTACTACACTTGATCTTATAAAAAAGGTTCTTAGAAGTGCTGTTTGGGGAGGAGCCGAGAGACAGGGGCTTGGACAGGCGAAAGCTCGCCTGGCAGTGGACCGACATCTCCATCCTAAGATCCAACTAACATAGTTTTAACTGCAGCACCTTTAATCTACTACTACTTTACTGCCTCCATACATCGTCCCCTTATCAAACGAGCTGTGTCAGGCAGAATTTTCGGGTGTTTCACCAGATACATAATGGAACTCGGCCCATCTGTCGCCGTCGTGCTGGAGACCTGAAGTTGCAATCACAGCAGCGCAATATGGATGCCCCATACTGTCGCTCTTAATTATGGAACCATTTACGAAAAAACAATTAAAAATAGAACCGCTATGCTATTCCATTATTCCTAGGTGAAATATTCAAACAACCCCGCCTGCTTTGAAAATTATAATTTTTTTTAAAGTAAACGCTTCTGGCCCCCAGGCCCATTTTGGGTGGGGAGGAGCCGAGAGACAGGGGTTTGGACAGGTGAAAGCTCACCTGGCAGCGGACCGCCAGCTCTATCCCAAGATTAGGCAGCCTCAGAGGCATCCATGAATACTGCCCCTGCTGTTTCCTGTCCATTTCGCCTCCACGATCCTCCACAGCGTCCACCATTGTCTCCATGCGCAACTTTCAACTCTCTATACCCCAGACGCTGGAGCGCGAGAGGATATACAGCACATCATCCCCTTATCAAATGAGCTGTGTCAGGCAGAATTTTCAGGTGTTTCACCAGATACATAATGGAACTCGGCCCATCTGTCGCCGCCATGCTGGAGACCTGAAGTTTCAATCATAGAAGCAATATGGATGCCCCATACTGTCACTCTTAATCATGGAAGTCGTCTCCATGGCTGCCTCCACATGTCGTCCCATTATCAAACGAGCTCTGTCAGGCTCATTTTTCGGGTGTTTCACCAGATACGTTATGGAACTTGGTCACTATGTCGCCACCATGCTGTGTTATCAACTAAATATACTGTCAACCTTTTGTTGACATAGGAAATCATTTCAGAGCTTCTTGCTCACCTCCTTTGGTTCCTCTCTGCCACCCATTGGTTTGAAGCCTGAGTCCATTTAGGGTATGTCGCCATGACACTCTCTAGCCTGCCGCTGCTGCCACTGCCTCTGCATGCCGTCCCCTATAGTGTCAGGGTCAATTGTTGGATGTTTTAGATGCTATCTAGCCTCATTCGGTCAGTCTGTCATGGCCATGCTGTTGCCCATAATTTTGGCATAATGGTGCGATTAAGCAGCCTCAGAGGCATTCATGCATGCTGCCCCTGCTGTTTCCTGTCCATTTCCGTGGTGTTTACATCATTTTCTGAGGTTTCCAGGTGTTTGGCCAAGCTTCCCTGTGCAGACCCTTGGTCCCCTTGAAAAATGCTCGAGTCTCCCATTGACTTCAATGGGGCTCGTTATTTGAGATGAGCACTCGAGCATCGGGAAAGTTTGTCTCGAATATCGAGCACCCGAGCATTTTAGTGCTCGCTCATCTCTAATTTATTGTCATACCTCTCTGAAAGGCTAAATCCTGAATTCCACCAGGAGAACACCACTAAAACATCACCTTCAAGCAGATTTGCTCAATTGCTGGCAAAAAATAAATTTAAGTGGCCCAAAGGTTCTTGTTTAGGATGTTTTCTGTTAAAAATAATATGCAGTAAAAAAAAGTGGTCGGAAATAATATATATACACGTATATATATACACACTCACCGGCCACTTTATTAGGTACACCTGTCCAACTGCTTGTTAACACTTAATTTCTAATCAGCCAATCACATGGCAGCAACTCATTTAGGCATGTAGACATGGTCAAGACAATCTCCTGCAGTTCAAACCGAGCATGAGTATGGGGAAGAGAGGTGATTTGAGTGCCTTTGAACGTGGCATGGTTGTTGGTGCCAGAAGGGCTGGTCTGAGTATTTCAGAAACTGCTGATCTACTGGGATTTTCACGCACAACCATCTCTAAGGTTTACAGAGAATGGTCCGAAAAAGAAAAAACATCACAGTTCTGTGGGCGGAAATGCCTTGTTGATGCCAGAGGTCAGAGGAGAATGGGCAGACTGGTTCGAGCTTATAGAAAGGCAACAGTGACTCAAATCGCCACCCGTTACAACCAAGGTTGGTAGAAGAGCATCTCTGATCGCACAGTACGTCGAACTTTGAGGCAGATGGGCTACAGCAGCAGAAGACCACACCGGGTGCCACTCCTTTCATCTAAGAACAGGAAACTGAGGCTACAATTTGCACAAGCTCATCGAAATTGGACAGTAGAAGATTGGAAAAACGTTGCCTGGTCTGATGAGTCTCGATTTCTGCTGCGACATTCGGATGGTAGGGTCAGAATTTGGCGTCAACAACATGAAAGCATGGATCCATCCTGCCTTGTATCAACGGTTCAGGCTGGTGGTGGTGGTGTCATGGTGTGAGGAATATTTTCTTCGCACTGTTTGGGCCCCTTGGTACCAATTGAGCATCGTTGCAACGCCACAGCCTACCAGAGTATTGTTGCTGACCATGTCCATCCCTTTATGACCACAATGTACCCAACATCTGATGGCTACTTTCAGCAGGATAATGCGCCATGTCATAAAGCTGGAATCATCTCAGACTGGTTTCTTGAACATGACAATGAGTTCACTGTACTCTCAATCCAATAGAGCATCTTTGGGATGTGGTGGAATGGGAGATTCGCATCATGGATGTGCAGCCGACAAATATGCGGCAACTGTGTGATGCCATCATGTCAATATGGACCAAAATCTCTGAGGAATGCTTCCAGCACCTTGGTGAATCTATGCCACGAAGAATTGAGGCAGTTCTGAAGGCAAAATGGGGTCCAACCCGTTACTAGCATGGTGTACCTAATAAAGTGGCCGGTGAGTGTATATATACATATATATATATATATATATATATATATATATATATTATTCTGTATCTTTCACTAAACCTTACACGAGCATTAAGCGGTTAAGAACCAATCTGACACTGACATCTGATCAGAATAAAAGGGAGCTATCTGAAGTTTGTAATTTTATTCTGACAGCACAGGGCAGGTTGTCGTAGCCACCATCTTGTGAGGAACATTCACAAGGGGGAAGCACGTCTCCTGGCCATCCAAACAAACCTCTTGTTACTTTCAAATATGATCATACTATCCTGTGTGCTGACAGAGATTGGGGATGTTTTATAGTCACCGTGTACCGGCATTAAAACTCCGGCAACATGGAAAAGGCTCTAATTATTATTATTAGTGTTTTATACTAACAATAAATGTCAAATTGAACCCGGCAAACAAATCGCTACCTGTCACCAAGTGAATGCAAAAGCAATCTCAGCAAAGTGAATTAAAACCCAAACAGGGCAAAACTGAGGCTGTGAGCAGCGGTGGCGGCAGGTTGGCGAGATATTGAGCTCAGTCGGCGAAGATCAGAATGCCCTTGAGAGTGACAGGCCCGATGGTAATGTCTCTGCATTGACATGTTAGGGCACCTGGCTAGTGGGAGGTGTATAAGCTGATATCACTTCAAGTGTCTGAGCGGTAAAAACCACTTAATCACTGCAAATGGAAATAGGATATCAGAGAGGTAGCGACTGTGGGAGCGCATTTGTTTGTTATATTGTACCAGTAGTGGGGCGGCTGCCAGTAGAATATTAACTCTTCCAGGTTTGGGGATGGCATGATATGCAGGAGGCCAGCACCCAGCTGCGGTGGTGATATTGGTGATTTTGAAATATCAGCAGATTTGGGGTTACTGTAGGAGGTGTATGTGAAGAAAATTTAATGGAACCCTGGTACCTGTGGAGTTATAGTAATAATTCCTTGATTTATATAGCACACACAGATTCCGCAGCGCTGCACAAAATTTGCCAAATCAGTCCCTGTCCCCATGGGGCTCACAGTTTACTCAACCTACCTAGTATGTTTTGGAGTGTGGGAGAAAACTGTCAGGAAACAGATGCAAACATGGAGAGAACATACAAACTCTTGGCAGATGTTGATCTGGATGGGACTTGTATTCAGGACACTAGCGCTGCGAGGCTGTAATGCTAACCACTGAGTTACTTTGCTGCCCTCAAAGACTCTACTGTTGCCTTCTTCAGATGTTTTGGGTAATGGGAAAAAGCAGAAAAAAAATACCAGACCAGATTACGCTATTGTTTAACATACATTTCCAAATATGCAATGTAAATGAACAAAATTCCACAAAACAACTTAAAGGAAACATACCATTTGATTTGATGCATTATGAAGCAAACATACCTTGAGAATGCTGTAGCAACACTGATGCAGGATCATATCTTGGTTAATCACTGAGCTGAGTGGTTTTGCTTAAAAAAAGCAATGATAACATTCAGGACCTTGGGAAAGCTGAGTCAGGATGGCTGACAAACACATTACACACTGGAACTTGTAGATCTAGATCTTGTCATGAACCCTTTTGCCTAACTATGTTTTAGTTATTTTCACTGCATACAGTGAAAATAATTAACTTCTGCAGGGATGTAAAATTGATCAGCTTAGGATAACCAGTGCTATATAACTATATTTTAGCAAAGTACTGTATATTTCTATTTTTAATATTCTTTGCTTTTTCTTTGTCATTTGTTGGTAAAATTCAGGGTTGTACTGTCAAGAAGTGGCTGAGTAAGGCACTACTGAAAATAAAAGATTCCCCACTATAGCTCTCTGGTTGATATTGGAAAAAGTTACTCCCTGAATTTATCTGTATAAAGTGTATCTCCTATTCTGCAGACTGTCAGTTCCCCCAACCTGCAGCCCCTGCACACTTCTAATGGCCATAAGTTTTGATTGATTTTTCTTAAAATCAAGGGGGATATTTATCAAATGCCAGCGCTCATGAAAGTTTGCAGGCTATAGCGAGTGGTTGGAGGTGGCATGAAGTGGAAAATATTCACAATTATTGGCGGTTCAACAAAACAATAAAAAAATTTGATATAATAAAGCACTGACACGGGTGCTCCCCAACCCACGACTCGTGCCTCCGGTCCCCAGCCTTGGCTCTTACCTTCTTGTGATCAAGCGCTGGCTCCAGCAGGCGTCGCGCCCGTCCCCGCATTCTAGGGCGCACTTGCAGCGGCTTTGGGAGATTTAAAGGGCCAGCGCACCGATAATTGGTGCTGAATGTATCCTGCATTCCGGCGTACTCCGGTGAAGACCGGGTGCCACTTAAACTCCGGTCCCAGGTGTTGTGTAATAGTCCGCGGTGGCTCAGAGGATCCACTACCTCCCATCCTGACAAGCACTACATACGAATTAATCAAAATACATCAAAGGTCACATTTTTAATGAGGCATTGTCTCCAGAAATGTACAAATATGCCATGGACATGGACTCTTCTATTAGGCAATCCCTAAAATAACATATGTCCACCTGGATATGTATATAATATTATTTACTATATCCAAAACAGAATTGATAATAACTTATAGAAGGTGTATATATGTTTTCAATATTTGAGCTTTTGAGCATTAGTCTGGCTTTTTATTATACAGAAAATTCTTAAAAATTACTCAATAAAATACAAAAAATGTAAAAAATTAATTTGCAATAAATTTGCAATAAAACAGACATAAACAAAATTATGTTGGTTATATCAGCCAATACTTATATCATGCTAAATTCTGCAACAATAACTGTTGGAGAAGAGATGTTATTCAATACAATCTTGTTGGATAATACAGGAACGTGTTGATTTTCAACAGTCCAACAGGTATTGTGTTTTACTTTATGTGTCCCCCATGAGGTCATAAAAGACCCCTGGGGGACATTTTCCCTTTTTTTTTTCTTACATTTTACATGTTTTTCCCTGTAACTGAAGCATCTATAAGCACCTCAGTTGCAGGGGAAATGACAACCTGTCACTAGGGATTCTGATCAGAGCTGTACTGGGTCTAATTAACTCCTTTAGACCCGGTAGTCATGTGATCGCCGAGTCTATGCATCGTGCTCATTCAGTGTGATGCTGTGAGGAGCAGAGAAGGGTGAAGCGGTAATAAACCACAACTCCCTTCTCCCTAGGGTTTCAGGGTGCCTCTGACACCCAGAGACCAGGTCTTGCTCCCTCGGCTTGCGCGGGAGCAGTAGAAAACAGCAGCAAAGTCTAAAGACGTTGCTATCCTTTGTTTTCAAGGACATGGCCATGGATTGCGCTGCCCTGGCATGAGCCAGCTGCCTAAGTCTCAAAAGATACAAAAGGTCCTATTCCTTCCTAAGTTTGCAGCTTGGGCAGACTTTTTCTATTGTCATCAGCGCCTATCCATTGCTTGTTGGATTGCTTGAGTGGCATGATAGAAAGTTTCTTTTTTGTTGGAAAATAACAAATAATCATGATAGCTTTATTTCATTAACTACAATACTTATGGGTTAACCTTGAATGCACTGGATGTACTGTGTTACTGTGAGACTAATCACTATTGTGTAATTGTGTATGGCTATATCACCCACAATGCATTTAGATGTACATACACATGTTAATTAGACTGCAAGCTCCGTTGGTATAGAAAATACATACAACATACAGTACATCATTCCAACAATGCTTCCTTCTGTGTCTGTGCACCCAACTAAGTTACTATTTTTATATTATTTTTCCATAGACACTTCTTATTGTGTTAATGATGATCACCAAATGGTTCAACAAATTTTGCTTTGACAATCTCCCTTTAAATCCCCCCCACTCACACACACACGTTATGTTATGTCAACTGCTTCAGATGGAATATGCAAAGTTTTCCTTAAATTAACAGCTTGATCCCACTGGTGTGAAACCGAAAACCGCTCCTCCAGTATCAGTGCTGATAAACAGTATGGGCTGTGAGCTGCTTTCTGTACGATGAGACCGTGCACACTTCTGTTTAACTGTGACATGTCAACAACATCTTGGGGAAGATGCTGTGGATACCTCAATCCCATATGCACATTCCTCAATGTCCCAGGCCAAAAATGCAAATAAGAGTGTAAATAATGACACGGAACAGGTTCACGATGTTACCCAAGAAGTAAAGATGAGCTTTAAGGACAGACCACCAGGATACAAATAGAAAGAAAACTCCAATATACAACTTTGCATATAATATCATGGGTAACCAAGACAGACCACCCCCTTTCACCCACACTGACGGCCAAAGCCAGATGCCAAGTCAAAGGGATGTTTTAGTTTGCAAATAAAACTATGAAAGTTTGGCTTGTGGGTATAATTTACATTTACAAATAGTAATTTAACATTACTACGATATATACTCATTTATCAGAAGGGTACCTCGGCTTATACACAAGTGTTTACAAACAATAAACTTACATACTCACCTTCCAACACTCCCTGGTGGTCACTGTGGCTCCTCTTGTTCTCTTCTTCACCGGTAACAGTGCGGGCAAAGCACATGGATGCATCTCTGTCCACTCTGTTAGGAGTGAAGAAGGAAGAGGAGCCACGGGGAGCATTCGGAGAGTGAGTAAGTTTGTTTTACCCACCAAAGGGCTGTAGGGCATTTTATGAATAAGGGGACTGCAGAGAGCATTTCACGAATAGGGAGGCTGCAGAGCATTTCATGAATATGAGAGCTGAAAAGTATTTAATCAATAATACAAAAACAAAATATGGCACTGTTCCGATTTGGTAGTGCCTGAGGCACAGAGAAAATTCTGAGGCATGCTCTGGCATTTATCTCAAAAAGTTAGTTAGTCGTAGTCCAGCTATTTAGTACTTCAATATTCTTGGACAGAAATACCCATTCAGAGGTGCCAGAAGTTGGTTGACTCCACACAGATATCAATCAGTTCTGAGAAACAATGTCTATGTCTCTAAATATTAGTATCAGTTCCTAATTTTTAAACTTTATCTCAAACTTCCTCACAGGGTGGCTCTACAGAGTACCAAGGAATTATCTAAATGTCCAGGATACTAAGAACTATGGGACTTTGGATCAGTGCACCTAGAACCACAGTTCTGGTTTCAACCCAAAAAGGATAAGCTCTCCATCAACACTATTGTGATTTAAGGTGCCAGAGAACTGGAAATTTTTTTTTGTCTCTCTCTACCCAAAGTGTAGGGGGGGGGGGGGTAGAAATATAGTAATGGGATATTGTAATGTATTATCCATGTCTGTTATTTGTCCTGTAATATATAAAGCCAGGAATCTTTTTTATAGATGTATTTGTATTTAATTGTTTTGTTGTAATAAAGATTACTATAAATAAAAAGTGAAGGATGAAAGTCTGATCTTCATATAGACATGCCACTCCTAACTGTAACTCTAAAAGTTAATATTTCCATTCCTTTGGTACTGCGAAATTCTCCTCTTACCGATGACACCAAATCTGGGATTCTAGTCTCCACCAATCCAAACTTATAGCCCTTTGAAGTCTCCCCCCCCCCCTTCAGCCTTTTAGCTGGCAGACAGCAAGGAAGAGAAGGAGGGAGCTGCAGGGAGGGAGAAGCTGAAAGTCTGCGGATATCACAAAAATTATCTACATCTGTAAACCGTGGGAAAGGTAACATCAACATATGTTTGTGTTATTAACCTTTTCTTACCCACAACAAAGAGTAGACTTGCCATTTGTTGATTGATCTTTTATTTTCAGTAAAGGAGTAAGAGGATGAACATTTGACACCTAATCTTGCATATTTTCAATGTTAGTGTCAGAACTCCTACAGGATCTAGGTCAGTAGTCTGAATACTTCTGACTGAAGTACCACACACAGGTTTATGCTCTGCAGAGTGCTGCTTGATTGAGTATGATAGCAGCCTCTCTCAGCTCGGAATTTACTCTATTTGCTTTTATTGTGATTCTGATCTTTTGCTTTTAATTTTTGACTATTCTATTGTTTTACAATTTTGTACCTCACCTCCATGTCAGTTTTGAATCACTTACCTGACCTCGCTATTTGTTTGCCTTGTTAATCTATTTGTCTGCCTTACAGGTTTGTGCACGTCAGGAAAGATAGAGCAAAGGGCTTGCACTTGACATTGACCCAGAATTATACCGACCTGTAATTTCCCTATAATCCCATATATATGTGGTATCGCAGCATCCATATCAATCTGTACAATAAATCCGAGCCATTAATGGACCTGCATGGTGAAAAATTTAAAAAAACGCCAAAATGATTATTTTTCATTAAATCCCTTCAAAAAAGTTCTAAAAAGTGATAAAATGATAAAAAAAAATTAGACAATATAAAAAAATATATACATGAGGTAAAAAAAGCTAATTATATAGTTGGCAGTTCTCTATACAAAATACCATTTGTTTTTAGAGATATGGCCTTGATTTGTCATAGCATGAGTTACGCGTATATTTTGTCTTGTGTCTGTATGTTACTTGTATTATTACAGATTATTTGTTATCCCTGTAGCATATGCTTTTCCTTGTATAGAAGGTTTTATTCAGTATATGCATGTCCTTTCAAGATAATCAAGGGATCCTGTAACGTCACGTGGCTATGTGTTTTACTGTCCTCAGAGCCTTTTTTAAATGTCCATATGTTTGAACCTCAGATAGACCACGAGTAAACCCATGTGGCAATCTCAACAAAATCAGCTGGGTATTTTAAAGGACATTTACCAACAGTTTACTGGTGGTAGAGTGTCCTAATTAGACTGCTTGTTCAGTGAAGGGGATGGAGGACCGTTTTTAACACATTGGGGCACATTTACTTACCCGGTCCTGTCGCGATCCCCACTGTGCATTGTCCGACGATAATGGATTTCGGTGCAATTCACTAAGATTGGGCGCCCGATTTCCTGCATGTGTCGCTTCCCCGCTCAGTTCCGCCGGAGTTCACCTTCTTCTTCCTGGTGCATGTGAGTGTATGTCTTGCGACCCAATTCAAATGTTTAATCCTGCGCTCAGTCCGAATCCGTTGGATCGTCCGACGGCCCGCACCCCGATTTGTGTCGCATGAAAGCCGGCACCGATGTGCCAAAATCCAAGAGCGTGCGACACAATCCCCTTCTAAATCCCTGTCCCGGCAGTGCGATCCCCGAAAAAGTCAGAAAACCCAACGGAAATGCGGCCGCGGGGCCCTTAGTAAATAAACCCATTTTCTTGCATCTTTATTAATGAAATAATAACTTTGTAAAACAGCCGGAGGCACTCAGGCTGGCAGCGCCCGAGCGCCTCTCGGCTTCCCTGGCTTTGATCCGGTGGTAGAGGACTTTTAAAGCATTCAAACATTATCACCACATAAAGTTACATATTTCATTAAAACATTATCACCACACAATGTTACTAAGACTTGGTTAGGAAGGCTGGTCACTTTGGTGGCAAGGGGTTAAAATGCTCACCATCATAAATTCCTAAAATTGTGTAGTTTAAAAAGGTTTTTAAATAGGGGTCGATTTGTGTATGTGTGCATGTGTGTGCGGAGGGTGGTGTTAATAAATAGCACTTTCAACGCCCCCATAGAAATAAAACGGTCTAAATGCAGTGAAATTATGCTTACTGGCTTTGATTTTAGAGTTTTCACTGTGCGGTCCAAAGGACACTACTCCTTTATTCTTTGTGACAGTACAATTATGGTGACACAGTCTTTAACCCCTTAACGACTTGGCCTTTTTTAGTTTTTTCACTTCCATTTTTCACTCCCCACCTTCAAAAATCTATAACTTTTTTATTTTTCCACATAAAGAGCTCTGTTATGGCTTATTTTCTGCGTAACAAATTGCACTTCGTAGTGAACTACCATATTGTAAAATTCATAACTCCCAACCATCTCAGATTCAGTGGGACAATACTGGTTTTTGAGTGCTTTCCCACCATCCTGGACGAATGGGAGAATGTCCTAGCGTGTTCCTGGTTTTCCCGCCTCTTTGACCCAGTCCCTACACACCACAGAGGATTTGGTACCAGGAGCAGGAGGCTGGATCTGCTCCTGCTGCCTTCACACATCTTACTGCTCTACCGAGTCACAGTCAGAGCCCTGGAGAAGAGGAAGCAGGACTGTGGGGGAACAAGGGAAAAGGTAAGTAACACAGTTTTAATGTGTTTAATAGCCAGGGAGCCACAGTATGAGAGAGGACATGGGTCCACATTATGAGAGGTGGGGACCACAGTATGAGAGAATACAGGGGGTCACAATGTGAGAGGAGGATGTACAATATCAGATGAAGGGGCCACAGTATGAGAGAGGACAAGGGGCCACAGTATGAGAGGAGGGGGTCACAATATGAGAGAAGGGGGCCACAATATGAGTGGAAAGAGACACAGTATGAGAGAGACACCCTATGAAAATGATCATAGGCTACATTCACACTGCGGCCCAGATATATTAAAACTGGTACAATATGCCTAGTTTTAGTTTGCACATTCTTTTGTCAGTTTGACACATTGGGGCACATTTTTTACTCTTTCATGACCGCCTGCCGTGTATTTATGGCGGCGGTTGTGTCCCGTTGCATGGAGAGGGCTCACGGGCTGAGCCCTCTCCATTACCGGTAAAACCGGTAGCACCGATCGCGGGTGTTGTCACAGCGATCACTGCCGGCAAAGCTGCCGGCAGCCTCATTGTAATGAATGAGGAGGAAAATCCCCATATACAGCCATACTGTAGTATGGCAGTATATGATAGGATCGATCAGACAACCTAGGGTTAAAGTACCCTAGGGAGTCTGCAAAATAGTAAAAATAAAAATAAAAAAAAGTTAAAAAAAAATTATAATAAAAAAACCTAAAAATTCAAATCACCCTAGAACTGACATGAATAAAAATAAACAGTAAAAATCATAAACACATTAGGTATCGACGCGTCCGAAAATGCCGATCTATCAAAATATATTAACGGTTTTTCAATGCGTTTAACCCCGTAACGGAAAATAGCTTCCAAAGTTGAAAATGCCACTTTTTTGCCATTTTGAAAAATATAAAAAAAAGGTTGATCAAAAGGTTGTACAGTCCTAAAAATGATATCATTGAAAATATTATCAAATGACACCACCCTCAGCTCCGTACACCAAAGTATAAAAAACTTATTAGCACCAGAAGATGGCAAAATTAAAAAAAAAAAATTTGTACAGGAGGTTTTAATTTTTGTAAATGTATGAAAACATTATAAAACCTATACAAATTTGGTATCCCCGTAATCGTGCAAACCCAAAGAATAAAGGAGACATGTCATTTGGGACGCTCAGTGAAAGCCATAATATCCAAGCCCACATGAAAATGGTGCAAATGCGTTTTTTCACCATTTTCACTGCATTTGGAATTTTTTTCCTGCTTCCGAGTACATGGCATGGAATATTTAATACCATCACTATGAAGTGCAATTTGTTACGCAGAAAACAAGCTGTCACACAGCTCTTTAGGTGTAAAAATAGAAAAGTTATAGATTTTTGAAGGTGGGGAGTGAAAAATGGACATGAAAAAACAGGAAAGGGCCCGGTCCTTAACCGGTTAATTGTGTTGCAAACTCAAATAGGTTTGAGTATTATAATAATAGTCTGGTTTTCAGGTGAATCTGGCAGGTGGTGGGTATTCATGCCCCTGCCCACTACACACCCCAACACACCCTAAGTGGTGGAGAAGGCTTGAACGAGCCGCAGATGTTTTGCATTAAATTAACGCAAAACACTGGCGGCTCATTCCCGATTGCAGGCGTTTCCATAGAAATGCCGATACGATCGAGCCGCACCCCGCCCCGGTGGGTGCGGCTTTGTCTGCGTTTTCAAACACAGACAAAGCGGTACGTGTGGCACCAGCCTCAGTGTGATAATTCCCTACACTATGAATTAAAAAAAACCCTAATACTGCTTTCCTTCCTGCTTCTCTTTTTGTCAGTGTGCAGGACGAGACGTCGTCATTATGGTGTGTCTCTGGCTCCCAGTACTGTCATCAGCTACTGAAAGCATGAGGTGGTGTAATGACGTCAACCTGTCTCCTTCCATCTGTAGTGAAGAACGAATCCAAGGGGAGAGTGGGTAGAGCCGCCCGGACAGCAGGACCAGTGGCCACATAATCCGGGGCACAGGCCAAAAGACCCGGGGGTATCAGGCTATGTGAGAAGGAGAGAGACAAGTGCAGGGTATGTAATAAGGCAGTAGACCAGGAATATATTAAGGCCCCTTCCACACTTGCGTTGCAGATCACGTCAGAGTCTGATCAGGGTGCAATCAGGGTTTGGTCAGTGAAAAATGCACATTTTGCATCAGAGTTCAATCAGTTTTCAGTCAGAGTTTGTTCAGTGTCTCAGTTTTTCACACGCATTTTCAATGCAATTTCAATGCGTTTTTCACGCGCAGAAAATGTGCGTGAAATGGACTCAGGACTAAGCCTTATCTTTTCTATGGCAATTGATGCGTGAAAAACGCATTGCACTTGCATTGCACTTGCAAGTGTCTCAGAGTGCAATGCGTTTTTGATGCATCTCCATAGACTTGTATGGTGCGTTTTTCAAGCACGTGACTTGCAAAAGTAGAGCATGCTGAGATTTAAACGTGTGTTAAAAAAAACGCGCGTGTGTGCGTGAAAAAAAATGCAAGTCTGAAAAGACCCATTGATTACAATGGGTCAGAGTGCAATGCAAGTTCTGCACGTCAAAAGCACGCGCAGAAAACGTGTGTGAATAATGCAAGTGTGAAAGGGGCCTAAGACTGTCATGAGAAATGAGCTGTATGAATATTATAGCCCCCACAATTCTAGAATTTACTTCCTACATAAGGTACTAGGAAACACAGTGTAATGGTGTCAATGTGTCTCCTGCTATCTTAGTGAAGAACTCATCCAAGGGGGAGTGGGGAGAGCTGCCTGGACAGCTGGACAAGTGTCCAGCTGATCCGGGGCACAGGCCCAAAGATCCGGGGGTATATGAATATATAAATATATCTTTTGAACTAGCAACCCTCCTGCTCTATGGTATCTGCATCTTAACCAGTTCGCGACCGCCCGCCGTGTATTCACGGCAGCGGTTGGGTCGCGCTGCATGGAGAGGGCTCACTGTGCCAGCACCGATCGCGGCAGTGACAGGCGGGTGTTGGCTGTTTTATACAGCCGTTACCCGCTGTGTATGGAGAGAGCTCAGCTCGTGAGCTCTCTGAATACACCCCTTGCCGCGCGAGGACGATATAGTTCGTCCTTGGTCGGCAAGGTGTGAAATCATCATATAAAATCGATCAGCACATAGTGGTATCCACAAACAGCTACGCGTTTCGAGTAAATAAAGCCATGATGAAGATTTTTTTTACTGGAAACGCATAGCTGTTTGTGGATACCACTATGTGCTGATCGATTTTTTTCTATGATGATTTAATAAAGAAGCAAGAATTTTTCATCAAAAAAGTGCTGGATCGTTTGAATCTTTTTCATTGTACACAGGACACAAGCTGTCAGGGAGCCAGGTTAACTTTAATATAAGTAATTATCTTAACCAGTATTCCAGAAGTTTTATAAAAGAAGTTTGGGGATATGCTATTTATTGTCTGTGGGAACAATGTGGAGGCTCACAAAGGGTGTCTGGTGATAGGGTCCACGGACCCTCTGGACTTCTTATGGCAAGCCACTGGGTGGGAGATACTTACCTATATACTCGCGTATAAGCCGGCCCAAGTATAAGCGGAGCCCCCTAATTTTACCACCAAAAACTGGGAAAAACTATTGACTTGAATATAAGCCAAGGGAGGGAAATGCATTGGTCACAGCCCCCTCCAGTATATAGCCAGCAAGCCCCCATTAGTATACAGCCAGCCCCCAGTAATATAAAGCCAGCCAGCTCCCAGTAGTATACAGCCTTCCCCCGTGTAGTATACAGCCAGCCTGCCCCCTGTAGTATATATCCAGCCCAGCCTGCCCCCAGTAGTATACAGCCAGCCCAGCCTGCCCTCTGTAATATACAGCCAGCCCAGCCTGCCCCCTGTAGTATACAGCCAGTCCCGTGTAGTATACAGCCAGCCCAGCCTGCCCCCTGTAGTATAGAGCCAGCCCCGCCTGCCCCCTGTAGTATACAGTCAGCCCAGTCTGTCCCCTGTAGTATACAGACAGCCCAGCCTTCCCCTATAGTATACAGCTAGCCCAGCATGCCCAGCCTGCCCCCTGTAGTATACAGCCAGCCCCGTGTAGTATACAGCCAGCCCAGCCTGCCCCCTGTAGTATACAGCCAGCCCCGCCTGCCCCCTGTAGTATACAGTCAGCCCAGCCTTCCCCCTGTAGTATACAGCCATCCCAGCCTCCCCCTATAGTATACAGCCATGTCAGCATGCACCCTATAGTATAAGCCAACCCATCCTGCCCCGTGTAGTATACAGCCAGCCCAGCCTGCCCCCTGTAGTATACAGTCAGCCCAGCCTGCCCCCTTTAATATACAGCCAGCCCAGCCTGCCCCCTGTATTATACAGCCAGCCCAGTCTGCCCCCAGTAGTATACAGCCATCCCAGCCTGCCCCCAGTAGTATACAGCCAGCCCAGCCTGCCCCCTGTAGTATACGTAGTATACAGCC
This sequence comes from Engystomops pustulosus, assembly GCF_040894005.1. Classification (NCBI taxonomy): domain Eukaryota; kingdom Metazoa; phylum Chordata; class Amphibia; order Anura; family Leptodactylidae; genus Engystomops; species Engystomops pustulosus. The sequence goes on along the minus strand of NC_092416.1, from coordinate 116,363,387 downwards.
AGCCCAGCATGCCCCTTGTAGTATACAGTCAGCCCAGCCTTCCCCCTGTAATATACAGCCAGTCTTCGCCCTTTAGTATACAGCCAGCCCAGTCTGCCCCCTGTAAAAAAAAAACAACTTATATACTCACCCTTCGGTGGCCCCGATGCTCAGCGCAGCTCCCGATGTCCCCGATGCGCTCCTCTTCTGTATTCCCTGCGGCCATGTTATCTCTCGGGCGACGCATACTATGACGTACTATCAGTGGCCGCATCATAGTATGCGCCGATCAGGAAGATAACATGGCCGCGTCCCTGCCTGCTGTGTATTCAGTTTTCACACTTGGCTTTCCATTTTGTCTTTGTTAAGTAAATAATGACATGGTGGAATCTGTGTCATGTTGTTTCTCGCCTAAGGTTAAATTTACCTTGTGTTAAGACCAGATGATTATATCTTATAAACTTACCTACGGTTGTGCTAACTTTTCCCATGTCTTTAGACCCATAGTCAGCCTTGATTGCACTCATACAGTACAGTATAAGTTTTGTCTTGCCTTGGCCATGCAGGACAATAGGCCAGTGAGCAGTTTGTCTTGGATGTTACCATAATTTCCCTGGAAAGAGGGTATGCTGTTTGTGCGGCCGTACTCACATCTGTGATCTGGAATGAGGTGAGTCGCGTGCTGCGTGTCTGCCTGCCTTTGCTCATCTTTAATTAGGTACGGTCTCGTCAATCAGCATATTTTGTTTCTACTTTCTAATTTGCATAATTACCTGATTGCAATACAGAAAAACATTTAACTTGAGCTATTAGGCGGAAGGTATCATTGTTTTCTTTAACTGTCACTGAAGTGATTTTCAATCAGGACACAATTTAAAAAAACAATTATGGAGATGAGGTCTCTTCATGACTTACACAAGATTCATCTTTTCTGAAGAATACAATATGTTGCACAAAAAAAAATCCAATTTGAGGAGACCTTTACCTCATGTCTCATACCCAGGCGGCCAACAGTTGTTCTATACCTCGTAATTTATACTTAATCGTCCACTTTGCTATTTATATTTAGTCTCGGAATCACAATAAGTGCCGTTAACCCTTTCTTTGCTTAGCGCTCTCATGCAGCAAATGCCCAACATGAAATCATGAAATCAGCATCTGTTGCCATTGCCTAGAATATGCTTATCTGAGCTGATTTGGCAAGCTCTGTGCAGCGCTGCGGAATATGTAGGCACTATATAAATAAAGGAAATATTATTACCAAAGTAATGTCAGCTTGTCATCTCCACACCAAGCCTTTAATAGATCAGGTGGAATATGTCTCTATCAGGGTGTCAGCTCTTTAGCACTTACTTTTATAAATAAAGTGATGAAAAGTATCATTGTGCCACTCTGTGGGCTCTTGCTGCTGCTGATGCCACCTCCACACTGTATCATTGTGCCACTCTGTGGGCTCCTTCTGCTGATGCCACATCCACACTGTATCATTGTGTAACTCTGTTGCTTACCAGGTTACCGCCACCTCCACACTGTATCATTGTGCCACTCTGTGGGCTTCTGCTGCTGCTGACGCCACACACTGTATCATTGTGCCACACTGCGGCTTACCAGGTTGCCGCCACCTGCACACTGTATCATTGTGCCACTCTGTGGCTTACCAGGTTGCCACCACCTCCACACTGTATCATTGTGCCACTGTGCTGCCTACTCATGCTGCTGCCAACTGACCGCTGTCTCCCTGGAACACCCTGTGATTTCCATAATGCTGTTTTCACTCAACATCGCTCTATGATGTTGCCAATATGTTTAGTTTTATTGACCGCACGGTCCGAATCAGTCGGATAGACCGACTGCACGCCCGCTAATTTGTGTCGCATGGAAGCTAGCACCAATCTCTTAGTAAATGTGCTCTATTGCCTTCCTGCAAACAACTTGTGCAGTTCCTCGGGCTGCAAACAATCTAATGGACAGATGTTTAGGGCCCAACTATCAGCTCACACACACATGACAGTAGAAAAAGATTGCCCCAGCAGACAGCTCATCCTTGTGGTTGTGAAAACAACAGCTATGAAAGAGATACCATACATTGTAATGTGGCCATGTAGAAGTGCAGCTATTGACCTGGACACAGTGCATAAAAATATATTCATATCTATTAGACTATTCTTGTGACTTGATTTCCCCTTTAAGATGTTGCTTCAGGAGACATGCTATATGCAGAAGATAATGTTTTATGTAATATTGAATCAGAAAATGTTTCACCGTTACTGATGCCCTTTAAAAGTTTCATCAGCGCCATTCTACTCCTCATGAAGCACCATCTGTCAATTTTATCCGTTCAAGCAGTCAAATGAAATGTGCACATTACTAATAACGAGACATCAATTACCTGCCGTACAAAATAGGACTGTATATTGTAAAGTAAACTGAACTACTTTTGCATATATTTTGCTGAAAGTGCAACTGCCCTATGTAATCTACATATAATTATGTGCCACCTTATCTTGAACTGTTTGAGCTTGTACTGACTTTAACTGCTTTTACTCCAAGAGCTACTTTTACAATTATGCTGGCTGTGAATTCTGACCTCACATTTCCCAACAGCCCCTGCTGTTACATGTTCTTTACAGAATGTGCTGATGATTTGGTTACTTAGAGATGGTGATCGGAACACTGACAGCATAGTAAATTAGCTTATCTTCCAGAATGCATGGCAGAAATGTGTATTGCATGAGTTCAGCTATTAATGCTTTTTTCAGCCAGCACTGTATTGACTGAATCTCTGCAGTATTCAAAAAAATTTTCAATGCAGCTTTGATGGTGCATTGAGCAATATTGCTCAGTGCTTGGTAAAGCAAAGAATTATAAACACTTTATGTAAATTAAATAATTACAGTTTTGATCAAGTAAAAACCCATACTTAAATAAAGTTTACCATCAAAATCCATCATGATAAACCAGGGATACATACTCATAGATCCAGGAACCACAACAGTTATTTGTTATCCATGGCCTCCTTCGTTCTAAAATAAAGTTTTAAAATTATGCTAATTAAACTAAGGGGCTCTGTGGGTGTTTCCAGAGTCCCTCAGTTATGACTTTACACTTGATGTTACAATGAACAGAGAAGGAGAGGGGAGAAACACATTCTGCTCATTGTAACAACCAGTGAAAGAAGCTCTGGAATTCCCCCCTCCCCCTTAACCCTTTAATATAAGAAGATTACCACAGTTACAGTGCCTAGATCTATGAGTAAGTGTCCCTGGATTATCCATGATTTGATGGTAGATTTACTTTTTATCATATAGCACCACCTCTTTGTATAGCCAGATGACATCGCTGTGACTATGTTACATAAGGTGTACAGTAATCTCAGAACTAAAGAGCTATAAGTTCTTCAGTGTTTATGGGCTGGACTATAATCATAGTTGCTCCAGTAAAGTTAGTATATGACGCTATTTATATTGTTCCGTTGAGAAGGACTGCATAAACAATATGTAAAGCTTCATAAAGCCTTTTAAAGATGATGGCTTTTCTACTCCCCCCATTTTCATAAATGTCTCTGATAGACTACTGTCCAGCACATTTCTTTTAATTACATTCCTTACCCCTTCCTGCTTACAGTTTTTGACCATATTTGGGGAAAATAATAAGGCCCCATCAAAAACTGTGGGCACCATTGGCAAAGACACTCTCCTTGTGTGTGAATGTCCTAGGGTGCTCTGTGGGATTCTGTGCTTGCTGACTCCAGGGATACCTCACTCATTGCTGTCAGCAAAATATCAGGACTTTTTTCCCCTTAAATTACAGATAAGTGTTACTGATTTGCATAGCACATCCAGATTGTCAGGATTTTGGGTCATAAACTGTCTGTTCAAATTTCAACTAAAATACGTTAATGGGCAGGTAACATTGTGCGGATCGGACCCATCCTGAACACTCCCAGAGGAATCCTGTAGTCTGGGAAGAGCAAGGGGATAAGGACCTTATAGCTTATTCAGCAGTCTTGAGGCTTCATTTACAGGGACCCCAGACTCTCAGCCCAGTGAGCGTCCGCAAAGTGTACAATTATATGAGATTTATGTCACAGTTCATGTCCGTCTATTATGCAGTGGCCTTAAAAAGATGTAAAATGCTAGAAAATAGGATTGTGAGGTAACATGTGTTCGCACACACATCAAGTGGTAAAAAGAGTATAAGGTTACAAATAAAATGAATGATTATCTTACTTTACGTAGGTAGTATATGTGGAACGCCCTTTCATTGAAGAAAGCAACATCTTGCTTCAATTGGTAATTGAATAAAAATTCAATTTCTCCTTATTTTCAATCCTTAAAAAACAAGCATATGGCACATCAACATGGAGTAAAAATGGAAAGTGCGGTGAGTAGGCGGAGCCCAGCATTTTGAATGAAACCTTATTTATGGCTTGTGCATATAGTAATGAATAGTAACACAGGCCTCCTTTATCATATGACTGGGCTTGTAAGAAGTAGAAGTCATGGTTTTGATACTATGTGATTTATGTGGGACATCCTCTGACTTCAGAATATATAAACAATTTTTGGCCACATTGTCATGCTGGTCAACTTAAAGGAGCCGCATTACAGTACCAACACTAAAAAACACCACAGCTAGAGATGGGCGAATTTGTTAAAATTCGTTTCGTCCCGATTCGCCAAATTTTTCGAAAAAAATTTGATTCGGCCTGAATGAAATCAAAACGAATCACGTTAAAAACAGGCATTTCCTGACTGCAGAGAGCCTGTAGGGTGTTGTAGAACGTTGTGCCATGCTTAAATATGCATATGGAGCGTGGTTTGGTCTTCAAACAATGCTGTGTTTTAGTATGACACGCACATGACAGCCGCGGCTCTTCCATGTGCACTTACGTAGGCCAACTTCCCCAAATAAGCGAAGCGGGAACGCAGCCTGACAAGGTAACGTCTGTGCCAGCTCGAAAGGACTGAGCTGAGGGCCAAGATCCCACTATAACATCAAAGAGTGCACTCTTTTTACACTGACATCAGATGATTCCATAGATTACGACAGAGCCTGTTCTGTTAAACGCGGATACATGTGGAAAGCCCCCCAAAAGAATGCAGAGGATGTCGGCAGTAATTTTGCATTGACATCACTGATCATTTTGCCCTTCTTTTCACGCATCAGTGTCCTCTTTCAATCGGTCAATAATCCATCAGTATTGCTAAAGCCAAAAACAAACAGGACTTCATCCAGAATAGAGATGAGCAGAAAATGGGATACTTGCATGTTCTCTGTGTTCTATATCCACTCCTGCTTTTGGCTATTAATCCTGAAGCTTTTCATCCTTCTGACAGAAGAAATGAAGGGGAAAACCAAACATAGTGGCAACGTCATAGAGTGATGGAGGGTGAAAACAGCATTATGGAAATCACAGGGTGTTCCAGGGAGACAGCGGTCAGTTGGCAGCAGCATGAGTAGGCTACAGAGTGGCACAATGACAAACTATGGAGGTGGCGGAAACATGGTAGGCCACAAAGTGGCACAATGATAAGAGTGTGGAGGTGGCGGCAGCAGAAGCAGCAGCAGGAGCCCACAGGTGCCAGCAACATGGTGGCAGCAACAGGGATAGCCACAGAGTGGCACAATTATATAGTGTGGAGGTGGCATCAGCAGCAGCAGCAACAGGAGGCCACAAAGTGGCACAATGATAAGAGTGTGGAAGTGGCGACAGAAGAAGCAGCAGCAGGAGTCCACAGGTGTCAGCAACATAGTGGCAGCAACAGGGAAAGCTACAGAGTGGCACAATGATATAGTGTGAAGGTGGCATCAGAAACAGCAGGAGCCCGCAGAGTGGCACAATGATATAGTGTGAAGGTGGCATCAGTAGCAGCAGCAGGAGTAGCACAATGATATAGTGTGAAAGTGGCATCAGAAGCAGCAGTAGGAGCCCACAGAGTGGCACAATGATATAGTGTGAAGGTGGCATCAGAAGCAGCAGGAGCCTGCAGAGTGGCAAAATGATATAGTGTGAAGGTGGCTTCAGAAGCAGCAGGAGCCTGCAGAGTGGCAAAATGATATAGTGTGAAGGTGGCATCAGAAGCAGCAGCAGGAGCCCACACAGTGGCACAATGATATAGTGTGAAGGTGGCATCAGAAGCAGCAGGAGCCTGCAGAGTGGCACAATGTTATAGTGTGAAGGTTACATCAGTAGCAGCAGCAGCAGGAGGAGCCCACAGAGTGGCACAATGATGTAGTGTGTTGGTGGCATCAGAAGCAGCAGGAGCCCGCAGAGTGGCACAATTATATAGTGTTTTGGTGACATCAGAAGCAGCAAGAGCGGCAGAGTGGCACAATGATATAGTGTTTTGGTGGCATCAAAAGCAGCAGCAGCAGGAGCCCGTAGAGTGGCACAACGATATAGTGTGAAGGTGGCATCAGTAGCAGCAGCAGCAGGAGGAGCCCACAGAGTGGCACAATGATATAGTGTGAAGGTGGCATCAGAAGCAGCAGGAGCCTGCAGAGTGGCACAATGTTATAGTGTGAAGGTCACATCAGTAGCAGCAGCAGCAGCAGGAGGAGCCCACAGAGTGGCACAATGATATAGTGTGTTGGTGGCATCAGAAGCAGCAGGAGCCCGCAGAGTGGCACAATTATATAGTGTTTTGGTGGCATCAGAAGCAGCAAGAGCGGCAGAGTGGCACAATGATATAGTGTTTTGGTGGCATCAAAAGCAGCAGCAGCAGGAGCCCGTAGAGTGGCACAACGATATAGTTTGAAGGTGGCATCAGTAGCAGCAGCAGCAGGAGGAGCCCACAGAGTGGCACAATGATATAGTGTGAAGGTGGAATCAGAAGCAGCAAGAGCGACAACGTGGCACAATGATATAGTGCATTGGTGGCATCAGTAGCAGCAGCAGGAGCCCGCAGAGTGTCACAATGATATAGTGTGAAGGTGGCATCAGTAGCAGCAGCAGCATGAGGAGCCCACAGAGTGGCACAATGATATAGTGTGTTGGTGGCATCAGAAGCAACAGGAGCCCGCAGAGTGGCACAGTGATATAGTGTGAAGGTGGCATCAGAAGCCGCAAGAGTGGCAGAGTGGCACAATGAAATAGTGTGTTGGTGGCATCAAAAGCAGCAGCAGCAGGAGCCTGCAGAGTGGCACAATGATATAGTGTGAAGGTGGCATCAGTAGCAGCAGCAGCTGTAGGAGCCCGCAGAGTGGCACAATGATATAGTGTGTTGGGGGCATCAGAAGCAGCAGGAGCCTGCAGAATGGCACAATGATATAGTGTGAGGGTGGCATCAGAAGCAGCAAGAGCGGCAGAGTGGCACAATGATATAGTGTGAAGGTGGCATCAGAAGCAGCAGCAGGAGCCTGCAGAATGGCACAATGATAAAGTGTGAAGGCGGCATCAGAAGCAGCAGCAACAGGAGCCCGCAGAATGGCACAATCATATAGTGTGAAGGTGGCATCAGATGCAGCAGCAGGAGCCCGCAGAATGGCACAATGATATAGTGTGTTGGTGGCATCAGAAGCAGCAGCAACAGGAGCCCGCAGAGTAGCACAATGATATAGTGTGAAGGCGGCATCAGAAGCAGCAGCAGCAGGAGCCTGCAGAGTGGCACAATGATATAGTGTGAAGGTGGCATCAGTAGCAGCAGCAGCAGTAGGAGCCCGCAGAGTGGCACAATGATATAGTGTGTTGGGGGTATCAGAAGCAGCAGGAGCCTGCAGAGTGGCACAATGATATAGTGTGAGGGTGGCATCAGAAGCAGCAAGAGCGGCAGAGTGGCACAATGATATAGTGTGAAGGTGGCATCAGAAGCAGCAGCAGGAGCCTGCAGAGTGGCACAATGATATAGTGTGTTGGTGGCATCAGAAGCAGCAGCAGCAGGAGCCCGCAGAGTAGCACAATGATATAGTGTGAAGGCGGCATCAGAAGCAGCAGCAGCAGCAGGAGCCCGCAGAGTGGCACAATGATATAGTGTGAAGGCGGCATCAGAAGCAGCAGCAGCAGCAGGAGCCCGCAGAATGGCACAATCATATAGTGTGAAGGTGGCATCAGATGCAGCAGCAGGAGCCCGCAGAGTGGCACAATGATATAGTGTGTTGGTGGCATCAGAAGCAGCAGCAGCAGCAGGAGCCCGCAGAGTAGCATAATGATATAGTGTGAAGGCGGCATCAGAAGCAGCAGCAGCAGGAGCCCGCAGAGTGGCACAATGATATAGTGTGAAGGTGGCATCAGAAGCAGCAGGAGCCTGCAGAGTGGCACCATGATATAGTGTGGAGGTGGCGGACAATTCCAGTCCCTGGTAAAGATGGTAGGAGGCAGATGGTGCAACTAGCAGCAGATGTGTGGCATCAGGCGGGTGGCAGCATCAGAATAGTAGCTGAGGCAGGTAGTTGGAACCCAGACTCATTTCACTGTATAAACTATGTGGATTTGACATGTGAATCTGGCTGTAAACTAGAGCCCCCAAAAGGTATTGCAATGTGCGTTATACAGATACCCCACAACTGACACTGTCATTTCAGCGAAAATTACTGTATAAACTACATGGATTTGACACGTAAATCTGGCTGTAAACTATAGCCCCATAAAGGTATGGCAATGTGCGTTATATAGATGCCCCACAACTGACACTGTCATTTCAGCAAAAATCACTGTGTAAACTATGTGGATTTCACACGTAAATATGGCTGTAAACTAGAGCCACAATAAGGTATTGTAATGTGCGTTATACAGATACCCCACAACTGACAGCTCACTACTGCAGATGCATGAATGTCAAACAGATTTCTTCCTATTCGATTTTGTCACTAAATAGAACTGCTATTTGGGGTATACAGATCCCCCTTAAAGAACAACCAGGGATTGGTCCACCAATCGCTACTGGAGATGTATGAAAGTCAAACAGATTTCATCCTATTCGATTTTGTCACTAAATAGAACTGCTATTTGGGGTATACAGATCCCCCTTAAAGAACAACCAGGGATTGGTCCACCAATCGCTACTGCAGATGCATGAAAGTCAAACAGATTTCTTCCTATTCGATTTTGTCACTAAATAGAACTGCTATTTGGGTATACAGATCCCCCTTAGAGAACAGCGAGGGATGGCAGCAAGAATCGCACAGTATCATAGTATCATAGTATCATAGTATATAAGGCTGGAAGGAGACGCAAGTCCATCAAGTCCAACCTTCAAGAATTAAATAAATGTTTTATCCCCATAACCCGTGATATTTTTTCTCTCCAGAAAGTCATCCAGGCCTCTCTTTAACATGTACATAGAGTCGGCCATAACAACCTCCTGCGGCAGAGAGTTCCATAGTCTCACTGCTCTTACAGTAAAGAACCTTTGTCTATGGTGATGGTAAAATCGCCTCTCCTCTAGGCGTAGAGGATGCCCCCTTGTCCTGGTCACAGGCCTAGGTATAAAAAGATCTTTGGAGAGATCCTTGTACTGTCCATTCAGGTATTTGTACATTGTAATGAGGTCTCCCCTCAGTCGTCTTTTTTCTAAACTGAATAATCCCAAATTTTGTAATCTGTCAGTGTATTCTAATCCCCCCATTCCCCTAATAATCCTGGTTGCTCTCCTCTGCACCCGTTCCAGCTCTATTATATCCTTTTTATACACTGGTGCCCAAAACTGTACACAATATTCCATGTGTGGTCTGACCAGGGATTTGTATAAGGGCAAAACTATGTCTTTATCATGAGAATCTATTCCTCTCTTGATACATCCCATTATTTTATTTGCTTTAGCAGCAGCCGCCTGGCTCTGGTCACTAAAATTAAGTTTACCATCCACCAATACGCCCAGGTCCTTTTCAGCTTCAGTTTTACTAAGTAATTGACCGTTTAGAACATAATTATACTTTTTGTTTCCATGGCCCAAGTGCATAACTTTACATTTATCTACATTAAACCTCATCAACCATTTCTCTGCCCATCCCTCAAGCTTCCACAAATCCCTCTGTAATGCTAAACTATCGACCTCAGTATTTATTACTTTACACAGCTTAGTATCATCTGCAAATATTGAAACTTGACTGTGTAAACCCACTACAAGGTCATTAATAAAAATATTAAAAAGAAGTGGCCCCAATACTGACCCCTGTGGCACTCCACTGGTAACATCAACCCAATCTGAGAATGTGCCATTAATGACCACCCTCTGTTTTCTATCACTAAGCCAATTACTTACCCAGATACACAGATTTTCTCCTATTCCCAGCAGTCTCATTTTATATACCAACCTTTTATGTGGCACGGTGTCAAATGCCTTTGAGAAGTCCAGATATACAACATCCACAGCGTCCCCCAGATCCAGTCTTGAACTTACCTCCTCGTAGAAACCAATCAGATTAGTCTGACAGGACCGATCTCTCATAAACCCATGCTGACGCTGGGTTATAAGGTTGTGCACAGTGAGATACTCCAGGATAGCATCTCTAATAAACCCTTCAAATATTTTCCCCACCACAGCAGTTAGACTTACGGGTCTGTAGTTTCCAGGATCGCTATTTGATCCTTTTTTGTATATTGGTACCACATTTGCTATGCGCCATTCCTGTGGAACATAACCAGTCCTCAGTGAATCTTCAAATATTAAAAATAACGGTCTGTCTATCACGGTACATAATTCATGCAGAACCCGGGGGTGTATGCCATCTGGCCCCGGTGATTTATCTATCTTAGTGGTTGCGAGGCGGCGCCGTACCTCTTCCTGGGTTAAACTGTTGACATTCCAAAGAGAATTAACATTATTCCTCATTGTGTCTTCCACCAGGGGATTTTCCTGGGTAAAGACAGTTGAGAAGGCGACATTCAGTAGATTGGCCCTTTCCTCATCTCCTTCCACCATGACCCCCATGTTATTTCTAAGGGGACCCACACTCTCTGTTTTTAGTTTCTTATCATTTATATACTTGAAAAATAATTTGGGATTATTTTTGCTCTGCCTGGCAATATTTCTCTCAGTCTCTATTTTTGCGGCCTTTATCTGCTTTTTACAGGATTTATTTTTCTCTCTATAATCCTGTAATGCCTCATCACTACCTTCACGTTTTAGCACCTTAAATGCTTTATCTTTCTCGCTTATTGCTTTCCTTACAAGACTAGTTAGCCACATAGGGTTTTTCTTGTTCCTTTTATGCTTTTTCCCATAAGGTATGTGTTTCTCACAGGACTTTTTCAGAATATATGAGAAAAAGTCCCATTTTTGGGGGGGGCTTTTGTCCTTGAGAGCATTATCCCAGTCTATGCCTTTAAGGTCTTCCCTTAGTTGCTGAAAATTTGCCCTCCTGAAGTTTAGAGTGTTGGTTGCCCCTTCACTAACGCTCTTAGTAAAGCGTAATACAAAATCAATGATATTATGATAACTATTCCCCAGGTTCCCCCCAACCTGTAGTTTTGATATCCTATCCGGTCTGTTGGTAAGGATAAGGTCCAGCAGTGCCCCCCCTCTTGTTGGCTCCTGGACTAGTTGCGACAGGTAATTGTCTTTTGTTGTTGACAAGAACCTGCTACCTTTGAAGGACCTGCAGGTTTCTGCCCCCCAGTCAATATCTGGGTAATTGAAGTCCCCCATGATAAGTACTTCACCATGCTTTGAAGCCGCATCCATTTCACTTATCAGCATTTCCTCTGCTGCCTCCATTATATTTGGAGCCTTATAACAAACCCCTAGTAATATTTTATTATTCTTTTTCCCTCCTCTTATCTCCACCCATAGGGACTCCACATTTGCGTTACTGATGTCATCTCGCAGGACGGGCTTGAGGCAAGAATTCACATATAAACAAACCCCTCCCCCTTTTTTATTTATACGATCCTTTCTAAAAAGACTATAACCATCTATAGTAACAGCCCAGTCATAGCTACTGTCCAGCCATGTCTCGCTGATACCCACTATATCATATTTCCGTTCCAACATCAAGAGTTCCAGTTCCTCCATTTTGTTTGTGAGGCTTCTGGCATTTGTGTACATACACTTTATATGGTTTTCCCTGTCCCTATTCCTTTTGTCCTTATTCCCCAATCTCATTCCAGCCCCCCTTCCTCCCCCATGGACTATGACCCTTCCCAGCTCTCTATGTACACCGTCTATTTGCCCTGCACAAGTGTAATTGCCCTCCCCCCAGGTCTCTAGTTTAAACACTCCTCCAACCTTCTAGCCATTTTTTCCCCTAAAACAGCGGCCCCCTCCCCATTGAGGTGCAGCCCATCCCTACTGTAGAGCCTGTAGCCCACAGAAAAGTCATCCCAGTTCTCCATGAACCCAAACCCCTCCTTCCTACACCAACTTTTGAGCCACTTATTTACCTCCTTGATCTCCCGCTGCCTTTCTGGTGTGGCGCGTGGTACAGGCAGTATTTCGGAGAAAATTACCTTTGAGGTCCTTGCCCTGAGCTTATGGCCTAAATCTCTGAAATCATTTTTAAGGACCTTCCACCTACCTGTTACTTTGTCATTAGTGCCAATGTGGACCATTCCTCACCAGCCCCTCCCAGTAATCCGTCAACCCGATCCGCAACATGCCGAACCCGAGCACCCGGCAAACAACACACTGTTCGGTATGCACAGTCTTTGTGACAGATTGCCCTGTGTGTTCCCCTAATAATGGAATCTCCCACTACCAGCACCTGTCTGACCTTGCCTGTGCTCCCATTACCCTTCTTACTGGAGCAGACATTCCCCTGGTTGCTAGCGGCCACGTCTTTCTGCAGCATTGCTACCCCAGAGCTGATATCCCCCTCATCCACCAGCCTGGCAAACTTATTGGGGTACAATAGCAGCAGCTGGATGCTACAACATAAAGTGTGAAGTGCTGAGATAGAAAATGGCTGGATTTTATAGGGCTGTGTGACATCACATAAGCCTGCCGGTCGCTGATTGGCTTACAGGTCAAATCGAAGTTAGAATCATTAGAATCGATTTGCCCATCTCTAACCACAGCACAAAATTCCATAATAGAAATGATCAATTACCAGAGTAATACACTATATATCACTCCAGAAACATAGTGGCCCACATTTATTTAGTAATTAGTGACAGTATTCTGGCCGGTTAAACTGAATGGACCAGAAAAAAAACTGTTGCACTCCAGTGCACTCTGCACGCTATTAAAGGGGTTCTCAGGAGGTGGAAAAACATGGCTGCAGTCTTCCAAAAATAGCACCACACCTGACCATGGGTAGTGTGTGGTATTGCAACTAAGCTCCATTCATTTCTATACAGCTGAGCTGCAGTACTGGCAGTAACCATGGTCAGGTGTGGTGCTGTTTTGGAAGACTGCAGCCATGTTTTTCCACCTCCTGAGAACCCCTTTAAATGTGGGCCAGTATTAACATATAAAGACCCAGCCCGGATAATGAATTAGATGAATTAGAGAATTAATATTAATGTAGACCACCTTAACCAGATTTAACAATTAATAATGATGCTGACCTTGGATCAATAAGTTAATATTAATTCAGACCAGTTACAGACTTAAGAGCAGATCAATAAAATAATGGAGACCCGCAGATTTATCATAAATAATAACAGTGATGCAAGATCAGATAAAAACGTAAAAATTCCATAGAACCCAGACCTGACATAAAAGTACTCACGTCTCATCACTCCTCTTTTGCTTCAAGCACTGTACTCAATGTTCAACTAATGCTCTGTGGGCTGCTCTGAGTCCTGCTGCTGGCGCATAATATCAATATCAAGACCCAGAGCATAGCTACACCCCAAGAAGGAGAGGACCTACCAGTAGGTAGTGAGTTCAGTTGTGACAATTTAGTCCTCTACTGCTGCTGGCATCTGCACCAATGAGCACTTACATAAGTTATGGAAGCACTCATTAGTTACTTATGCCACCATGACCTGACAGGAAGGTGTAGCCAGCAAAATGTGGCATAGGCTTTGCACCCCTGACCTATACTGTGGCATCTTTATAAGACGACATATACAATCCTCTCAGGAAAAATAACTTCAAGAGTAAAATATCTTGGTTTTGTGTATGGGTCACATATGGCATCATTTAGGACTAGAGACGAGCGGGTTTGTTGAAATTTGGGTTTGATGGGTTTGACCGTATTTTGCAACGAAATTTGATTTGGGACACAGACTTTGGAAAATACTTGATATAATAACATATTGTAGATAAAGAAATAGTCTATCCAGTTATTCGAATGTGGAATTGAAAAATGTTGAAATTCCATTAATCTGGTATTGAACATTTTTTGAAGTTCCATTAATCGGCAATTGAAATTTTTTTGAATTTAAACCTCCATTAATCCAGAATCAAAAATTTTTGGAATCAGAAGTTCTATTAATACAGAATTGGAAAAGCACAACCGCAGGGCAGGGCAGCATCTGCAAAGCATAGAGGGCAACCTCTATGCCACGGTCACGTCTCTAATTTTCCCACCCAGAAATTGAATGTGGAGAACCCATCCTTCAGTACCAGGAGTGTGGACAGATAATCCTCCACTATGTGAGTCACATTCTGCCTCCTGGTAGTAGGTGCCCCATCCTATAGTGGTGGAGATTGAGCAGAACTAAACATAACATTCCACAGTGGCCATGCTTTTATAGTGTTATATAGTATATAGCCAGCCAGCCCCATTTAGTATATAACCAACCCTCTTTAGTAGATATTGAGCCAGCCCACAGTAGTATATAGCCAGCCAGCCCCCTGTAGTATATAGCCAATAAGCCCCCAGTAGTATATAGCCAGCCCCCCAATAGAAATATAGCCAGTCAGCCCCCTGTAGTATACATCCAACCCCTTTGGTATACAGCCAGCCCCCTTTGGTATATAGCCAGTCCCCTGTAGTATATAGCCAGCACGCTTTTGTATACAGCCAGCCCTTTTTGTATACAGCCAGCCGGCGCACTTTTGTATACAGCCTGTCAACCCCCTTTTGTATAGCACATAAAAAAAGAAATTTACATACTCACCTTCCGGTGGTCTCCAATGCTCGGCGCGGCTTTCAGATGCACCCGTCCCCGCAGCTCCTCTTCTGTCTTCACTCTGCTGTAACAGCTGGCAGAGACACGTCCATGCGCTCTGCCAGTGGGCGCACACTATGACATCATCAACAGCGACACCGCCGCATCATAGCATGCGCCGGCCGGCAGAGCGCATTGGAGGATAGGGAGCATCAGGGAGCTGTGCTGATCATCGGGGGCACTGGAAGGGGAGTATGCAAGTTTATTTTTTATAGACTCGTGTCTATATACATGAATATATATGGTATATAGTTATTACAGTGGGCTGTATATAGTTATAATGGGAAGCTGTACATAGATATTATAGGGAGGCTGTATATATTTATAGGGAGGTTGTAATTAGTTGTAATAGGAGGCTGTATATAGTTTTTATGGGGTGACTGTTTATAGTTATTATGGGAGGCTGTATACAGTTAATATAGGAGGGCTATTTATAGTTATTATAGGAGGCTGTATATTGTAATTATAGGGGTAATGTATATATTTATTACAGGGGGCTGTGTATAGCTATAATAGGGAGCTGTGTAAAGTTATTATGTGGGGACTTTTTTAGTTATTATGGGAGGCTGGATATAGTTATAGGGAGGCTGGATATAGTTATTGGGAGGTTGTATATAGTTATTATAGGGGGATATATATAGTTATTATAGGAGGCTGTATATAGTTATTATAGGGGACTGTATATAGTCATTATAGGGAGGCTGTATATATTTATAGGGAGGTTGTATTTAGTTATAATAGGAGGCTGCTTATAGTTTTTATAGGGTGACTGTTCATAGTTATTATGGGAGGCTGTATATAGTTATTATAGGGGGATGTATATAGTTATTATAGGGAGGCTGTACATAGTTTTTATAGGGGGACTATTTATAGTTATGGGAGGCTGTATATAGTTAATATAGGAGGGATATTTATAGTTATTATAGGGGGCTATATATAGTTATTATAGGGGGCTGTATATAGTTATTATAGGGGGCTGTATATAGTTATTACAGGAGGCTGTATATAGTTATTATAGAGGTAATGTATATAGTTATTTAAGGAGGCTGTATATTATTATTATCAGTGGCTATATATAGTAATTATAGGGATAATGTATATAGTTATTACAGGGGGTAGTATATAGTTATTATAGGAAGCTGTGTATAGTTATTATGTGGGGACTTTTTATAATTATGGGAGGCTGTATATAGTTATAGGGAGACTGTATATAGTTATTGGGAGGTTGTATATAGTTATTAAAGGAGGCTGCATATGGTTATTATAGGAGGCTGCATATAGTTATTATAGGGGGCTGTATATAGTTATAATAGGAGGCTGTATATAGTTTTTATAGGGGGGTATTTATAGGTATTATGGGAGGGTGTATATAGTTATTGCTGGGGAGCAGTATATAGGGATTGCTGTTCCCTGTCTGTACTGTATTCAATGGGGGCCCCACCAGATTTTGCACCCAGGGGCCCCCAAGTTTTTCCAATTGCGGCTTTTATGTTAGAGAAAGGAACTTCACTAGTGGTGGTGTTTCCATCTGGCAGAGGACTATGCTCCCCTCCTGGACATTACAGACACCACATGCATCATTCATTACAGTTTCTCCTGAAAATGTTGGTGTGTTTAATTGATTATATTCAATGTAGATTTGGAATGTATGTTCTCTATTCTCACTGACCGCACTTTTCTAATCCACATATTTGTATGCACTATTCTCACTGACCACACTTTTCTGATAACAAGACTTTTTCTGAATTAGGTAGAAAAGCGCAATATTTTCTGACAGGACTTTGCAAAAAATGTATGATTGATGATAATGATTTTGATTTTTTTTGTGCCTGAATACTAGACAGAGACAGGATCTTCAAGATCTTGCTGGATGATGCACTACATCATAATAATCAGGTCTGGTCTTTGCAAGTATTTTTGTATAATCCTGAATACTCAGTAGGAATATCCCTGCACTGACGCAATTCTTCTGAGTGCCGTTATAATGGCAATTATTTTGGATTCCCATCTGTACCTAATAAAAGGAGCCTCATCTATACACCTCATTGCCCTGACAAGGACAATTGCTACTGTTTCACAAGTTCCTGACTAGCTGACTGATGGTATGATGAGTAGCAAGTTCTCCAAGCTGTCTCATATGTGTAATGGTGTCTTGACATGTGACCCTGTTTATTATACTGCAGAGGCACGTGTCCAGCCCAGCCAATCACAGGCATGTCTATAAGCATATGGCTGAACATGTTACAATTTAGTGTACATAGAGCAGGAGAATGGTATTATTGTGTTTGTAGTTATTTCAGTTGCCGTCTGGGTACCAGAAGTGGCCCTGATCCACCTCTAGTCATGACGTCTATTTATCCTGGGAGGCATTACTGGTGATTGTACTGGGTTACAAGTACATTATGATTATACATTTTTTAGCTGTAGCAGATCAATACCTTTTTCTACGGGGCCTTTGTGCCCATCTACAATCTAGTAATGTTGCACTAGATGTGACACTATGTCAATACTTCTTTGGGATTTTTTTCTTGATACATTTTGACAAATAAAGTAATAGCACACAAGGCCACAGAGCAGTCAATGTGAAAGGTTTCCAATGCCTGGTGGATTCTTGGTACATATAATGCATGAAATAATTATTAAAAATGTGCAAAAGTAATTTCTTTTAACATGTAAGACATGTGATGGAAATCAGCAGTAACAAAGCCGCCAACAAAAGTCAAGCACTGGTTCCTCAAGAGCCTGGGAACAGATTAATAGATCGATCCTAGGAGATTACTGAAGTAGATATTACGCATTGATTGTACATAGCAATGGGAAGAGGCAATGCTGTTCATTGTGGTTCCTGCACTGACGCGTTCCTCTTAGAGTCTATGCTATGGAGGGAAGGCTTGCTAATTGTTGTATAATCTGAGACTTCAATTTTGCCTGAAGGACTTGACTGCATTGCGTTGCTTGCAATATTACTGAATAAGGGGTGATTCTAGGTGGATCAATGAGGAAAGTAATGTGAACTTTTTAAATGAATCAAGTATATATAGTCTTAAGTGACCTCTATTATTGTTAGTGCTGTTAATCGTTGTTGTATTGTTCTGTTATTTTGAAGCACACAGCCGGTTGGAGAAGAGCGCTCCTCACTCCTCTTCATAGAAAGCTGAGCAACTGCGACGCAAATCAGGTCAAAAATTGTAACTGCTCGATATTTTGATGCATGGCCGCCCAGCTCTGTCATTGAGAAATGCGACAGTGTGTGCTGAATAGTTGCTTTAGAAGTCAATTGTGGCTGTGATCTGGCCTTACAATTTGAAAATTTTTCTGGCCGCCACTATTACGGTCATCTAAATGGAGTCTAATATACCTGTTATCTTATTTGTTAGCCTCATATGTCATTATTTTGTGTTATTTATAATATCAGCCACCTCCTCCACCATCTTAGCTTGTTGGCAGCTTATACCTCTGCAATCCCTGTAACTATATGCTTGAAGGCTTAGCATCTCTCAAAACATTTAACTTTACTTCTCAAGTTCTGCCATTGTGTAATATAGTTAAAATTTGGAAGTTTGTTGGTTTCCTCTAATCAGAAGGTGGTGCCATGTGAGAGACACCATGATGATTAGGTGGCCACATGTCAGAGCTGGAGATAAACTGTTATCTGCCTAATAGGGCAACATAAATCAGCAAGGTGTACGAATGGGGAAAAGCTCTTAAAATCTGGATGTCCCTGACTCAGCAGGACTCTTGTCCCGCTGTCCACGCTGTCCTCTGGATACAGGTAGCAGTGGGCTGTGAGCTCTATACTACAGGGAGCAGGAGGCAGGTTGATGTCATTACACCGTGCCTCCTTCCCCAAGCACCTGACTATAGTACCAGGAGCCGGAAGCGCGATATGATGTAGTCACTGCGCCCATCCTGCACAGAGAAGAGGAGATGAGAGATGAAGAAAGGTTAATATTTTTTTATTGTACATTGTGAAGGAGAAGCACATTAGGAGGGCTGTGGGTGACATTGCCTACTGGGTGGCTGTGTTTGACATTATTAACTGGGGATGACATCACTTACTTGGGGCTGTGGGTGAAATAACTTATTTAGTGTAGGACCACTAGGACCACTTCAGTATGTTGTTATTTTTTAGTGGGGCATTATTTACTGTGGGTATTATTATTACAGTAGGCATAAAGGGGCCACTATCAAGTGTAGGTGAGTAGAGGTGGCATTATTCAGTACAGGTCACATTGATGGGGAATTAGTAGAGGTCACAGGTATTTAGTATAAATTGCATTTTTTCATTTTAGGCCACGTTTGGGGAACATTATTTTGCCTGTGTTTTCTGTACAGTGGTTTTTGGGGCAAGCGCGTATCAGGAGGTCATGTACAGGTGTGGACACAATGAAAATTTTGTTTACGACCCTAGAAAGCCCCCTGTCCCCTCCCCTTTTTACATACCTTGTACACCTATGTACCATTATCTAATTCACAGCCTTCATCTTAAATCTCCCTTTTTCTCATAGTCTGCACCTCAAGTTTCATGTCTCCCTCTTTTTTAGCATATCCATCTCCAGCACTGAGAGTATCACAAAATATCGGTGTCATAAGAACTTTTATTAGTGGTGCTCATCAAGTACTGTCTTGCTGGCCATTCTTGATTTGAGTGAACCTCTGCACCAACCTATGTCCTAACCAGACCCTGCTGTATTTTTAGTATCTGATGAGCCATTGCATGTATCACTCTCCTTTCATTCTTTGCTAAAATTAGTCTGATTATTGCTAAAATGTCATTGTAATATACTGAGCATCTATTTTATTAGTGACCAGACCCCTTTCTTGCTAAGAATCTTACCACAAATGGATGCAATAGTTCTAATTTCTGTAAGCTCTTAAAGGTGAGTGAAACCACCATTTGACATGACTATGTATCAATCCTACAGTAGATAGAGCTCGATTGTACAGAAGAAGTTAATGGAGATTTTATACTTGGACTGGTGTGTCCGCTTGTCCTTAGTGTCAAATTTTAACAAAAAACAATGAAGACTATGAAGACTATAAGACTAATTTTAGCAAATAATGACTGAGATCTCATGTTAATCATTTTTATTACCATAGAAGTAACTGAAGGTGACAACAGAGTGAAATCCAAATAAAAATTTTTATTATAAGACATTCACATCTTATGAAAGTTGGATATATTGGCTTTTGTTAGCATTCTGCTTAGGAGCTGATGAGGTATCCACCCACCAAGGGGACCACCTTGCCTCAAAACCCAAGGGAAAGTTTATTAGCATTTTAGCTTCTAATGCTACATACAGCCGCCTCGCTTTTAGTAACACAGCTACATACATCCGCCTTGCTCCCAGTAACACGTCTACATACATCTGCCTTGGCCCCAGTAACGCGTCTACATACAGCCGACTCGCCCCCAGTAACACGTCTACATACAGACGCCTCGCCCCCAGTAACACGTCTACATACAGACGCCTCGCCCCCAGTAACACGTCTACATACAACCGCCTCACCCCAGTAACACATCTACATACAGCCGCCTCATCCCCAGTAACACAGCTACATACAGCTGCCTCATCCCCAGTAACACAGCTACATAAAGTTGCCTCAACCCCATCTATATATCTACTTTCACCCCTGTGTCCCATGTAACATACACCTCAGTCCGCACAGACATGCAGTCCCATGTAAGATAAACCTCAGTCCGCAGCAGCCATACAGTCCCGTGTAACTGAAACCTCAGTCCACAGCAGCTATGCAGTCCCATGTAACATACACCTCATCCCGCACCAGACACACAATCCTATGTAACATACACCTCAGTCCCCACCAGCCATACAGTCCATATAATATACACCTCATTCAACACCAGCCATACAGTCCCATGTATCATACAATCCAGTCCCCACCAGCCATACAGTCCCATGTAACATACACTCCAGTCCGCACCAGCCATACAGTCCCATGCAACATACACTCCAGTCCCCACCAGCCATAAAGTCCCATGTAACATACACTCCAGTCCCCACCAGCCATAAAGTTCCATGTAACATACACCCCAGTCCCCACCAGCCATACAGTCCCATGTAACATAAACCCCAGTCCCCACCAGCCACACAGTCCCATGTAACATACACCCCAGTCCCCACCAGCCATACAGTCCCATGTAACATAAACCCCAGTCCCCACCAGCCATACAGTCCCATGTAACATAAACCCCAGTCCCCTCAAGTCATACAGTCCCATGTAACATACACCCCAGTCCCCACCAGCCACACAGTCCCATGTATACAGCCACTTACCCTGTAAGTTCTCTTCTCCACGTGTAGTTTATTGTCAATGCTCCTCTACTTCCTGCACAGAGAGGAGGTGGAGGTGATTCCTTAGCGCAGTGATAGGTGTCTGCACGGCAGTGAGTCATGCGGACCCCTCCCCCTTACGGCCTGGTCCATCGTTACGCCCCTGTCCAGAACTATCCCTATGTAATATGTTTTGTTTTGTTACAGTTTCTGTGTAACAGGTCTTGAATTACTGTTTTTATGCACCAAATGTCACAGATTGGGGAGATATCAATCGCTTTAAAGCCTAGATCCCATGATAGTTGTAAACATATGTTTACTATATGGTGTAGTAGACAGGAAAATAAAGTGTATGGGGGACAGCACACAATTTGCCTGCCCGGAGCTCAAAAATTCCTGATGAAGGCCCTGCATACAGGCACAAGACTTGTTAGAACTGCCATAGTAATAAATTGCACCAGTGTAGTACATCAGGGCCTAACTAGTTACCATGGGGCCACATAGCAAAATGATGTGGTCAATTTCTTTAGGAAACAAGACTAAATTTCCGTAGCAAATGAGTTATATTCCTGGATTCATATACTTTGCAATTAAAAGGTTATTTATTTATCGTGTGGGTAAAATAAGATTGTGGAAGATTCATCATATTGGGAGTTATTTTCATCACTTTGATGAATCAGTCGCTATAGATCCACACAGCTTGAAGTCATTTTACTTCATGTGAGAGAAAATGGCTGATTAATACATTGCAGAGTAACAGACACGACTTCCCCATTGCTGGACAGTAGTGATAATGATAAATATGGAGGCATGGACAATGTAAGGGTCCAGTTAAAGGAAATCTACAATCAAAATCAAGCATGAATAAACCATGGGCACTTTCTTATAGATCCTGGCACAGTGACTCGTAATCTTCTTATGTTTTTTATCATTGGCCTTCCTTCTAAAATCAACTATTTATATTATGTAATGCATCTTGCGGTCCCCTCTGTGCTACAATCTTCACAAACTGTTACAATGTCTCATAGCCCCTTCCTTTCTGCTCCTCGGGAAATTCCTCCCTCTGCGTGATATAATCTCACTGAATGGTTAGGGGGTAGTGCTCCTGCACAATGTAAGCAGGAGCATAACTTGAGGGGCCGCTGAGGTTGTAATCGCACCCGGGCCCAAAAGGCTTAGGCGGCCCTTATGGTGTCACTTTCCCATATGAGAAGACTATTACTATAAACCATACATTATAGTCAGGGGTCTGGCACAGACTTTGCACTCGTGCCCATCAGCTTCTAGTTACGCCACTGAATGTAAGGCTCCACGTATACATTCATAAATGGCTGCTGTGAGCCACAAAAACCGTATCTTGCTCAGGGCCGCTATAGATGTGCATTGTGCCAGCTGGGTTGATGCACTTCAAAAGATAGAACTAGGTCTGATTTGTGGCGGCTGCTCAGCTTGCTCCTTCTCCAGCCAGCTTGTGGCTCATGGTAAACATCCTCTTGTGCAAACGTGTGCATGAAGCCTAACAGCCTGTGAATAGGTAGCACAGAGGGGCTCTGGTACTACCCCAGGAGCCCTTCAGGCTAATTTTCATAATTTTATGTGTAAAGAGTCACAATAGACAAAGCAAATGCACTAAACCCAGAACATGGACTGAAGTGATAGGGTATTACAAGACACTCAACAGGCATCAGTTGACAACCTACCTGGTGGAGTAGTGGTTATCAGACTGGTGGAGGTTCTCTTGATTATATAGTACTTCCAATGACTGTGCCATCATCTCCATTAGGTGTGTTAATGTTTGCACTAGGTGTTACTTCTTATTCCTGAATACCTACCTTGACAAAACTGTTTACACTTTTGATCTGGTATAGAAAGCTATGTGATTTGTATCGACTTATCAAGGTCTGGTACAAGGGTGTAGGTGACATGTACGGTTGTACTTTTTAAGTGATTTTTTAAAAAATATTTGTTGTTTGGTAATGATTTGGCATAAATAAAGATTTGTATATATACTTTTTGCCTATACACACTTTTCTTTGTCTTTTTGTTTGTTGGTTAGTTCAATTAGTGTGTTGGAGTTTGCAGGTACGATACGGTATACCTGGACTATATATTTTGAGCTGTGCAAGTTTTGTTTTTTATTAATATTCAGACTGGTGGAGTAATCACAACTTACCTGGTGGATTTGTTATCAGACTGTGCTGTCTGATAGCGGCTGTAGTTCCTAAATGCATGGAAAATACATGGAACAGAAAAGTATTGTCAGTGAGAATGGCGCACGATAATATATGGATCAGAAAAGTGTTGTTATTCAATATTGGGTTACATTTACTAAGAATAGTGCAAACTGCACTTAAGTGTGTTTGCCAGATTCACAAGGAACGTGCTACAGAAATCCTGAATCTGGCGCTTCCCAGCACTGGCCCGACAGAGTTCACCAACTTTTTTGTGGTAGACCTGTGGCTTGCGACACACTTATGTCACACTTTGCATGATAAATCTGACGCACAGTCGGAATAAGCTCCAGATTGCCCCCTAATTTGTGTCACATGATGCCTAGAGCAGTGTGCGCCATAAAGTGTTGCGTGCACCATAATTGTATCCCATTCTCCAGAAATGTGTCTCAGACACTTCTTAAATATCTGTGCAAGCAGTTTGCACTGGAAGAATGTGCAAAGTCTGACAGAAAACTGGTGCACGGCCCTTAGTAAATGTGAGCAATTGTGTTTTTATATGTGAATCAGAAATGTGTTGTTGTCAGCGAATAGTGTCAGTAAGGAGAGGACTAGAGATGAGCGAACATACTCGTCCGAGCTTGATGCTCGTTCGAGCATTAGCGTACTCGAACCTGCTCGTTGCTCGGACGAATACTTCGTCCGCTCGAGAAAATGGCATCTCCCGCCGTTTTGCTTTTTGGCGGCCAGAAACAGAGCCAATCACAAGCCAGGAGACTCTGCACTCCACCCAGCATGACGTGGTACCCTTACACGTCGATAGCAGTGGTTGGCTGGCCAGATCAGGTGACCCTGGAATAGACTAGCCCCTGCCCGCGCTGCTCGGATCATTCTCTGTCTGGATGCCGCTAGGGAGAGAGCTGCTGCTGGTCAGGGAAAGCGTTAGGGTGTTCTATTAGAATAGTGTTAGGCAGGAGTGATTCTACAAGAACCCAACAGTCCTTCTTAGGGCTACAATAACGTTTTATTTTCCTTTTTTTTTGGTTTGCTTGTGGCTGGGCTTGCTGGCATTAGTAGTGCAGCTAGTACCATATTGTGAGTAATTTGCAGGGAGACTTGTGTTTAGCTCTTAGTGACACACATATCCACCTCAATACAATACAATAGCGTTATATTTTCCTTTTTTTTGGTTTGCTTGTGGCTGGGCTTGCTGGCATTAGTAGTGCAGCTAGTACCATATTGTGAGGAATTTGCAGGGAGACTTGTGTTTAGCTCTTAGTGACACATATATCCACCTTAATACAATACAATAGCGTTATATTTTCCTTTTTATTTTATTTGCTTGTGGCTGGGCTTGCTGGCATTAGTAGTGCAGCTAGTACCACATTGTTAGGAATTTGCAGGGGGACTTGCGACCGTTGTGTTTAGCTCTTAGTGACACACATATCCACCTCAAACACCGAAGTGGGACAATTTATTAGGGGTTGATTTGAATTACGCCGAGTCTGCTGATTTATTTTTTTTTACGTTTATTTCTTTTTAGAACTCACAGTAATCTGCCAAAGCAGTGTGCTTTGAGTGTGGGCTATAAAATAGCCATAGGAGAACCCCAACGGCTTATTTAGGCCTACAATAGCGTTATATTTTCCTTTTTTTGGGGGTTTGTTTGTGGCTGGGCTTGCTGGCATTAGTAGTGCAGCTAGTACCACATTGTTAGGAATTTGCAGGGAGACTTGTGTTTAGCTCTTAGTGACACACATATCCACCTCAAACACCGAAGTGGGACAATTTATTAGGGGTTTGATTTGAATTACGCCGAGTCTGCTGATTTATTTTTTTTTACGTTTATTTCTTTCTAGAACTCACATTAATCTGCCAAAGCAGTGTGCTTTGAGTGTGGGCTAGAAAATAGCCATAGGAGAACCCCAACGGCTTATTTAGGCCTACAATAGCGTTATATTTTCCTTTTTTTTTGGTTTGCTTGTGGCTGGGCTTACTGGCATTAGTAGTGCAGCTAGTACCGTATTGTGAGAAATTTGCAGGGAGACTTGCGACCGTTGTGTTTAGCTCTTATTGACACACATATCCACCTCAAACACCGAAGTGGGACAATTTATTAGGGGTTTGATTTGAATTACGCCGAGTCTACTGATTTTTTTTTTTTTTACGCTTATTTCTCTTATAACTCAAAGTCATCTGGCACAGCACAAAATCCAGTTGTGTGCTGTCAGTGTAGGTTAGAAACTAGCCATAGCAATAGGATAGCATCGTTTTGTTTAAAAAAAACCACAAAAAAAAAAATTTGAAGTTTACACTTTAATTTTGAAAATGTTTAACCCGTGGGCTAGGGGTAGAGGACGAGGGCGTGGACGTGGGCGTCCAACTACTGCAGGGGTCAGAGGCCGTGATCCTGGGCGGGGTGAGACACCACCTGCTGATGAGGGAGCAGGGGAACGCCGCAGAGCTACACTCCCTAGGTTCATCATGTCTCAAGTTACTGGGACTCGTGGTAGAGCACTGTTGAGGCCAGAACAGTGCGAAGAGGTGATGTCGTGGATTGCGGACAATGCTTCTAGCCATTTGTCCACCAGTCAGTCTTCCACGCAGTCCACCCATGTCACCGAAATCAGCACTCCTCCAGCTCCTCCACCTCAGCCTCCTTCCCCCCAGTCTGCCCCCTCCCAGCAAAATTTGGCATTTGAACCGGCATACTCTGAGGAACTATTTTCTGGACCCTTCCCACAGTCACAAACCACTTGTCCGGTTGCTGCTGAGCAATTTTCCGATGCCCAGGTATTCCACCAGTCACAGTCTGTGGGTGATGATGACATTATTGACATAGTGGAAGAAGTGTGTAAAGAGGTATCGGACGATGAGGAGACACGGTTGTCAGACAGTGGTGAAGTTGTTGTTAGGGCAGGAAGGAAGGACTGAGGGATCGGAGGATGATGAGGTGACAGGCCCAAGCTGGGTTGATAGGCCGGATGAACACAGTGCTTCTGAGACGGAGGCGAGTCCTATAGCAGAACAGGTTGGAAGAGGCAGTGGTGGGGCCAGACGGGGAGGCAGGACCAGAGCTGGTGCATCAGCGCCAAATGTTGCCCGTAGTCAAGGTCCCGTGGCGAGGGCTAGATTTTCAGAAGTCTGGAGGTTCTTTAAAGAAACACCGTATGACCGACGGACTGTGGTGAGCAACCTTTGCCAAACCAGGATCAACAGGGGTTCCACCACTACTAGCTTAACTACCACCAGTATGCGCAGGCATATGAATGCTAAACACCCCACTCAATGGCACCAAGCCCGTTCACCTTCGGCCGGGCACACCACTGCTCCTTCCCCTGTGTCATCTGCTAGTCAGCCCCCTGCCCAGGACCACGGGCCAAACACCTCCCGAGCGAAAACCCCATCTTCGCCTCCACGATCCTCCACAGCATCCACCAGCGTTCAGCTCTTCATACCCCAGACGCTGGAGCGCAAAAGGAAGTATAGCACAACCCACCCACACGCCCAAGCCCTCAACGTCCACATCTCCAAGTTGCTTAGCCTGAAGATGCTGCCCTATAGGCTGGTAGAGACCGAGGTCTTTCGAAACCTCATGGCAGCGGCCGCCCCTCGGTATTCGGTCCCCAGCCGCCACTACTTTTCCCGATGTGCCGTCTCAGCCCTGCACAAGCACGTGTCAGAAAACATCATCCGTGCCCTGACCAACGCCGTTTCTGACAAGGTCCACCTGACCACGGACACGTGGACGAGTGCTGCCGGGCAGGGCCACTATGTATCGCTGATGGCACATTGGGTTAACTTGGTGGAGGCTGGGACCGAGTCTGACCCTGGGGCTGCTCATATACTGCCGACGCCGAGGATTGCGGGGCCTGCCTCGGTCCAAGTCTCAAAGGCCTACTATGCCTCCTCCTCCTCCCACCCCTCCTCCACCTCCTCCTCTGAATTACCATCCGTGGGCATGGCGCCATCAGTCGGTAGCTCTAGGCACAGCAGCAGTGCCATCGCTAAGCGACAGCAGGCGGTGCTCAAACTGCTGAGCCTAGGCGATAAAAGGCACACCGCCCAAGAGCTATTACAGGGCATCACGGCGCAGACTGATCTGTGGCTGGCACCGCTGAACCTGAAGCCAGGCATGGTTGTGTGTGACAACGGCCGTAACCTGGTGGCGGCTCTGCAACTCGGCAGACTGACACATGTGCCATGCCTGTCCCATGTGTTAAATCTCATAGTTCAGCGTTTCCTCAAGACATACCCCAATCTGTCTGATTTGCTCACGAAGGTGCGCCGCATCTGTGCACATTTCAGGAAGTCCAGCACAGATGCTGCCACTCTCAG
Organism: Engystomops pustulosus; assembly: GCF_040894005.1. Lineage (NCBI taxonomy): Eukaryota > Metazoa > Chordata > Amphibia > Anura > Leptodactylidae > Engystomops > Engystomops pustulosus. The sequence continues at coordinate 116,335,602 of NC_092416.1, read as the reverse complement.
GGCAGCGCAGCGCCGCCTCCAACTGCCCGCTCACCGACTGTTGTGCGACGTGCCCACAAGGTGGAATTCAACATTAGCCATGTTATCCAGAGTTTACCAGCAGCGCAGAGCGATTGTAGACTGCCAGATGTCAACTTCCACCAGAACTGGTAGTCAGGTCAGTCAGCTTCCTCAAGTCTACAATGAGGAGTGGACGTGGATGTCTGATATCTGTCAGGTGCTGAGTAACTTTGAGGAGTCAACACAGATGGTCAGTGGCGATGCCGCCATCATCAGCCTCACCATCCCGCTGCTTGGCCTGTTGAAAAACTCTCTGGTCAGCATGAAGTCGGAAGCTTTGCGCTCGTCACAAGAGACGGGGGAAGAAGATTCCCTTGTTGATAGCCAAAGCACCCTTAGGTCTGTTTCTCATCGCATATCGGAGGAGGTGGAGGAGGATGAGGAGGAAGAGGAGGAGAATGTTGGCGAGACAGAAGAGGGGACCATTGTTCAGTACTTCACTGTTCAGCGTGTATGGGCAGAAGAAGAGGAGTTGGAGGAGTTGGAGGAGGAGGAAATGGGCAGTCAGGCCAGTGAGGGGAGTGAATTCTTGCGCGTTGGGACTCTGGCACATATGGCAGATTTCATGCTAGGCTGCCTATCCCGTGACCCTCGCGTTCAAAGAATTTATTCCAGCACCGATTACTGGGTATTCACTCTCCTGGACCCACGGTACAGTCAAAATCTTTCCACTCTCATCCCTGGAGAGGAAAGGAGTGTGAGAATGCATGAATACCAGCTGGCCCTGGTGCACAAGCTGAAACAGTATTTCCATTCTGACAGCGCTATCGGCAGAGGGCATACTTCTGCGGGACAAGTAGCGAGGGAGAGTAGGCGAGCAGGCAGCTTTTCCAGCACTGGCAGGGGTACGCTTTACAAGGCCTTTGCCAGTTTTATGTCACCCCAGCAAGACACTGTCACCTGTCCCCAGTCTCGGCAGAGTAGGGCTGATCTTTACAGAAAGATGGCGAGGGAGTACGTAGCTGACCATACCATCGTCCTAAATGATCACACAGCTCCCTACAACTACTGGGTTTCAAAGCTGGACATGTGGCACGAACTGGCGCTGTACGCCTTGGAGGTTCTTGCCTGCCCTGCCGCTAGCGTGTTGTCCGGGCGGGTTTTCAGTGCAGCTGGTGGCATCATCACCGATAAGCGTACACGCCTGTCGACTGACAGCGCTGACAGGCTGACGCTTATCAAGATGAATAAAGCCTGGATTTCTCCGGATTTTCATTCTCCACCAGGTGAAAGAAGCTCAACCTGAATAATTTATGCACTCCTCCTCCTCATTGTCCTCCTTCTCCTCCTCTTTGTACACTAAAGCATAGGAAACTGGCTATTTTTTGCCAGGGCCAAGTGGCTCTAGCTATAGTACTCTATGTATTTAATTTTTCTGGAGGGCCACCTACCCGGTCCTCTGTTTTAAGCAATTTTTGGGAGTGCCACATACAGGCACTCAATCTATTTAATTTTTCTGGAGGACCACCTACCTGCTCCTCTGGTTTGAAAACTTTTTTGGACTGCCACATACAGGCACTCAATTTATTTAATTTTTCTGGAGGACCACCTACCAGCTCCTCTGGTTTGAAAACTTTTTTGGACTGCCACATACAGGCACTATCCAAATTAAATTGTCTCCATAGCAGACTCCACATGTCGTCTTTTTAGCTGGCTCCACACGTTGTCTCCATTGCTACCTCCACACGTCATCGCCATAGCTGCCTCCAAAAGTCGTCCATATAGCTGCCTCCATACATGGTCTCCTTATCAAACGAACTGTGTCAGGCAGAATTTTGGGTTGTTTTCATGGCTTCCACATCAAACTTGTTAACTTTGTCGCCACCCTGCTGTGTAATCCACAAAATATACTGGCAAACTTTTATCATTTACCGATATTATTTCATTGCTTCTTGCGCATCTGTTTACATTCCCCTCTCCCGCCATATCCCAAACTTATAAGAACGCTACTACACTTGATCTTATACAAAAGGTTCTTAGAAATGCTGTTTGGGGAGTAGCCTAGAGACAGGGGCTTTGATTGGCGAAAGCTTGCCTGGCAGCGGAGCGCCAGCTCCATCTCAAGATCCAACTAACATAGTTTTAACTGCAGCACCTTTAATCTACTACTAGTTCACTGCCTCCATACATCGTCCCCTTATCAAACGAGCTGTGTCAGGCAGAATTTTCAGGTGTTTCACCAGATACATAGTGGAACTCGGCCCATCTGTCGCCGCCATGCTGGAGACCTGAAGTTGCAATCATAGCAGCGCAATATGGATGCCCCACACTGTCGCTCTTAATCATGGAACCATTTCCGTAAAAACAATTAAAAATAGAACCACTATGCTATTCCATTATTCCTAGGTGAAATATTCAAACGACCCGGCCTGCTTTGAAAATTATAATTTTTTCAAAGTAAACGCTTCTGGCCCCCAGGCCCATTTTGGGTGGGGAGGAGCCGAGAGACAGGTGCTTGGACAGGCGAAAGCTCGCCTGGCAGTGGACCGCCAGCTCCATCCCAAGATTAGGCAGCCTCAGAGGCATCCATGCATGCTGCCCCTGCTGTTTCCTGTCCATTTTGCCTCCACGATCCTCCACAGCGTCCACCAATGTCTCATTTCAACTCTCTATACCCCAGACGCTGGAGCACGAGAGGATATGCAGCACATCATCCCCTTATCAAACGAGCTGTGTCAGGCAGAATTTTCAGGTGTTTCACCAGATACATAGTGGAACTCAGCCCATCTGTCGCCGCCATGCTGGAGACCTGAAGTTGCAATCATAGCAGCGCAATATGAATGCCCCATACTGTCGCTCTTAATCATGGAAGTCGTCTCCATGGCTGCCTCCACATTTTTCGGGTGTTTCACGAGATACGTTATGGAACTTGGTCACTATGTCGCCACCATGCTGTGTTATCGACTAAATATACCGCCAACCTTTTGTTCACATAGGAAATCCTTTCAGCGCTTCTTGCTCACCTCCTTTGGTGAAGCCTGAGTCCATTTAGGGTATGTCGCCATGACACTCTCTAGCCTGCCGCTGCTGCCGCTGCCTCTGCATGCTGTCCCCTATAGTGTCAGGGCAATTATTGCATGTTTTAGATGCTATCTAGCCTCATTCGGTCACTCTGTCATGGCCATGCTGTTGCCCATAATTTTGGCATAATGGTGCGATTAAGCAGCCTCAGAGGCATCCATGCATGCTGCCCCTGCTGTTTTCTGTCCATTTCCGTGGTGTTTCCATCCTTTTCTGAGGTTCCCAGGTGTTTGGCCAAGCTTCCCTGTGCAGAGCCTTGGTCCCCTTGAAAAATGCTCGAGTCTCCCATTGACTTCAATGGGGCTCGTTATTCGAGACGAGCACTCGAGTATCGGGAAAAGTTCGTCTCGAATAACGAGTACCCGAGCATTTTAGTGCTCGCTCATCTCTAGAGAGGACCTGTTCCAAGTTCCTCTGGTGCAAGTTGGCGCTAGGATGTGCATGTACTGGTAGGCCCCAATAGGCCACATGAAGTTGAGCCATTGGTCAATTACATTGATCATTACTTCTGTGGGATTATCCATGCTCGTTTAATTCGCAGTTCAGAGCACCCTTGAAAGTAGCATAGTCATTTTAACAATTCATGTAGCAGTCATTCATGCTGCATGATGGCTTTCCTAGCCAGTATTCTGTGGCCCTTCCCCCTGCCCCTATCCTAGCAGCAGAGATAGAGTTCCAAGATTCACAAGAAATTTGGTGGTGGATAGTAAGCGAAAGGGGACCCAAGGGAGGTTGGCAAAACAAGCGAAAGGGGACCCAGTGGAAGTGGTCACCCTATAGCCACATGCGACCGCTTGTGACCAGGGATCCAAGAAAAAAAGGGAATCCACGAGGGTGTCTGCAATGCCACCATTCCATGAAGCATTGCCTTGAAAGGGTGTTCCAATTTCAGCAAATAAAAGTTATTGTTTGTATAATGGAAAGTTATATAATTTTCCCAAATTCTTTCTGTATCAATTCCTCACACTCGCAAAGTGAGCATGGCCACAATGTGAAACACTATGTTCACATGTAGTAACAGTAGGCATAATGTGACTCCATGATGGAGGATTATCTTTAAGCACATCTCCTGGTACTGAAGGTTGGGATAACCTGTTCAACTTCTGTTCCGAAAATTCGACAGTTTCCCTCTATGACTTGTAGGTCTCATCCAGGCCTGTGGGTCGATTGTGTCAGAGCGTGTGTTCAGCAATGCTGGTGCATTAATCACCAACAAGAGGATCCAACTCTCTTAACCGGTTAAGGACCGGGCCCGTTCCTGTTTTTTCATGTCCATTTTTCACTCCCCACCTTCAAAAATCTATAACTTTTTTTATTTTTACACGTAAAGAGCTGTGTGACGGCTTGTTTTCTGCGTAACAAATTGCACTTCATAGTGATGGTATTAAATATTCGATGCCATGTACTCGGAAGCTGGAAAAAAATTCCAAATGCAGTGAACGCATTTGCGCCATTTTCTTGTGGGCTTGGATATTACGTCTTTCACTGAGCGCCCCAAATGACAGGTCTACTTTATTCTTTGGGTCTGTACGATTAAGGGGATACCAAATTTGTATAGGTTTTATAATGTTTTCATACATTTACAAAAACCTATGAAACCTAAAACCTCCTGTACAAAAATTATTTTTTTGATTTTGCCAACTTCTGGCGCTAATAAGTTTTTTATACTTTGTTGTACGGAGCTGTGGGTGGTGCAATTTTTTCCGAAATTTGATAATATTTTCAATTATATCATTTTTAGGACTGTATGACCTTTTGATCACTTTTTATAGATTTTTTTATGTTTTTCAAAATGACTTTGGGTGCTATTTTCTGTTACGGGGTTAAACGCATTGAAAAACCGTTATCATATTTTGATAGATCGGGCATTTTCGGACGCGTCGATACCTAATGTGTTTATGATTTTTACTGTTTATTTATATTTATGTCAGTTCTAGGGAAAGGGGGTGATTTGAAATTTTAGGTTTTTTTATTTTAATTTTTTTTTTAAACTTTTTTTAATTTAAATTTTTATTATTTTTCAGACTCCCTAGGGTACTTTAACCGTAGGTTTAATTGATCGATCCTATCATATACTGCCATACTACAGTATGGCAGTACATGGGGATTTTCCTCCTCATTCATTACAATGTGCTATCAGCACATTGTAATGAAGCGGTTAAAACTAAATAGCCTCGGGTCTTCGGAAGACCCGAGGCTACCATGTAGATGGATAGCCACCCCCCTGATGACGTCACGGGTAGCGGCGATCCCAGGTAAGATGGCTGCGCCCATGCGCCGCTATCTTTTTGAGGCTGCCTGCAGCTTTGCCGGCAGCCATCGCTGTGAAAACACCCGCGATCGGTGCTGGCACCAATCGCGGGTGTTACCGGTAAGCCTTTGCTGCAATATGCAGCAAAGACTTACCGGCTATGGAGAGGGCTCAGCCCGTGAGCCCTCTCCATGCAGCGCGACCCGACCGCCGCCGTGAATACACGGCGGGCGGTCGCGAACCGGTTTAAACAATGTGGACATCCTAACATTTTAAATGCTCAGGGTCAGCCTTCTTCATATAGACATGGGGTTTGCTGTATATTGCTGCAAACACCCATCGCTAACAACAGCGGTTGGTGCTAGCACCAGTCACGGGTGATAACCCCTTGATTGCTACAAGAAAAGATGCTGGCGCTATTTTAAAGACGCCACGTTGGTTGAGATCACAGCTCCACATGATGTCATCGGGTATCGGCACTTTACCTTCTCTCTTTACTCCAAACAGCCACCTCCGGTTCAAGGGCACCATTAAGTAAAGTAATGGCCTACTCTCCTCCTTTTTCAACTCCCTGGGACACCACCTAGCGGGAGCCCAAACCACCATCCCCCTGGCGGCCCCCCAAATTCAAAAGGTGAGCCCTATCCACCAGGTATCTTTTTTACCCCACATTCCACCAACTCCAAGGACCTTGGTCTTCCCTCACTGCCTCCCCCAGCTGCTATGACATAACAGGACCCTCCGCACTCGCTATTAAATAGGGCGGGTGGGCGGAACCTTTACTGTAGGTTTAAAATGGCTGACTGACCTCTCCTCTAATGTCTCCTACGGACCACCCCCTGACAACAACAGCTCTAACCTCCATTCCTCCCCCTGAATACGGATCCCTCCCACCAGGCGCCATCATGTCAGCCTCCCCTCATCTTCGGCGATACGGCCTCTCCTTGACGCTGCACTGTTGAGTCCTGTCTCTTCGTCTGCTTCCACTCCCCTCCACCTCACATCGGATCACCATAATAACCCTGTTAAAAAAGGCTTACTCACTCTGCTTGGATGAAATTGGCCACAGCAGCCTTTTTATTAACAATACAACATCAAACAGTTTCATGCAAATTAACAGTAACATTTCTCCCCCTTTTACTCTAAGAGGAAGTGAGATCCTTGAAGCTCCAAAAATTGAGTACCTGCCACTCTGCACCCCTACCTTCTCTCTTTACCCCAAACTGCCACCTCCGGTTCAAGGGCACCAGTAATGGCCTACTCCCATCCTTTTTCAACTCCCTGGGAAACCACCCAGTGGGAGCCCAAACCACCATCCCCAAGGCGCCCCCCCCCCCAAATTAAATAGGTGAGCCCTATCCACCAGGTATCTATTTAACCCCCACTCCACCATCTCCAAGAACTTTGCTCCCCCCTAACTGTCACAGCATGCATGTCTTGAATACCTCCGCACACCACTGACCTCCGCAATATACCCCAAAACCCACCGAGCCTGCCGCACCTGTAAACAATTCCCAATCAAAGTCGTTCACCAGCCCTTTCCTCATCAAAAACTTCCCATTGTATGAGTACAAAAACCTCCAACAAACCTCCAAATCCTCCCTCATATCCTGTGACAACCTCAAATAGTGGTGGGCTGCTCTAACCCCGGCTGTAGCACCGGCCAGCCTTCTACAATACACCCACCAAATCAGCCAAAATTTGTTTGCCTCCTTTTTGGGTACTACTCCCAATGACGACACTACCAACGTTGGTAATGGGATATATTTAAAGGGATCCCGGCATCCTCCAAAGTCGAACTTCCTCTTCCAACTTCTCCCGAACTACCTTCGGATGTTCATGCGCCAACCGTAGTTTTTTTGTAGAAAAAGGGGGTGGAATTTTAAACCCCTCAGTAAAACCCTCTGTCAACTATTCCGCCCTAACCCTATCTGGAAATCTACTTAGGTAGGCCGCCATCTCTCCCAGCTTCACCGGCGTCACCCCCTTGACCAGCTACCCTCGGCTGCCAACTTCTTTCCTTTTTAAAACATCTGGCTGCCCCGTGTAAAGATCCCCCACAAGCTGAGCATGCATGCCTGAATTTACAGCCTGTCCCATATTTGCACTGGCCGTCGTTAAACTGCCAGCACACACTTTTGCCCCGCTGGCCCCCTCCCCTTGTTGGCTGTTCTGACTGGATCCTCCGGCCCCATCCCGAAAGGACTTCCCAAATTTCACTGGGGCCATCACTTTTAACCACAATCCTATATCCTTCTGATCCTATTGTATGCTCGGATGCACTACCTTCCGCTGTCTGAATTGCTTATTGTACTGCAATGTACGCCTCTGCAATTGCATCCAAATAGCAGAGCATCCCTAGCTTTTTTTCTGGAAACTTTTCCTCGATCACGCTCACCAATACACAAAATGCCTGCAGCCACTTCTGAAAGGTCTGCGGGATCAATCTCCACCTCTTCTTCTCCTCGTCCTCTTTTCTCATCTCCTCCTCCTTTGGTTTGTCCAAATTAAATTTACCCAATGGAAGCCATGAAAAAATCTCCACATATTCGTCCTTCCATATCTTTTCTTTAACTTGCTTCTTCACATGCTACCCCGGTGACCCCCGGCTACCCCTCAAAACACTCATACACCTCCCCTTTTGCCCTATCATCTAATCACACCCTTTCTTCCTTCTCCTTGTTCGTCTTCACTTATACCATCGCCCCAGACTCTCATCTACCCAGTGCCTGCCTGCTCCACGGAACCCACGCCGCCACAGACGACACCCCTGGACTCACCCTATCAGACCTAGTCAATAAGTCTCTAACAATCCCCATCAAAGAACGCAACACACTCACCACTCCCGTACTCTCAGACTCCCCCCCTGTACAACCCCCTATCACCTCGCCCCCAGACTTAACAGACATAGAACACTCATCCAGCTGCATGGGGGCCCCACCAGAGGCCATGTGCATCCCCAACCGCTGCGGTCCCCTCTCTCTCTGCTCCTCTCCTTCTCTCTCTATGCCAAGGTTCCTGGAGGGGCTCTTTACCTGACGACTGGTCCTCCGGGTTGCCTCCAGACTTAGCCGTGTGGGCGGTCGCAACCTCGCAGCAGGCTCCGCTCCCACACCTGCACTTTCTCCTGCTCGAGAAGGCTCCCCGCCACCCAGTCCCCTCCAGCTGCCTCCACACTCTTTCCCTGATGCCTTGCTGCGCTAAAGCACGAAGCTGCGCCAAAATACCGGAGATGTCAGTCATTTCTACCCAGAGTTCCCACAGCGACACCTTTACTGTAGGTTTATAATGGCTGACTGACCTCTCCTCTAACATCTGCTATGGACCACCCCCTGACAACTCCTGCTCTATCCTCTGTTCCTCCCCCTGACTACGGATCCCTCGGCCTCCCCTCATCTTCGGCGGTCGGGCCTCTCCTACATAGATTTGGTATCACTGTACCAAACCAAAGAATAAAGTACCCATATCATTTCGAGCTTACAGTGAAATTGTTAAAAAATAAGAGCCCACAAGAAAGTGGCGCAAATGTGTTTTTTTCACCAATTTTGGAATTTTTTTCCAGCTTCCTTGTACACGGCATGAAATAATAAATAATGTCACTGAGAAGTAAAATTACGCAGGCTGGGTCCTTAAGGGGTTAAGATGAACAAAGCATTACAAAGGTTACACATTCCCAGAACTTCAACTTAAAACTTTTAAATTCTACTTTCCTGGAACTCCAATTTAAAAATGTTCAATTCCGCACTGCTGGAACTTCAAATTCAGTTATTTTTCAATTCTGCAATCCCGGTATTTCAAGTTAAAAAAATTCTCAATTCCCCATTTCCGAAACTCCAAAATAAAATATTTTTCATTTCCAGAATACCAGAATTTGAAATTCAAAAGTTTTACACTACCACATTCCCAGAACTAGAAATTCTAAATCTTTTCAATTGTGCATATTTTTTTTTCAAATTCTTGGAACTATAAATTTGTGTCAGGCTAGCAGATGTGGATCCTCTGGACCACTGCAGACGATGACTGAAGCCACTACCTGGGACCGGAGTCTAAGTGGTACCCAGTTTTCACCAGAGCCTGCCGCAAGGCGGGTTAGACAAGCTGCGGCGTGGTACCACCAGGTCGTTCCTCAGGCGTGACTTGTCTGCAGTGGCAGCCAAGGTCGAGGTACAGAGACGGCAGACAATCTCGTGGTCAAAGTCCAGGCACAATGTCAGGGCAGACGGCAGAGATGCAACGTCAGAGTCTGGTCCAGGGTCAGCAATAGGAGTTCCATTCAGAAGGGTACGGGAACACAGCACACAGGACAGCAACACGGAGGAACACTGGTACACGGAGGGTCTCAGGTAACACAGGAACACGGAGGGAGTCAGGAACGCAGGTGACACAGGAACGCAGGAGACACTGGAACGCAGAAGACACTGGAACGCAGGCAAATCGCAACAGAGCTTTCTCTAAGGCTGTGAGGCACAAAGATCTGGTAAGAGTGTAAGGAAGGTGCAGGGTTTTTAAAGGGGAAGTGATCAGCCAGTGCACCAATTAGCAGTGCACTGCACTTAAATTTCCTGAAGAAGCCGCGTGCGCACCCTAGGAGGCGGGGACGCGCACGGCCGGAACCTGGCAGCGATTCCGGAGCGGGGAGAGGTGAGTCGCGCGGGCACCGCGCCTGCGAGCCTCAGGGAGCATGGGTGAGCCCGCGACCTGCGATATGGGTCGTGGGACCACCCGTGATAATTTGATTAGAATTTCAATTCCACATTTCTGAAACTTCAAATTCAAAAATGTTTCAATTGCACATTCCTCGAACTTCAAATGCAATTAATTTTTTTAAATTCCGCATTCCTTGAACTTCAAATTCCAACATGTTTTCAAACTAAATTCTGCATTAAAGGGACTTTAAATTCAAAGTTTTTTTAGTTTAGCATTTACTCAACCTCAAATCAAATTTAAAAATGTATCTATTCCATGTTATTGGAACTTCAAATTCAAAAATGTTTCAACTCTGCATACTCTGTACTTCAAATGCAATTATTTTTTTAATTCCACATTTCTGGAATGTCAGATTAAAACTTTATTTCCCATTCTTGAAACCTCAATTGTAATAATTTTTTCAATTCCGGGTGGTTCTGAACACCCAGAGCGCCTTTAACCACAGTGAGAGATGTGTGGTTTTCCCTATGCTTCTTTTATTGCTATGAGAATGCCTAACTGGGTCTCAGAGTGCCCAGTGAGAGGAAGGGTTTTTGGTTTTAGCAGTGCTTCTTTTATCACTATGAGAATGACAAACTGGTTCTGAACATTCATAATGTCTTCAATGCAAACTGTAATGAAGGGACTGGTTTCAAGAGGGCAAAAAAGACATTGAGCCCTAAACTGAGCTCCCAAGTTATCTCCTGACTCCTTACTGGTTCCACCCTAACCAGAAGCTAGTAATTGGTCGACGTTCCCTTCCTATGCCAAAGTGAGGGCACAAAACTAAAATTGCATACAAATAACACAAAATCGAAATACAAAGGGATAATCAAAATATGGGTGACCAAGATTTACCTTCTCCGTGCTATAGAACGGTGTGAGTATACACACACAGTTACTGACACTACACTGTTTGATTGTTTAGGTATACTTTGAACAAAAACACAGACTTCAGCCAGTCAGGGACCTGAATCCTTAAGGTTCGGCATGGACCCAAACATTAGGGTTCGGATTCACTCAACAATAACTTAACCACACTGTATTAATATAAACTTTCTCACATTATTTAGCAGAACACAAGAAACGCAAGATTGTTTATGTTGCTATTTTATAGTGTGAGAGACGCCAGCAGTGATGTTCAGGTGGTCAGGAGGGATATGTTCAAACAAGAATCACTGCATAGGAGCATCTCGTCCTCCACCACAGCCTGCAAAGCCTCCATCATAAAAATAGTAACAGAGGTTGATGTTACCATATGTGCAATAATACTTAATGAAAGAAACTCAAAAACGCTCGACAAGGTAAATCTATACTACACAATGTGGGTCATTTATCTTAGGCTTTTCTCTTTTTTTCTCTTAAATTTGCAATTTTTCCATTTGCCTTGCAAAGTTAAATGTGGAAGAATTTTTCAGTCTTGCAACTGATATATCTTTTAAATCCAGATGTGGACATATAAAAAGTAGTTGTAGCAAATCACATAAAAAGTTGCAATTTGGTCGCAAATTAACTCCAGTCCTTAGTAGGTGTAGGCAAATATTTTGAAAACAGTTGCAGCAGAATTAAGGACTTTTGTGCAACTATCTTCAAAAAAAGGAACAAAAAAAGACAGACACACATGCCCAATATATTGCCCTCTAAGTTAAATGAAAGAAGTCCAAAATTTAAAAAAAGCTAAGAGAAAAGACATGCATAAATGTCTTGACTTAAGATAATGACCCTCAATGTGTCTTACTGTTGCTTATCCACAAAGTTACGTCTTGAGGTAAACATTACAAAGGTTCAATGAACAAATGAACAAATGCCTTATATATTATAAAAATTACATATTACTTAAAAAAGTTAAAATAAGCACACAAAACACAAATATTTGGTTTTTCCATGTCTGTAACAATACAATAATTTTATAAAATAATTACTCGATCCCTATGGTGAAATCCGTAAAATTTATAAATACACCAAATATTTTTATTTTTGCACATTCAACAAAACAAAATCAGAGAGGTATTTTCTCATTTTCTACTTCATGAACATGTTCATTTTAGGGCTCAAGATATATTTTATTGTCGAAATTTGAACATTCCATGTAGAATCTCTATTTTGTTTTAATTCATGTGAGATGCTCCAACCTTACCAAGGGCTGAGTTGAATTGTTTGAGGGCGCAGTTTTACAATGTGGTTATCTGTGGGGAGTTTCAAATAAAATAAAAATCCCCCCAAAAAACATTTAATACTGCATTTTAAGACTATAAGACATACTTAACTAGACCTACCCAGATTTAGTCATCCAGGGAAAATTGATCATGCCGTTGATCATGCTCTATTGGAGATTGTGTGAAGCACTTTGTTAATGCTTCATCTGATCTCCAGGACAGTGTTCAACATGACGTACAACATGTCATGAAAAAAACTGTCTGAAAATCACCTTGATAAGTGAAAGCTCTCTAAGTTATAACCGCTTATGGTGACAAAAGGCATATATGAAAAATCTGTGTTTTATTTGTGCCTGCATCATAACCCCTTAGCGCTCTGCGCCATAGCTGTACTGCGCTGAGTCCTGCAAATAGCGCTCAGCACAGTACAGCTGGTTCATCTCTGCCACAGCAACGTGACCGCGGCATTTAACATGCCTTCCGGGAGTCTTTGCCCCACGATCGGCACCCCCGCGCCGTTTTCGGGGGTGCCAATCATTGCTATGGCATCTCTGGGGCCCGATCGGAACCCCAGAGATGCCTTAAGGCAGTGCCTTTAAGATGCCGTCTGTGACGTCATCTTAGAGGCACAGTGTCAGCCTATGCATGTGCATAGTCTGACACTGCTAATACCCTGCAATGCATAAGTATGATTGCTTGTTCATGTCCCATGGTGGAACAAGTAAAAAAAATGTTTTTAAATAAAAATAAGTTTATAAATCACTAAAAATGCCCATAAGCCCCAAAACATATAAAGAGACATAGAACGCTCAAAAAAGTCTAAATCATAACACAAACCCCACATATATAGTATCACCGCGTCCGTAACAATCCGTAGAATAAAATTAAATAACTATTGAACCCTGAACGCCGTGAAAAAAAATCTTTAAAAACCTGCCAAAAATTATGATTTTTACCTATTGAATCCCACTAAAAATGCAATAAAAAGTGATCAACAAAACATATGTACTCCAGTATGACACTGTTACAAAGCACAACAGGTCCCGAAAAAAAAACAAGCCATCAACCAGCTCTGTAGCCAAAAAAGTAAAAATGTTATGCCACTTGGAAGACGTCGATGCACAAATGATAAATTTTCCCCTACATTAGAGTTTTATTTGGTAAATTTAGTAAAACATAAGAAAAAATATTCATGTCTGGTATCCCCATAATCGTATCGACCTATAGAATAAAGATACCATGATTATTGGGCTATACAGTAAACACGAAAAAATTAAAAAGTAAAAAATCCAGTACAGAATTGATGCTTTTCTACTCGTGACCTCAAAAAAAGTTCCTAAATATTTAACAATAGGGGATACCAACCTTAAAATGGTGAAACTGGAAAAAGCATCACATCCCGCAAAAAAATGCTGTCACATGGCCCCAATAACGGAAAAGCGATAATTTTATAGCCTACAAAAGGGCCAATGAGGAAACTAAAATCCTGGCAGTTGCAGGGCGCTCCTTCCCTTCTGCGCCTTGCTTTGCGCCCATAAAAAAAGTAACGGACACATGTGGGGGGTCTCTGCACTTGGGAGAAATTTCATAACAAATTGTATGGTGGGTTTTCTCTTTTTATCTTTTGTAAATGTGTACATTTTAGGGCTAAATGAACATATAACCGACAAAATTTGACCATTCTAAATTTCACCTCCATTTTGATTCAATTACTATGAAGATCTGAAGGGGTTAACAATCTTCCTAAAAGAAGTTTCTGGTAGTTCTGAGGGGTGCAGATTTGAAAATGGGCTGTTATAGAAGGGGTTTTAATGCTAAATATGTAAAATTTCATTTAAAACAGTATTTATCCCCAAAATAGTCAATTCTGAAAATACGGAAAATCGATAATCTATTTGTAAGTCGCGTGACGTCAAAATAAATTATCCAGACATTTTAAAAATTATGAAAATGTAAAGTAGACATATGGGAAAAGTTATTCAGCAACTTATTTTGGTGGTAATTCTATCTGCCTGAAAACGCAATGATTTAGAATTTCGAAAATGGCAAATTTTTCTAAAAATTCATCATTTTTTCTTTTTTTTTGTAAATAAACACAAAACTTATCAGCCAAAATTTACCACTAAAATGAAGTACAACATGTGGGGAGGAAAAAAAACAATTTCAGAATCGTTTAACCAGTGTTCAAAAGTTATAACCATATAAAGAGACGCAAGTCAGAATCCAAAAATTGGGACTGAGCCTTTAGCTACAAAATGGCTCCGTACTTAAGGGGTTAAAGTACGGCTTAGAATTTGCTGCTAAGTTTCATTTTGTTCCACTGGTTTACTCCTTTCCTAAGTAGCCTTGATTGATTTCCCCTACACCCACACGTTGCCTGAGAACTTTGTTAGTCTGCCGTGATGGACATAATGGGGCAGATTTATCAAGTGTCTGAAAGTCAGAATATTTCCAGTTGCCCATGGCAACCAATCACAGCTCCCCTTTAAAATATTCATGAGCACTGGTTAAATGAAAGCTGAGCTGTGATTGGTTGCCATGGGCAACTGGAAATATTCTGACTTTCAGACTGCTTGATAAATCTGCCCCAATGGGGCACATTTATTAAGAATGTGGGAAACTGCACTAAAGGTGCTCTGCGTGTGTGTAATGCTGGGTGCGACACATTCATTAAGAACGTGCTCCAGAAATCATGAATCTGGCGCTTCCCCGCACTGGCCCGACAGAGTTCACCAACTTTTTTGCGGTGCATCTTTAACATAGGGCGTGCAACAGACTATGCATGTTAAATATGGTGCACAGTCCAACTGAGTACCGGAAAGCCCCTTAATTTGTGTCCCCCCCCCCTTAAACGGTCTTCTGCGACACATCTGTGGTTCAGACACTTTTTAAATACCTGTGCAAGCAGTTTACACTGGAAAGAATGTGCAAAGTCTACCAGAAAACTGGTCCAAAGCCTTTAGTAAATGTGCCCCAATATTTCCCCACTCTCCATTTCTTTTCTGATGTTAGAGAACTGATTCAATCATCTTCTAGTCTGGGGCTCAGGCATCTCATAAAAGGCTTTATGGTTTATAGCTCTTTGCCAGCTATAGTCTTTTACTGAGTTAACTAGTATTCATTCTGTCTTCTGTATTCTGGAAGCCTTGGCTATTTCACTTGATTCTCTCACTGTTTACCAAGTGATAGTGATTTTTTACTGCATTGTCCTCTTGGTCCTGACTAGAGATGAGCGAACACACTCGTCCGAGCTTGATGCTTGTTCGAGCATTAGCATACTCGAAACTGCTCGTTTATCAGACGAATATTTTGCCAGCTCGAGAAAATGGCATCTCCCGCCGTTTTGATTTTTGGTGGCCAGAAACAGAGCCAATCACAAGCCTGGAGACTCTGCACTCCACCCAGCATGACGTGGTACCCTTACACGTCGATAGCAGTGGTTGGCTGGCCTGATCAGGTGACCCTGGAATAGACTAGCCCCTGCCCGCGCTGCTCGCATCATTCTCTGTCTGGATGCCGTTGAGGACAGAGCTGCTGCTGCTGCAGGGATAGCGTTAGGGTGTTATATTAGCTTACTGTTAGGCAGGAGTGAGTCTACAAGAACCCAACAGCCCTTGTTAGGGCTAGAATATTTTTTTTTTCTTTGCTTGTGGCTGGGATTGCTGGCACTAGTAGTGCAGATAGTACCATATTGTGACGAATTTTCAGGGAGACTTGCGAACGTTCTAATTAGCTCTTAGTGACACACATATCCATCTCAAACACCTGAGTTGGACAATTTATTAGGGGTTTGATTGAATTAGGCACAGTGTGTTGATTTTTTTTTTTTTTCAAAACTTAAAGTCACAGGCACAGCAAAAAATACAGTTGTTTGCTGTCAGTGTAGGTTAGAAACTAGCCATACAAGAACCCAACAGGCCTTCTTAGGGCTACAATAGCTTAAAATAAATTTAAATTTTTTTTTTATTTGCTTGTGGCTGGCCTTGCTGGCACTAGTAGTGCAGCTAGTACCATATTGTGACGAATTTGCAGGGAGACTTGCGAACGTTCTATTTAGCACTTAGTGACACACATATCCATCTCAAACACCTAAGTGGGACAATTTATTAGGGGTTTGATTGAATTAGGCACAGTCTACCGATTTTTTTTTTACTTTTATTTTTTTTTCAAAACTAAAAGTCATCACAGGCACAGCACAAAATCCTGTTGTGTGCTGTCAGTGTAGGTTAGAAACTAGCCATAGCAATCATCATTATCTTCTGTGGTTGCTTCAGATTGTTTTGTTGAAAAAAACAAAAAACACCAAAAATAAAAACACACAAAAAAAACACAAAAAAAATTTACAGTTTACACTTTAATTTTGAAAATGTTGAACCCGAGGGCTAGGGGTAGGGGTAGAGAATGAGGAAGTGGGCATCCAACTACTGCAGGGGTCAGAGGCAGTGGTCCTGGGCTGGGTGAGACACCACCTGCTGATGAGGGAGAAGGGGAACGCCGCAGAGCTACACTCCCTAGTTTCGTGTCTCAAGTTACTGGGACTCGTGGTAGAACAGTGCTAACAGGTGATGCCGTGGAGTGTGGAAAATGCTTCTAGCCATTTGTCCACCAGTCAGTCTTCCACGCAGTCCACCCATGTCACCGAAATCAGCACTCCTCCAGCTCCTCCACCTCAGCCTCCTTCCCCCAGTCTGCCCCCTCCCAGGAAAATTTGGCATTTGAACTGTCATACTCTGAGGAACTGTTTTCTGGACCCTTCCCAGAGTCACAAACCACTTGTCCGATTGCTGCTGAGCTCTTTCCCGATGCCCAGGTTTTCCACCGGTCCCAGTCTGTGGGCCATGATGACCTTCTGGAAGAAGTGTGTAAAGAGTTGTCGAACGATGAGGAGACATGGTTGTCAGACAGTGGTGAAGTTGTTGTCAGGGCAGGAAGTCCGAGGGGGCAACAGACTGAGGGATCGGAGGATGGTGAGGTGACAGACCTAAGCTGGGTTGATAGGCCGGGTGAACACAGTGCTTATGAGACGGAGGCGAGTCCTCGACGAGAACAAGTTGGAAGAGGCAGTGGTGGGGCCAGACAGAGAGGCAGGGCCAGAGCTGGTGCATCAGCGCCAAATGTTTCACATAGTGAAGCTCCCGTGGCGAGGGCTAGACTTTCGAAAGTCTGGAGGTTCTTTAAAGAAACACCGGATGACCGACGGACTGTGGTGTGCAACCTGTGCCACACCAGGATCAGCAGGGGTTCCACCACTACCAGCTTAACCACCACCAGTATGCGCAGGCATATGAATGCTAAACACCCCACTCAATGGAACCAAGGCCGTTCACCTCCGGCCGTGCACACTACTGCTCCTTCCCCTGTGTCATCTGCTGCCTCTGCTAGTCAGCCCCCTGCCCAGGACCCCGGCCCAAACACCTCCCTTGCGAAAACCACACCTTCGCCTCCACGATCTCCCACAGCATCCACCAATGTCTCCATGTGCAGCGTTCAGCTGTCTATACCCCAGACGCTGGAGCGCAAGAGGAAATACAGTGCAACCCACCCACACGCCCAAGCCCTCAACGTCCACATCTACAAATTACTCAGCCTGGAGATGCTGCCCTATAGGCTGGTAGAGACCGAGGCCTTTCGCAACCTCATGGCGGCGGCCACCCCTCGGTGTTCGGTCCCCAGCCGCCACTACTTTTCCCGATGTGTCGTCCCAGCCCTGCACCGGCACGTGTCAGACAACAGCATGCGTGCCCTGACCAACGCCGTTTCTGACAAGGTCCACCTGACCACGGACACGTGGACGAGTGCTGCCGGGCAGGGCCACTATACATCGCTGATGGCACATTGGGTTAACTTGGTGGAGGCTGGGACCGAGTCTGACCCAATACTGCCGACGCTGAGGATTGCGTGGCCTACCTCGGTCCAGGTCTCTCAGGCCTACTATGCCAGCGTGTATGGGCAGAAGAAGAGGAGTTGGAGGAGGAGGAAATGGACAGTCATGCCAGTGAGGGGAGTGAATTCTTGCGCGTTGGGACTCTGGCGCATATGGCAGATTTCATGCTAGGCTGCCTATCCCGTGAACCTCGCGTTCAAAGAATTTATTCCAGCACCGATTACTGGGTATTCACTCTCCTGGACCCACGGTGCAAGCAAAATCTTTCCACTCTCATCCCTGGAGAGGAAAGGAGTGTGAGAATGCATGAATACCAGCTGGCCCTGGTGCACAAGCTGAAACAGTATTTCCATTCTGACAGCACTAGCGGCAGAGGGCGTACTTCTGCGGGACAAGTAGCGAGGGAGAGTAGGCGAGCAGGCAGCTTGTCCAGCACTGGCAGGGGTACGCTTTACAAGGCCTTTGCCAGTTTTATGTCACTCCAGCAAGACACAGTTAACTGACCCCAGTCTCGGCAGAGTAGGGGAGCTGATCTTTAAAGATGGTGAGGGAGTACGTAACTGACCATACCATCATCCTAAATGATCACACAGCTCCCTACAACTACTGGGTTTCAAAGCTGGACAAGTGGCAATACTGGTGCTGTACGCCTTGGAGGTTCTTGCCTGCCCTGCCGCTAGCGTGTTGTCTGAGCGGGTTTTCAGTGCAGCTGGTGGCATCATCACCGATTAGCGCACACGCCTGTCGACTGACAGCGCTGACAGGCTGACGCTTATCAAGATAAGCATTTCTATTCTCCACCAGGTGAAAGAAGCTCAACCTGAATAACCGCCATAACCAAACCAGTACCACACTTGATCTTATACAAAAGGTTCTTAGAAGTGCTGTTTGTAGGCACCGCCTGCTTTGAAAATTATAATTTTTTCAAAGTAAACGCTTCTGGCCCCCAGGCCCATTTTGGGTGGGGAGGAGCCTAGAGACAGGGGCTTGGACAGGAGAAAGCTCGCCTGGCAGTGGACCGACAGCTCCATCCTAAGATCCAACTAACATAGTTTTAACTGCAGCACCTTAAATCTACTACTACTTTACTCCCTCCATACATCATCCCCTTATCAAACGAGCTGTGTCAGGCAGAATTTTCAGGTGTTTCACCAGATACATAATGGAACTCGGCGCATCTGTTGCCGCCATGCTGGAGACCTGAAGTTTCAATCATAGCAGCGCAATATGGATGCCCCATACTGTCGCTCTTAATCATGGAACCATTTCCGAAAAAACTATTAAAAATAGAACCGCTATGCCATTCCATTATTCCTAGATGAAATATTTAAACGACCCCGCCTGCTTTGAAAATTATAATTTTTTCAAAGTAAACGCTTCTGCCCCCAGGCCCATTTTGGTTGGGGAGGAGCCGAGACACAGGGGCTTGGACAGGCGAAAGCTCGCCTGGCAGCGGACCGCCAGCTCTATCCCAAGATTAGGCAGCCTCAGAGGCATCCATGCATACTGCCCCGGCTGTTTCCTGTCCATTTCGCCTCCACGATCCTCCACAGCGTCCACCAATGTCTCCATGCGCAACTTTCAATTGTCTATACCCCAGACGCTGGAGCGCGAGAGGAAATACAGCACATCATCCCCTTATCAAACGAGCTGTGTCAGGCAGAATTTTCAGGTGTTTCACCAGATACATAATGGAACTCGGCGCATCTGTCGCCGCCATGCTGGAGACCTGAAGTTTCAATCATAGCAGTGCAATATGGATGCCCCATACTGTCGCTCTTATTCATGGAAGTTGTCTCCATGGCTGCCTCCACATGTCGTCCCCTTATCAATCGAGCTGTGTCAGGCTCATTTTTCGGGTGTTTCATCAGATACGTTATGGAACTTGGTCACTATGTCGCCACCATGCTGTGTTATCGACTAAATATACCGTCAACCTTTTGTTCACATAGGAAATCATTTCAGCGCTTCTTGCTCACCTCATTTAGTTCCTCTCTGCCGCCTTAACCAGGCAAAATACTGATACATACAGTGCTACACGTTATCCTAGCCAAAAGGAATTTTTTAAATTGGTTTGAAGCCTGAGTCCATTTGGGGTATGTCGCCATGCCACTCTCTAGTCTGCCTCTGCTGCCGCTGCCTCTGCATGCGATCTTCTATAGTGTCAGGGTCAATTATTGGATGTTTTAGATGCTATCTAGCCTCATTCGGTCACTCTGTCATGGCCATGCTGTTGCCCATAATTTTGGCATAATGGTGCGATTAAGCAGCCTTAGAGGCATCCATGCATGCTGCCCCTGCTGTTTCCTGTCCATTTCCGTGGTGTTTCCATCATTTTCTGAGGTTTCCAGGTGTTTGGCCAAGCCTCCCTGTGCTGACCCTTGGTCCCCTTGAAAAATACTCGAGTCTCCCATTGACTTCAATGGGGTTCGTTATTCGAGACGAGCACTCGAGCATCGGGAAAGTTTGTCTCGAATAACGAGCACCCGAGCATTTTAGTGCTCGCTCATATCTTGTCCTGACCAATATTTGGTGAGTATTCCTCTCTGTTTTTATGGTCTGTATCTTGTTTACTTGTTTGCACTTGGTGTAGGAAGGGATCATCGACCAGTTGTCTCCTACCACGTTGAGTAGGTAGAACAGGAAAAGCAGGGAAGAGGGTTTAGTCTGAGGGCCCACTGTCTATGTCTCTTTCACCAGTCTGATCCTTGACCTTGCTTAAAAATTATGCTGCGTCCTAAAGGTGAAAATGGGCGGAGCCCTTAAAAGGTTAAAACGGGATGTTGAAGAGGCTCAAATGGACATTGGGCACCCTATGTAGTTCAAGGACATTGATATTTGTAAAGATATCTAAGAGTTAATCATCAATATGCCGTAGAGACATCATTTGAGAAGTGCTATACTGATGGATAACTGGTGGAGCGTTTACCATCCTTGCTATGCAAAGCAGCAGTGTGCCACACCCATCTTCTTGCTCATAATAGGATTATTTAGAGGAAAAATCCATTTTATGCTCCCTATCTATCATGGTAGTGTGATACAGCCGAGCCTATGTTGTTACTCATAGATGAGTTCACCCAATGAGGTCTCTTTAGCCATTTGAAGGTCTTTCTCAGCAAGGCTCTGAAATCATTTATGGCCTATAAAGTAGCTTTGTACTGGGGGAATATATACGGTAGATTTTTGTCATGCTGTAATAAAAGCAGATATTTTAAGACTGTTTGGCAATATATTTTGTAAGTTAGTTTTTTTTGTTTTTGTTGTTTTTTTATTCATTTTAATTTATATTTTATGTCCCTGATAGGTAAAAAAAAACTTTATATATTTTTGCAAATATTGCTTCTGCTCTCTCTCCAGGGTCCCCTGCAGCTCGCACACAGTAGATAGCCTGACAGTCGACTGTCCAATCATTCAGCTATCCTCCTAAAGCTATTTATATACAATTGTGCAGGCTTTAGGGACCACAGCCACCCACTTTATATATATAGCTGGCGACTGTGAATCTTGGGCTACTATCCTCCTGTTCGTGGTTCCTCATATTCAGTCCAAACTGAGATTTTTTAAATGGCACTGAAATGATCTGAAATTTTTCTGAATGTTTCAAAATGGTGGCTAGTTTATACTGTCATTCATCCCAAAGCTTAGGGAAAGGGTGGGTGGTAGAGGGAAAATTAAAAAAAAAACTGTAAAAATACAATATCATCTTTAATTGTGAATTCTTGGCTATTGAAAGCATTTCTTTTGTTCCTCCCTAGTATTATAACAGTTTATAGGCTATATTCTGGGTTCAAGGACATAGACCCATCAGGTTGAGCAGACAAAGCACAGGAAATATGATCTGTTTAATTAAAGCAATGCAATGTGTCGCACACATATACATCCCTGTCAATAAAATATTACTGCTGCTACAACGCGCTTCATTCTCTTCTCTGAAAAACCTTGTGCGAACCGACCCGGCTGACATGTTAATGTTCACAAACCAAGTGGGACAAATGTAATTGAGGGACTGTCACACTGCCCGCCATCCACATGATAACTGCTTTTCTTGTCTTACTCTTCCCATCATGAAACACAATGTAGCAAAAACTGTATAAATGTAGCAAATTTAATTTAAACAGAAGAAGTAAAGGCAGAACAGACTATGAATCCAAGTTTAGAGATGACTAGATTAGCAATCTGGGAGTCAGTGAATATTCACATTAGAGTGAACCAGCCACCATATATTATATTATATCTTCAGTGTAATAAATGTCAGTTTTTGCCCCACTACTTTCATTCAGCTATAATGTTATTACATGTTCAATGTTAACATATATATAATATTACATATATAAATCTTTTTAACCCCTTCAAGACACAATTAGTTTAAGGCTCAGACCCATTTTTTGTAATCTAAAAGTTATGAACACTTTAACCTGATGCTTTGAGAATGTGTTTTTGAGTCATTATACTTTATGAAATTGGTAAATTTTGGTTGACATGTTTTGTAATTATTTATTAAAAAATGTAAATTTCGTAAAAATTTTGAAAAATTTGCCATTTATAAAATTCTAAATAATCCCCTTTACAGACAAATAGTTTTACTACCCAAATTAGTTACTTATATTTCCCATATCTCTGCTTTATGTTTTCATCATTTTAAAAATGTTTCATATTTTATTACAACGTCACGTGGCATACAAATTGAACACGGCTTACGAATATTAGAAACCTTCCATGATTCACCACATTTTCTAAACTGCACCCCTCAACCTATTACAAACAGCTTTGATTATTAAAGGGTTAGCAAAGATTGTTAACCCTTTGAGAGCTTCATAATAACTAAAACAAAGTGGAGTTACAATTTAGAATGGTCTGATTTTGTCAGTAATCTTTTCAAGTAGCCCTAAAATTTACAAATTCACAAAAGATAAAAGGAGAATACCC
Organism: Engystomops pustulosus; assembly: GCF_040894005.1. Taxonomy (NCBI): domain Eukaryota; kingdom Metazoa; phylum Chordata; class Amphibia; order Anura; family Leptodactylidae; genus Engystomops; species Engystomops pustulosus. The sequence continues at coordinate 116,312,618 of NC_092416.1, read as the reverse complement.
ACACGTGGATGTTACATGTTGTATGAGCGGACAGCAAGGCACAGAAAGGAAGGAGGACATGCAGCAGACATTTTTGCCTTAAAGAATTTTAAGTTCCTTCAAATGTGGCCTACTTTTGTAAGCTATAGAAGTTAATGCGAAGGCTTATTTTTTGCAGGATGGGAGGCATTTTCCATCAATACTTTTTTGGGATGGGTGTGCCGTACTGAAAAAAATGTATTAAGTTTTTTTTGGGGTGGTGTATAAAAAACATCTGTAATTGATTTTTTTTTAATGTTCTCCTTATACCCTAAGTAAAATGTTATCTTTATTAGACAGATCAGTATGATGACACCAATAATATATAAAGGTATTTTTTATTAAGCTTTACTAAACCTACAAAATTACCATATATACTCGAGTATAAGCCTAGTTTTTCAGCACAAAATTTGTGCTCAAAAACCCTAACTTGGCTTATACTCGAGTCAACTAAAAAAAATAAAGTCAGAACTCACCTTTCTGACGTCACCCTTAGGTCCTCTTCTGTCTCCGATGCTCCGGTGCCACCTCGGGTCCTTCGGATCCTCTTTGGGTTTTTCTGCTCCTCTTCGGCTCCTCTTCGGCAGGCTGTATACTACAGGGGCTGGGCAGGATATATGCTACAGGGGCTGGCAGACTATATAGTACAGGGGGTTTGCAGACTATATACTGGGAGGCTGTGACCAATACATTTCCCACCCTTGGCTTATACTAGAGTCAATAGGTTTTCCCAGTTTTTTGTACTGAAATTGGGGGTCTCGCCTTATACTCGGGTCGGCTTATACTTGACTATATACGGGTAAACCTAATGTGGGGTAAATAGTTATAGTTTTTGTTTTGCCATCTTCCAGGAGGACTAACACTTATTTTTTTTTTGTCTATAGAGGAGGTTGAGGGCTTTGCACTTGTACATTACTAGTACAAAAAAAATTACAGCAGTCAGCAAGTGGTTTCCTAATGATTTCGTTTTATGGTACAGGTCATTATAGACTTGGTGCTGCCAAATATGTAGGGTTTGTGTGGAATTTTCTTTTTTACCTCTATGGGATATAAACAAGAACTTGTCTAATTGCTTGTTCATTATAATAGCCTGTAAGGGTGATTTCACATTGGCGTTTTTTTCACATGAGTGATTTTTCATTTTGGCTTATGGACACATACAGATTGGAATTCTCTTCCTGGCTTCTGTGATTTTTCACTGATGCCTTACTGACCCATTCTTTTCAATGGGCTTTTTCACACTTCAGTTTTTTTCACTAATCAGTGATCAGTTTAGAATATGCTCTGTTTGTGTTTGCTGATAACAGTGGATCAGTGAAAAAAAAACTGAATTGTGAAAAAACCCATAGAAAAGAATGGTTCAGTTAGACATGAGTGAGAAATCACTGATCCCAGGAAGAGAAAACCAATTTGCATGTGTTCATAAACCAAAATGGGTTCAGTGAAAAATCACTGATGTGAAAAAAACTCCAATGTGAAACCACCCTACATTAACACAGATGTGTGCCTGCCATATCGTAGCATTGCGGCCACACATCGGCAACGGCGAGAGGAGGAGGTGGTGAGCTCTGCAGGACATATCCTATCTTTCTCCCGGCTACGGAGCGGTGCTGCATGTGTGGAGCTCCGTAATGCTCCCATACGGCGCCATGCGCCCATTGCCTGCTATGGGGGACATATATACGCTTGATCGTGGGTGTTATGTGAGGATTTCAGCTGTTTATTATTGCATTTCTCAGTGCCTATTCCGCCCCGGCAATGAGCTGAACTGATATCACTATATAAGGCTTTGTATATCAGAGGCCACATCTGGAAATCCCCATCTTGGTGCAGACATCAACAAAATATGTTAATATAACAATAAAGATTTTGAGGCTTGAAGGTGTTGTAAAAGGACATTAACATATACCTAGCCTTCCATCACAAGCATAGGGGCTAGGGGCGATGTTGTAATCTTACTTAGGTAAATGTGTCATCATAGTAAAGTTGTCTTTCTTTGAGGATCCCTAGCAGATAGATTGATCGCTTATTTATGCGTCCACAGGCACCAGACTTATAATGTCACATAATGGGGCACGTTTACTTACCCGTCCACGGAGTTCACCAAAAGTGCATTGTCCGACGATAAGGCACTGTACTTAGATCGTGCGTCCAATAGTGTCGCTTTCCCGCTCGGGTCTGACGGAGTTCACCTTCTTGTTCCTGGTATATGTAAGTGCATTGTCTTGCAACACAATTTGAAAGTTAAATCCCGCGCTCACTGAATCATTCGGATCATCGGACGGCACGCAATATGTATACTTATGCCATGCCATTGGCTGTTCAGCCAATGTATATGAACCCCTATAGGTATAGTTAGAATCTGACTTCTCCATTAGGAAGGAGTTTCAATTAGGGATAGATAGTTTTTAACTTGGTGAAGAAGAGGCCTGCACAACGGGACAGATTGTAAGGTGATAAGATCTAGAATAGTTCTAGAATAACTTTCAAGCCTGAACTATGTATTATGGATATGACAAGGTTCCATACAACCGCAAAGAAACAACATCTTACATGACCTTGAAAAGAGCACATTTTGTACAATCCTGGATCGTGCACCATGGAGAATCACATGCTTATATATTTCACATGCTATGTTATCTACCCTTTATGCTTATCTTGCTACTCTGTAGCTGTGGAAATATGACCAAATTAAGATGAGCAAATGGAAACATAGTTGTAGAACCTAGGTGTGCTTCTCCACCCAGATAAAAGTTATATAATTTAACAATCGAGTAGATTGAAGGAGGGAATGTAAAACTGGAGGGAATGACCAACAGTCAAAAACAGCGTTGTTTTCTTTGGTCAAGGCAGCAAATACATTCTTTGTTTAGGGCAATCACAGTGGAGTGGTAGAGTAAGAAGCCAGATGGGTTAATTTATATCTTAAGGGTCTGTAAATGATAGCTGTATTGTGTAAATGTGGTCAAGTGAAAGCCCCAATATGTAGTCTAGATCTGCAGGTGTAAAGGGCTGATGGACACAAATACCACCAATGTTACATCATCGATCCATGTGTGGCCTCCCCTGTTTTGGACCATGTATTAGGCAGTGGCGTAACTAGAGTCCTCTGGGCCCCAGGGCAAAATTCCCGACAGGGCCCCCCCCGGTATGCATAAAAACATTGAACACCATCCACCAGTAGCCATAATTAATGTCCCCCATCTACCAGTAGCCATATTTAATGCCCCCACCCACCAGTAGCCATAATTAATGTCCCCCCTCACCAGTAGCCATAATTAATGTCCCCCCTCACCAGTAGCCATAATTAATGTCCCCCCCACCAGTAGCCATGATTAATGTACCCCCTCACCAGTAGCTATAATCAATGTCCCCCCTCACCAGTAGCCATAATTAATGTCCACCCCAGCAGTAGCCATGATTAATGTCCCCACCCCCAGCAGTAGCCATAATCAATGTCCCCCCCTAGCAGTAGCCATGATTAATGTCCCCCCCACCAGTAGCCATAATCAATGTCCCCCCAGCAGTAGCCGTGATTAATGTCCCCCATAGGTAATATCCCCCCCAAATAGCCATTTCCTAACTTTCACCTATGCCCCCCACCCCCAAATAGAAACAGGGCCCCATATATTTAGGCAAAATGAAAAATAAAACTTTTACCTTGTTATTCCGCTCCTCTACGCGCTCTCTCTGTCTTCTAAAGATCGGCGCAGGCGACGGCTGATGACGCGTCTGCCGGGTCAGGTGCCGGGTCATAGACCTCAGCAGACCCGGCGCAGGCAGGCGCGTCATTAAGCCTGTGTCGGCGTCGATGGATGCGGTGTGCGGGGATGGCCGATGAGGTGGGTGGGAAGGTGGTCCAGCGCACGGACCAGATGCAGAACAGTCCGTGCGCTGTAAGGGGAAGGCCCGCGGCTCTCACAATTTGAAACATCTGCCCGCTGTGCTGCGACGAGTTATCAGCAGTATACAAAAAACAATGGACCTTATTGTCACGGCAGGTATTAGACTCAGAGGAAAAATTTTACAAAACTGCCTTTGAGTTATCAGCGCAGCGCAGGGGTCAGGGACGGGCCTCTGACTGGCAACGGGCCCGGTCTCAATCGCGACCCCTGCGACCGCGATCGGTACACCACTGGTATTAGGTATTTTAACAAAAGCAAAATTATCACATTGGTACATACTACAATGCTGGTTGAAGGAACTTCTGCTGTTACATGTGGATTTTGCATAAGATTTGGCTACAGGTTTCACCTTTTGTATTGTAATCACTGCACCCTACCCAGCTTAGTATGTACCATGTGTGGGGTATTGCTCAGGTATAAGCTAGGTAGCGGTCGCAGACAGAGGGAAAGAGACAGTTCTCAGTTCAGTTCAGTGTTTATTCACACCACAAAACAAATGGAACAAAAATCCAGCATTGTCTTCATGCTTGTTTAAAACATAAACATACAGACCAGGCTTGGCCTTCTCACCCAGTAGCAGGGTCTTCACAAATAGTCCAAATTGTTGGTGTAAGTTCACACCTTGCAGAAGCTGCTGCATAGCACTTAGTCCATTTAAAGTCCAAAACAGCCAACCTGTCCTCCTAGACAGGACACGTGTTTGCTCTTGGAACAAGCTTCTCCCTCTGAGACTAGAGCTCACTCCACTCTCTTGTGCACACTTCCAGCTCAGCTTTGTTAGCTGGAACACCCTGAAAACCCGGTTTGGACCGGTGCTTGAAGTTTGGTCCGGTGCTTGATTTCAGCTTGCTGCATTACTCTGAGCAACACAAGCTGAGAGGATAATACCTCCCATCCAGCAACAAACCCCTGACTGTGTCACATACCCCCTCCCTTTGTTCAACCTTGAGGGGATGAACACTCGCCAGACAGTGCACCCGGGACAGGGCATCTGCATTCCCCTGTAGCCGGCCTGCTCTGTGTTCCACTGTGAATTTGAAGTTCTGTAGAGACAAGAACCATCTGGTGACCCGAGCATTCCTCTCCTTGGCCTGGCTCATCCACTTGAGAGGTGAATGGTCAGTCACCAGTCGGAACTTCCTCCCCAACAGATAATAGCGGAGAGACTCGAGTGCCCACTTGATGGCTAGGCACTCCCTCTCCACTATACTGTACCTGGTTTCGGCTGGGGTGAGCTTGCGACTCAGGAACCCAACAGGATGCTCTTCCCCATTAATTTCCTGAGATAGTACAGCACCGAGGCCCACTTCAGAGGCATCGGTCTGTACTACAAACTCCCTCTTGAAGTCGGGTGTCACCAGGACTGGTGACCCGCACAAGGCCGACTTCAAAGCGGAAAAAGCCTTCTCCGCTTGGTCATTCCAGCGAACCATCACTGTCTTACGTCCCTTCAGGAGCCCTGTCAATGGAGCCGCTACAGTAGCAAAATGGGGAATAAATCTCATATAATACCCCACCATCCCCAGGAATGACTTTATTTGCCTGGTGGTGACAGGTCGTGGCCAACTCCGTATTGCCTCTACCTTATTCATCTGGGGTTTGATGACTCCACGCCCAATGATATAGCCTAAGTACCGTGCCTCCTCTAGCCCTATGGCACATTTCTTTGGGTTAGCAGTTAGCCCGGCCCTACGGAGGGAGTCTACTACAGCCTGCACTTTTGCCAGATGACTCTCCCAGTCAGCACTGAAAATGACAATATCATCGAGGTACGCTGACGCGTAACGCCGATGTGGACGAAGCACAATGTCCATTAAACGCTGGAACGTGGCCGGGGCGCCATGCAGGCCAAAGGGTAACACTTTATACTGAAATAGTCCCTCAGGTGTGATAAAGGCAGTTTTCTCCTTGGCAGCCTCCGTCAAGGGCACTTGCCAGTACCCTTTAGTGAGGTCCAAGGTAGAAAAATACCTGGCCTGTCCTAAGCGCTCAATTAGCTCGTCCACCCGGGGCATGGGATAAGCATCAAATTTGGACACTTCGTTCAGTTTACGAAAATCGTTACAGAAACGTAGCGTCCCATCTGGTTTGGGTATCAAAACTATTGGGCTTGCCCACTCACTTCTTGACTCTTCAATTACGTCCAGCCGCAGCATCAACTGTACTTCCTCCGTGATGGCTTGTCGCCGAGCTTCGGGCACCCGGTACGGCTTTAGCCGGACTTTTGCCTGGGGCTCCGTGACAATGTCATGTTGGATTACGGAAGTACGTCCAGGGAGGTCAGAGAACACGTCCGTGTTCCGACTAATGAACTCCTTGGCCTCTTGAGCCTGTTTAGGGGAAAGGCTGTCAGCAATGCGCACTGTGGCAGCCGCTTCCCCGGGAACAGTTGGAGGTACTGGTTTCCCTTCCCCTAAACATACCGGCTGCGGGGTGCTCCCAACGCAGGTCTCCCTATCTCTCCAAGGCTTTAGCAAATTGACATGGTAGACCTGCTCTGGCTTCCGTCGCCCTGGCTGATGTACCTTGTAATTTACATTGCTTACCTTTTCCAGAATTTCGTAAGGGCCTTGCCACCTTGCGAGGAACTTACTGTCTACCGTTGGTACTAAAACCAAGACTCTGTCTCCTGGGTTAAAGCTCCGCACCTTAGCTACTCTATTGTAGACCTGACTCTGGGCTCGCTGAGCCGCCTCCATATGTTCCCTGACAAGGGGCAACACTGTCTCCATCCGCTCCTGCATCTTAGTGACATATTCAATGACACTCTTATGCGGAGTGGGCTGTTGCTCCCATGCCTCTTTGGCCACGTCCAGCAAACCTCGGGGATGTCTGCCATATAGTAATTCAAAGGGCGAGAACCCAGTAGAGGCCTGGGGCACCTCTCGCACTGCGAACATAAGATAGGGCAGAAGCAGATCCCAGTCCCTTCCATCCTTGGACACTGCTCTTTTCAGCATATTTTTCAAAGTTTGATTAAATCTCTCCACCAGGCCGTCTGTTTGGGGGTGGTAAACTGAAGTCCTTAACTGTTTAATCCCCAGCAACTTGCAGAGTTCCTTCATGACCTTCGACATGAAGGGAGTCCCCTGGTCTGTCAGAATCTCCTTAGGTATCCCAACCCTTGAAAACATCTCCATTAACTCCTTAGCTATAAGTTTGGCAGAGGTATGACGCAGTGGCACTGCTTCTGGATACCGGGTTGCGTAGTCAAGGACAACTAAAATATGTTGGTGACCCCTAGCAGATTTAGGTACTGGACCCACAAGGTCCATGGCAATTCTCTCAAAAGGTACCTCGATAATTGGGAGGGGTACTAGGGGACTGCGGAAGTGCTGCTGGGGGCTAGTTATTTGACAGGTCGGACAGGACTTACAAAACTCTTCCACCTCTTTGAACACACTGGGCCAGTAAAATCGCTGTAGTATACGGTCCTGGGTTTTCTGCGGCCCAAGGTGTCCACCTAAAACATGTTGGTGAGCAAGATCCAGTACCATCCTACGATATGCCTGAGGCACTATTAATTGTTCAACATTCTCACCCCGTAGTTGGGTGACCCGATACAGTAAATTATGGTGAACCACAAAACGAGGAAAAACTGCCTCAGCTCCTGGTTGTTGTGGCTCACCTTCAACCATTAACACATTCCCCCAGGCTCGGGACAGAGTCTGGTCCCGGAGTTGCGCCGTACCAAAATTGTCACCAGAGACGTTTAAGTCTGACAATTCAGGGCCTGGCGGCAAGTCCTCTACTTCCCCAACCATTACATTCATTGGTAGTGTCTCCCCATCATCCACCGAAGTGGCGGTCACCCCTACCGCTGGCCCTTCCGCCTCGGGTTCCCAAGGTTCTGGTTCTAGGTCTGGAACATGACCTTCAGCTATTGCTCTCCCTGACCCCTGGGGACTGACATGCAGTAACGATGGCCATAGTGCAGAGAATAATGGAAAGTCTCTTCCTATAATTAGGTCATAGGGCAGATTTGATGCTACTGCCACCTCGTGGACTTTCCTCCCAGCAGGTGTTTTTATGACCACCAGTGCGGTTGGATAATCTTTTAAGTCTCCATGAATACACAATACTCGAACCTTGCGACTAGTGAACTGAGAGGGTAGCGCCAGGGTATCCCGTACTATGGTCACTAGGCTCCCTGAGTCAAGTAGTGCATTAGCCCTGCACCCATCAACGGACACTGGGCACATGGGAGGTGCCCTATCTGCATCCAGGACGTCAGCGGTACATACAGGCCGTGCATAGAAGGAAGTACGGCGAGCGTACCCACAGTCCATAGGTTCGGAGGCCAAGGGGCAATTTGCAGCCATATGTCCCAGGACATGACAGCGCCAACAGCGGAGTGTGGGGATCTCACGAATCTTTGTGGAACGTTGTTTGGACATCGTTGGGGAGCTACTCCCAGCAGAAGGTCGGGGCTTTTCCTCAGTCACTGCAAGTGGGGGTGAGGGACGGGGTGGCTTACGTGTAGGGGTACAGTCCCGCACAAAGTCCTGGGTGGCTATATAACGTTCGACCAGACCAACCAGCTGGTCTAAATTACCTGGGTCACCTTGACCTACCCAGCGCTGAATGGCAACCGGCAGAGTGCGCACAAAACGGTCTACCACCACCCTCTCCACTATTTGGGCTGGGGTTAAAGTCTCAGGCTGAAGCCACCTTTTTACCAGGTGCAGTAGGTCATAAGCTTGAGACCTGGCAGCTCGGGATTCCACAAACCCCCACTGATATACACGTTGGGCCCGCACATAAACATTGACTCCCATGCGTGCCAGGATCTCACCTTTCAACTTCTTGTAGTCCAGGGCATCCTCCTGAGTGAGGTCAAAATATGCCTTTAACGCATCGCCAGTCAGGAACGGGGCCACCACTTCAGCCCACTGGTCAGGCTGCAGCCCCTCACGCTCTGCCGTTCTCTCGAACACCGCCAGGAAGGCCTCTACGTCATCCTCCGCTGTCAGCTTTCTCAGCGCAGTTCGGACTCTCTCTCTGGCCGCAGGCTGTAGCTGGGTCACCACTGTTGGAGTCTCACGCAGCGCCTTTATTTGTTGTAGCAGTAAGTCGTTAGTCTGTTGCTGGGCCTGCATAGCCTCAGAGTGTGCCATCTGCTGTTGAACATTAGCTTGCACAAGTTGTTTAATCAGCTCCTCCATCTTGTCCGGTGATGCTAGCTGAAACTTTGCAGGTTTAATCCACGACATGCAATGGTGCCCAGAAAAAAAACTCCGGTTTTGCACCACCCTCACTGCGTTTTGCCCGCTCCAAGCCACCAATTGTGGGGTATTGCTCAGGTATAAGCTAGGTAGCGGTCGCAGACAGAGGGAAAGAGACAGTTCTCAGTTCAGTTCAGTGTTTATTCACACCACAAAACAAATGGAACAAAAATCCAGCATTGTCTTCATGCTTGTTTAAAACATAAACATACAGACCAGGCTTGGCCTTCTCACCCAGTAGCAGGGTCTTCACAAATAGTCCAAATTGTTGGTGTAAGTTCACACCTTGCAGAAGCTGCTGCATAGCACTTAGTCCATTTAAAGTCCAAAACAGCCAACCTGTCCTCCTAGACAGGACACGTGTTTGCTCTTGGAACAAGCTTCTCCCTCTGAGACTAGAGCTCACTCCACTCTCTTGTGCACACTTCCAGCTCAGCTTTGTTAGCTGGAACACCCTGAAAACCCGGTTTGGACCGGTGCTTGAAGTTTGGTCCGGTGCTTGATTTCAGCTTGCTGCATTACTCTGAGCAACACAAGCTGAGAGGATAATACCTCCCATCCAGCAACAAACCCCTGACTGTGTCACACATGCCATGTTCTAGTAAGGGCACTGCACCTCTCCATTGGTCATTTGGGGGTCCACATTTGTCACCCTTCGTATGTGCACCCTCATTTTGACAGCAGGTATGTCAATGGCCTCAGTCCCTTATTTCTATGGTTCTTTGGTGACTTGCTGTGACAATCTGCTGTAATTTTTTTTGTTTTCTTTTTTTTTTATCTACAAACTCAAATTCATGTAATAGATCATTTTAGTAGCAATACTGAAACAAACCCTAAATTTACAAACAACGCAATTAAGCAGTGATAGATGTAAATAGCAGAGGACCTGGTCCAAGATAGTCCTATGGCCTCCCATAGCTCATCACAGAGATGACTTATGTCTCTATAACAATCTACTAGCTTTTATTAACAAAGTAATATTTCGGCCCCATTCATCTAATTGCAGATCTAGTTGTACAAGTTGCACATATGATATTCTATGTCACTTCTTGTCATAAGACAAGACAGCATGGATTACCAAATGTTCTTTGACTCTTCTCTGACTCTTACATGAAACTCAGAAATGGAAGACACTAGGGCACATTTACTTACATGTCCGTAGGAGTTCCCGAAAGTCCATTGCCCGACAACAATGCACTGTGCCGTGATTCACTAATATTGTGCGCCCGATTTCCTGCAACTTTCACTTACCTGCTCAGGTCCGCCGGAGTTTACCATCTTTTTCTCAGTGTATGAATGTTATATCCTGCGTTCAGTCCGAATCAGTCGGATCGTCTAACGGCCCGCCCCCCGTTTTTTGTTGCATGAAGGCCGGTCTTGTGTGACACAACCCCCTTCTAAATACTTGTCCCAGTTGCGCAAATTCCAAATACCATTAGTGGGGCTTAATTAGTAAATAAGCACCACCATATATAAAATAATAAGACAACTGCAGCAAAGGGCGTTCTTTATGCTCTATGGGTTGGGTTATTGTCCATACTGTTAAATAAAGGGTAGGGGACAGACAGATGGAGAACAATCAGTAGGATCAGGGCTTTATCTCGTTGTATAAAAAATGATGAGAGAGTGGTGGGCTTCATAGTGAAAGGCATTAGCCAAATCTGATCTTACAGCTTCAGATTCAGTTCATGTTTTCTTGCACCCATAATATCTTAATGAATAGTTATCTCACCAGGACGGCAGTTGAATCATTCATAGAAGGTGTGAGGCAACTACAACAAATCAATTTTTAGCTTGTGACCTGAAATGGTTCTCGCTGCAATGGTAATGTTCTCTATATTCTTTGCAGAAGGCAGGATGTAATTGGATTTGTATAAATTAGGTCAAATGACCAGTGATAATGCAAGAATTACTACCCGTGGCATTCTCAATTTTACCTGTACTTCATGGGTAATATATTTCAATGATTTTTCATTTTCATGACCAAGAGGATAAAATGGGCTCAACTTCCAGTACAGACAGACATTGTTACACTGTATATTACACAATGTGCAGTGAGCAGAGGGCAAGGCACAGGGATGACCACCACACATTTAACCCTTTCACCCTTTCAAGAATTCAGCTTTTCTCCAATGACCCTCTGCAACATTCACACATACAAAAGTAATTGGTAAAATTACTTGCTTAAAAGTACTTTTCCATTCTATAAATAGTTTAATACAACTTTCTAACATACTAAGGGAAGCCACAATATGAGGAAAAGATGATGGGATCCACAAAATGAGGGAGAGATCATGGCATCACAATATGAGGAGCTGATGAGAGGGCATCACATAATGAGGGTAAATTGAGGGGGCCTAAAAATGAGGGAGCAATGGAGGGGGCCCACAGAATGAGGGGAACATGAGAGGCCACAATATAAATGGGATATAACAGACCACAAAATGAGGGACAGATAATGGAGCCACAATAAGGGAGAAGATGAGAGGGGACTGCAATATGAGGAGGACACAAGAGGCTACAATACAAGGGAGCGATTACAAGGGCCAAAAAATGAGGAGGGGAGGAAAGAAGGCCACAATATGAGCAGGAGATAAGGGGTCACTATATGAAGGACAGATGAAAGGCCACAATATGAGGAGGAGATAAGGGGTAAGATGAGGGGGAGCACATGATGAGGGGAACATGAGGGGCTACAATGTGAAGGGGAGATGATTGGGCCACAATTTAAAAATGAGATGAGAGGGGGCCACAATATGAGGAGGAGACAAGGGGTAAGATGAGGGGGACCACAGGATGAGGGGAACATGAGAGACTACAATGTGAAGGGGAGATGATTGGGCCACAATTTAAAAAGGAGATGAGAGGGGGCCACAATATGAGGGGGGGATAAGAGGCTGCAATATAAGGTAGAGATGAAGGACCACAATATTTGGGGTAGATGAGAGATTATAGGGATCCATAATATGAGAGAGAGGTGAGGGGCCACCAAATGAGGGATAGATGAGAGGAACTACAATAGGAGGGAGAGATTAAGGGGGGCACAATGTAAGGGGGAGATGAGGGACAAAGGGCATAACTACAAGGATAGCATCCATAGCAGCTGTGTATATGCTGTATGTGTATGTATGTGATGTGCATAGGCTGTATGTGTGTATATGCTATATGTCTTTATATGCTAATGTTTGTATATATGCTGTAGTTATGTCTACATGGTGTGTATATGTGGCATTTATCCGTGTTTATGCTGTGTGTATATGGTCTGTTGCTATTGTATACATAATAATAATAATAATAATAATAATAATAATAATAATCTTTATTTATATAGTGCCATCATATTACGTAGCGCTTTACAAATCATAGGAAACAAATACAAATATAATATAACATGACAGAGCACAACATTTGTATGGAACAACAGGAGTGAGGTTCCTGCTCGCCAGAGCTTACGGTTTATGAAGATGATGGGGTAACACGAGGTAAAAGAATATTTAATGGTCAAGCCATTCATCTTAGGGAATAGAACAAAATATAATAAATGGAATTGCTGTTGCTTGAACCAATCAGCCGTCATCTTATATACCAGGTCCAGGGTGAATGGGACTGCAGAGAAGTCTGGTGCCTGTTGGTTGCTGGATAACAGATGGGAGGACAACACAGGACGGGTTAGTAGAAGAGTTAAAACTTCATGCAGTTAATGAGTGTTATAGGCTTGCCTAAAGAAAATGATTGGGCCACAATTTATTTATATAGCGCCATCATATTACGTAGCGCTTTACAAATCATAGGAAACAAATATAAATATAATATAACATGACAGAGCACAACATTTGTATGGAACAACAGGAGTGAGGTCCCTGCTCGCCAGAGCTTACGGTTTATGAAGATGATGGGGTAACACGAGGTAAAAGAATATTTAATATTTACATGTGTAAATATGCTGTGTATATACTGTATGTGTATAAGATGGGCCCTCAGGATGAGGGGGGCATGAGAGGCCACAATGTAAATGGGAGATGAAGGAGAGATGATGGGGGCCACAATATTAGGAAGAGATGTAAGTGGGCTACAATTTGATGGGGAGACAAGATGCAACAATATGAAATAAAGATGAAGGGCCACTTTTTGCAGGGGAGATAAGAAGAACACACAATATGAAGGAAAAATGTTAGGGTCCATATGATGACGGAGAGGTGAGGGCAGCCACAACATGAAGATAGATGAGGGGCCAAAATATAAGAGGAAATGAGGGTTCACAAAATGAGGGTTAGATGATGAGGCACACAGGATTAGGGGGAGATGAGAGGTCACAATATAAAGAGGAGATGAGAGGGACATAATTTGAAGGGGATATGAGAGGCCACAATATGAGGGAGAGATGTAAGGGGCCACAATATTAGGGGGAGCTGACACATGCACAGATTGTGTGAACTTAAAAATACTCCAGATAATCTTGAAATGCATTTTAAGACACAATTCAATCACATATTGTGAACATGTGCATAGGCTGCATTCATACTATGGCCCATATATATTATTGTGTCTGTGCCAGTTCTATGTCTAAGTTTGCACTAAAAAAACGTGTCTTTGGAGCTTGTACATTTATAATGCCACTTTTGTGTCACCCGGTAGTATACAGCGCCCAGGTATAGCTCAGGTGAGCACGTGGTCATGTGCAATTGTCCTCATTAATTTATTTTTCTGTGCACACCAAGTAAAGTGTAACATTTGTCAGCACAGGAAAGTATAGAGATCCATGACATTACATTATTCTAAAATGAACAAAAATGTGTCCCCACCCTGCCAGCCCTGAGGACAATTGCAGTATAAATCTCAAGATGAATATATGATCTGTGTTATGATATAGCGGAGAACATTGAGAATATGAGTCTTTCTCTTTGCCTCAGCAACTTTGTGAACTTCATCCCGCGACACCCAGACATGAAAATAAATGCACTGAAAACTAATTAGAATTCTGTCTATTTTAAGGACTTGCATAAACACCTTTGGGTGACAAATTCCTCCTTGCAGAGACCTCTTGTGTTTGCATAATTCCAGACACATCTTACCCAGTACTCCACATTGTTCTTATATAGTATAATGAAAGGAATCTGTTCATATTTATCATAATATTAGATGTGTATTGTGTACTTATTTGCACATTGCTCCATCTGTCTTGGGAATGGGGCCTGCTATTTGTGTGTTCCCAGCCAGCCACCAGGGCACCAAATTCAGCACCTCTAGTTAATAAATGGCCAGTCAGAATTTTAATACTCTAATATTTACTATTAATTTATGGGATTATACTGCTTGAAAGACCAGGGGTGGGGGCTTGAAGCTTCAGATTGATGATTGAAACTGTCATACAAGTAACAGGTTCATTGCGTCAAGGGTTCAGTGTACTTATGAAACCGAAGAAACTATTTTATTGCAGTTTGTATAGTTGTTAACTGCTATTTATATTTAGTAATTCTCCAAGGTTTTCAGTATCTGTCTGCTCTTTTAGGAATTGGAAACATGGGGCAGGTTGGCTGCAAGTTCGAGGCTGTCTCGTTTTAATCCATTCATTACAATGTGCGATTTGCACATTTTAATGAATGAGGTGGAAAATCCCCATATACTGGTAGGATTGATCAGACAACCAAGGGTTAAAGTACCCTAGGGGTTCTGAAAAATAGTAAAAAAAAAATTATAATATAAAACCCTACAAATTAAAATAACCCCCTTTCCTAGAACTGATATAAATATAAATAAACAGTAAACACATTGTGGCAGATTTACTTACCTGGTCCAGTTGCGATCCAGCGGCGCATTCTCTGCAGAGGATTCGTGTCTTCCAGCGATTCACTAAGGTAGTTTCCCCAATGTCCACTAGGTGTCACTGCTGCGCTGGATTCCGTCGGAGTTCACTGAAGTTCACCCAGCCAGGCCGGGTGCAGGTAAGCGCGTGTCAAGCAACACATTTCTTTAAATTAAATATGGCGGTTTCCTTTATCCCTGAGCTGTCAATGGAGTACTGAACAGAAAACTAATTTAAACAAACTGTATAAATAAGGGGAGAAAGATGGAGAGAAAGATGGACACAGCAACATATTTCTTTAATAAAGTATATTACATAATGTATTATATGCACTATTTATGTAATTATGTCTAAAGTTTACTTACACTTTAAGCAACTTGTGTAAATTTGATTTCTGTCCCTTACTCCATTGAAAGCAAGGAGATAAGAGAACCTGATAAAGTTTCTAATGGATTATAAATAGTCTCTTATGAAGGATGATTCATTCATAGGAGACTATTTATAAGCCATTAGAAACTTTAATATTCTCTAGCAATGGAATATTGTTTAACATGTTTGCCTTATCGCTGTACTGTGAATGGACTCCAGATGCTCTGCTCACTGCAGGAAAAGAAGAGCTGTTTTACTTAGTGGAGTATATTATTACCTACTATACTGTCATCACCTTCAATATCCTGGGCCACAATACGGGAAGCAATGATGTAAGAAATTTGAATATTATTTTATTTGTAATAGTGATGGTCTCTGGGCATTGCTGTGTTACCTGTCTTAGTAGGCATCGACGTGCCAGTCCCTCAGTTTTATAATGCCTTCTTCAGCTAGGAATTAAAAGGACCCTCTTCCAATGAATGTCTGCATCAAGGTCCCTGTGTGCTCCTCATAAGGGTATGCTTTAAATCTTTGTAAATCTTTCAGTCTTTTCCACCTGCTCTACTGTAAGGGGGGTCCTGGATGGGGATAGAGGAGGGTATAGAAGTGTGGACTAAAGAAAGAAAGGGAGACATGAAGGTGCAGGCTGGAGAGAGAGGTTTCATGGAGGTGGAAGCCATATAAATACGGGATATGGAGAAGCAGGCTGGAGAAATAAGGGACATGGAAATGGAGGAAGGATAAAGAGGAAAAATTGCAGTGGGTGCAATCTAGTGAAAGCAGACCTCATGGAGTACTTGTTGTCAAAAAGAAAATATTGCTGGAGAGAGAGGGGGCAAAGAATTGAGGGGCAGACTGGAGAAGGAGCAACACATTAAAAATAAAGTTTTTAGTTTCTAAAAATTGAGGATATCCACAGCCTAGCTTATGCCATCCTCTGTAGCGCCAAATCATATAGAGAAGGGGCTGGGGACTGCAGGGGATTTAGGGTTAATAAATTTGAAATTTAAATGGCGGTGGCTCTGCCCCCATTACCCTGGGCAGTCATCAAGGGGTGGGTCAGCCAGCCCAAAGGGCCCTCCCAGGGCATTTAAAATCGATGAGGACACTTGGGGGGCCTCTTACCTTCTTCCCACAAGGACAGAGAGGTGTGGAGTCTGAGACCCCCCAACGTGTCCAGTCACTTACCTGCCATGGAGAATCCCCTGGAAGCCCAAGTCCTGGATCACTTGAATAAAGAAGGCCCGGATACCCTCCTGCACCGCAGCGCTGCTGCTGCAGATCGGACACAGCCTCCAGCTCCTGCTCCCACATGCTCCTCGGCCTCCTGAACTTCAGGCCCGGAACTTCACCAGGCCGAATCCCCGGCCTATCAGCAGATGCACCCCTGGCCTATCAGAAGGACACATCCCAGGCCTGCTGGTAGGCCGCCTCCCCGGCCTGTCGCCAGGCCGGAGCACCAACCCTCCTCTGCAGCCATCATCAGCGAGGTGGAGGCCCGTGCACCGCATCTGCCTACCAGATCAGCTGAGCCCCAGCTCCCCAAGCTGTGGCAGGAGGCACGGTGAGACTGAACGCCAAGGGACCTCCAATCAAGCTCCACTAGACACCTATCAGTGTGGGACAAGGCCCGAAGCTCCTCGCCATCGGGGTAAGCTGCACTCTCACGTGCAGGCCCCATTTTCTCCTTATTCCCTGGCCCCAGTCATTAAGACTCCTATATTTTTCCCCCTCAGTTATATAGCCCCCAGTCACCCGCCCACGTGCGTAAAGCACTGCGCCATCAGGCCCCGTATGCCATGTCATCCCCTTCCCCACTGTCCTCAATGTTCAATCTCTGCATCCTGCTGTGCATTTACAGGATCTCTGCAATCAATTACTGCTGTCCATATTGGTGTTGAAATAACTCAATAAATAAAGCAACTCCTCAAAATAAAAATGAGATTGCTCAAAAAGTATTAACTGTAACAGTAAGCAGACTTGAGAAGCTTCATAAACAGGACAGTGATTAGATTCCAGGCAGTTCCATAAACAGGTGATTCCATAAACAAGACAGTGATCTGTTCTTGCCAACTTCTTTAACAAGTCAATGATCAGATTTGGGTTGCTCTGTAACAGGCCCATTATCAGATGTTGGGTTAACACAGTTAACAAGATAAAATTCTGGTATCATAGTATCATCCTAGTTTATACGGTTGAAAAAAGACGCATGTCCATCAAGTTCCACCAAGGAAGGAAAGGGATTGGATGAGGAAGGGATTTAGTGGAAACATTTCTATATAACAGAACCATCAATGTTATTTAGGTGTAAAAAGGCCCTTCTTGAAGCTCTCTGCTGTCCCTACTGTGACCAATGCCTGAGGCAGGCTATTCCACAGATTGACAGTTCTCATAGTAAAAAAAGCCCTGTTCTCATAGTAAAAAAGCCTCTGGTGATTAAACCTTGATTTCTCTACACAGAGACAGTGCCCCTTGTCTTTTTATATGATTTAATCTGGAACAACTTTCCACCATATTTTCTGTATGGACCATTCATATATTTGGAGAAATTTATCATGTCCCCTCATAGTCGTCTCTTTTCCAGACCAAATAAATCTAGTTGTTTTAATCTTTCCTGAGACCCTCCATACCCCTTATCATTTTTGTGGCTCTTTGTTGAACCCTCTTCAGCTCCAGGGCATCCTTTTTATAGGCCGGAGCCAGAACTGGCCAGCATATTCCAGGTGAGGCCGAATCAATGCCTTGTATAGTGGTAATATTACATCCCTATCCCAAGAATCCACACCACTTTTGATACATGACTAGATCTTGCTGGCTTTAGAGGCAGCTGATTGACATTACATGCTGTTAATCAATTTATGATCTACTAGTACCCCCTGGTCCTTCTCAGCAAGGGACTCTCCCAGATTGAGTCGCTCCACATATGTTACCTTTGGATTGTTAGCACCCAGATGCATAACCTGACATTTATCCACATTGTATCTCATTTACCAAGTGGATGACCAAACACTTAGTTTGTCCAAGTCACCCTGCAGCCTATGAACATCCTCCATAGACTGTATTACACTTCACAGCTTGATGTTATCTGCAAAATGGACACAGTGCTATTAATTCCTAACCTCTATATCATTAATAAAGAGCTGTTTAAGCAGGACAATGATCAGTTCACAAGAACGCCATACATAGAAAACAACAATGATTAAATTCCAAAAATTCCCAAATCTTCATCAAGAAACAATGTGCAGATTTAAGAAGCTCCAATAGTAGGACCACAATCATACCCAGGTAGCTCCTTAAAAACGGCAAAGTCCAGAGTCGTCTTTCTACACAGGTTGCTAAAGTGGAAGACATGAAGTGACTTATTTGCTGTATTTGCCAATCTGCCCCGTTAAGAAAGTGACAAATTGTTTTCAAGGTTAACGAGCAGGTCCCTCATAGAATATTTATGTTGGGGGTGTCAGAATCTTTAGGTCTTTTTTCCTGTTAAGTCTCTTTTTTAATCACAGTGACAAGGACAGCGTCTTTCCGGATGGTGCCTGATTCATCAGAAATCACAGATGAGTGTTATTAATCAGGAAACGCTCATTAATTATTATTACACTTTGCTTATGCATTATACAAGGGTTTTATCCTTGGTGTGCGAGGCCAACAATTTATTCTGGTGAAAGTCACAATATCTTGTCGACAGAAAGCTCTATCATTGAGAAAACCATCTACTCCACAACCCCACACACTCTTCCACAACTGTCCCTCCCCTACAGCCGCCCCTGAATTTTTTATTTATAATTTATCATTTGCATACAAAGTAAGGAACAGGGATTGGCAGGCTCATCAGTTTTCAAAATACCAAGGGGACCCCAGTGTGATTAATAGCAGCTCGTGTTATCTGCTTCATAAAAGTGTGGAAGTGAGATTTATTAAGGAGCAATTGTTTAGTCTTGGAATTACAGCTGTTGTGAGCTCAGCTCCACAGATAAAGGAAGTGAAACCAGCATGGTATCGGTCTCAGGGAGTGGGATCAGTGGGGGTGGGTGGTGAAATGCTGTAGCTATTTGTTTAATGTGGATTACATTATTAATTTCCTAGCAGAGACAATGATCCGTGTATGCTGCTCTAGCAGAAGTACCATGTGTACCAGGGTAACAATACCCGCAAGAACACTATAGGAATAGGGGAAAATAATTTTATGGTGTCAAAGCAGAGATAGCAGAAAGATGGGTATGATACTACAGGTTTTAGGGCAAGGGCAAAATGTGAGTACTCTAATTCCATTTGCATAGTCACAGTAAATAATTTAAAGGAAATCTAGCATTAAATAATAATAATAATTCTTTATTTCTATAGCGCCTACAGATTACGCAGTGTTGCACAGAGTATGACAAATTGGTCCCTGTTCCCATGGGGCTCACAATTTAAACAACCTACCAGTATGTTTTGGAGTGTGGGAGGAAACCAGAGGACCCAGAGGAAACCCACGCAAACTCTTTGCAGATGTTGACCTGGGTGAGACTAAAGCCCAGGACTGCAAGGCAGAAGTGGTACCCACTCCACTGCCACCGTGCTGCCCTTATTAAACATCATAGATCCAGAGACCGTGACTGTGGTAATCTTTTGTATATTTGTTATCTATCTTCTTCCTTCGAAAATCAACTTTTAAAATGATGCTTGTCAGGCTCCAGGGTAGTGGACCGCGGACGATGATGTAAACCGACACCTGGGAGCAGAATCTAAGTGGTAACACGGTTTTCACCAGAGCCCGGCGCAAAGCGAGTTGCACAGGTAAGACTTTGGCCACGGTGGCAGCCAAAACAGGAACAGAGACGTTGAGCAGAATCGTGCTGCTCCCAAATGGACTTCAAATCTTGAACCAATTCCTCAATGGCAGGAACGTCCGAGGACACTGGTAGAGGAAGAGGAGGGCATGGATGCAGTCCATAAACGATAAAAAAATAGTGCAGAGTCAGCAGATGCTGAGTCCAGGGAGTTATAAGAAAACTCTGTGCATGGTAACAGAGTGGACCAGTTGTGCTGACGGGCAGAAACCAAATGGCGGAGACAGCAGCCCAGAGTCTGTTTAACTCTTTCCTCTTGATCATTAGACTGTGGGGATCGGCAGAATTTAGAAACAAACTGAATCCCCCATCAGAAATGATGTGCTGGGGAAGGCCGTGGAGCCAGAAGATGTGATGGAAGAACAGACTGGCAAGGCGTGGAGCAGATGGCAGACCTGACAGAGGAACAAAACGGGACATTTTGGAAAACCGGTCAGTTACCACCCAGATGATTGTATTGCCAGAGTAAGGCCGAAGGTCTGTGACAAAGTACACAGCCACGTGAATCCACGGGCAGCTGGGTATTGGCAATGACTGAAGAAGCCCAGCAGGTTTGAAACACAGGGCACAGGAAGCACAGGAACCCACAAAGTACTGTACATTCTTGACCATATGTGGCCACCAATAGAAATGGGAAATTAGGGTGACAGAGGGCCGCACCCCAGGGTTCCTAGGCACACGTGAGCAATGTCCCCAAGTCAGAATCCTCTACCAAAGAGCAGGTCGGACATAGGTCTTGCCAGGAGGTAGCTGCCAGAGGTCCACTAGAGCGGCCACAACCAGTTCCTCAGGAGGGAGGACATGCCTAGGAGCCAGTTCTTCCCCTATGATATTAGAGGCACGAGAGCGCATCAGCCTTGATGTTCTTTTCAGCGAGACGGAAGTGGATAAGGAAATCAAAACGGGAAAAGAAGAGTGACCAGTGGGCTTGTGACGGATTGAGTCTCTGAGCAGTCTGTAGATAGAGGAGGTTATTGTGATCTGTGTATATGCAGACCAGAAGAGTCTGAGCTCCCTCTTCTAGGCAAGTATTATCAACAATAGTCTTCAGTCCTCTGTGGAGTATTTCCTCTCTGTGGAGGAGAAAGAGAAAAACCCGCACGTGAGAGTTTGGCCTTTGGGCCCTTTCTGGGTGAGCACTGCTCCAGCTCCTACTGAGAAGGCATCAACTTCCAGGTGGAAAGGCTTCTCTGTATCAGGCCATGTGAGAAGTGGGGACGAGGCAAAGGCAGACTTTAATTTAGAGAAGGCTTCTTCAGCCGCAGGAGGCCAGAGTTGGGGATTGGCGCCCTTCTTGGTGGGCGCCACAATGGGAGACACTCTTAAAGAGGACCTGTCGCCCCCAAAATCCCCCCCTCCTACACCAAATTAGCTCCCCCTCATCCTGTCCCCAGCCCCTTTATATTTATTGAATTTTTATTAAAATTTGTGTTTTTATACTTCGTTTTAATCGATCCGACCTCTTATCAAATAAGAGGTCGGATCATCGTACAGGTCCCCGGGCAGTCGGCCAAATTCATGAGGGGGCCGAGCGACACCCCCCCTTCACGCCCCTGTCAGTCAGGGACCTGTAAGAATTGCCAGCAGCAGCGCATGTATTTTCTTATCATATTAAAGCGTATAACTTTTTTTGATCACTTTTTACAACATTTTTTATGTTTTTGTTTACATTGTTCATCGGGTGGGTTCAATATTGATTTAGATTTATTGTACAGATTAGTACGGATGAGGCGATACCAAATATATATGCTTTTTTGTGTTTTATATAATTTTTTTTGCATTTTATATGTAACTGGGGAGATTAAGGGACTTTATTATTAGAAAAAAGATTTTTAATGGTTTTTTTTTTACACTTTTTAATTTTTCTACACTTGGGCTTGAACAAGCGTTCATCCGACCGCTTGTTCAAACCCTTACTCTGCAATACACTTTAATTGCTGCACATGCTCAGTTACTTACAACCGGGTCCTGCCAGCAGGTGGAACCCGCTGTGAAGAGGAGCCGGAAACCGCGGGGCACTTGCTGGACCCCGGGGGCTGACACAAGATGGATCAGATCCCCCGATAAGCACACCGGGGGTCCGATCCACAGGGGATACACTTGTATGTCTTGATCATGCATGATCACGGCGTGTAAGGGGTTAAACACCCAGGATCTGAGTTTTTCCGATCCCAGGTGTTAGTGCCAGGTCTGGGCTGTGATGTCACAGCCCGACACACCAATGCCCCGCAATCTTCCCACATTGAAGTACCCTTAATCACCGTCATAAAAAGCCAATAGGGTGGTCAAGGGGTTAAATGGGAACATAGGCATAAACAAGGCATAAAACTGTTTCAAATAGATTTGTCTAGCTTTACCACAACCCTGCAACTCATTGTGACTTATACAACAAATCAATCACTTAGATTAAATCAGTAAACTTAAATGGCAATACTAATGAATCCCTGGCTTAGCTGTTGTAGGTTAAAACATCTGGTTGAAACTGAAAAGGGTTGTCACAAAAATGTTAAATTTTCCTCTATCCATTGCTGGATCAATTTGGCAACAAGCATTCTGAAGATCTTGGATCCCCATGTGAATAAAACAATGATGTGTGTGCAGTACATATGTACCTGCCAACTCATTCAGTTGTCCTATTGCAGTCATGGCTAACCTATGACACGCGTGTCAGTGCTGACACACGTAGCCATTTTCACTGACACGCGGCTGCCTGAGAGTTAAGTTTCATCCTACATGATCAGGTGCAGTAGCTGGGAGGCTGAGAGATTGCACTGAGCTTCCAGCACTCCCCCCTCCTCCTCCTCCCCCGGGCCGGCCCCTCCCCATGTGTGAGCTGTGCCTAGTGACTCCAGTCAGCACAGGTATCAGCACAGGGCACAGCAGGAGAGGTGACCCGGCCAAACACCCAGGAGGCTCCTCTGCAGCTCCTGATAGTTGTGGTGGAGGTAGGATGGCAACACAGTCAGAGGCCACATTGCTGCTGCCTTGTGTGATATCCCAGCAGCTGCCACCTCTACACTGACCATCTCCACAGCAGGGATGAGGGAGGACAACCACTCCCATCATAAAGTGAGTAAGGTCAGTGCACTCTATGATAGAAGACAGTCATCTGGGATTGTGTGTCAGTTTTGTGACGTACAAGCCCTGAAATAATCGCAACGCCTTGCAAATCGCCAGACATTGCGATTATTTTGCTCCGCACACCTTCTCCATGCCAAGAGGGCATGAAGGAAATGCGGACAGCGGCGCCTGCGCCCTAGCTATAACCTGTGAACTTTCATGACTGAAAGTTTGCAGGTTACTAAGCAATTTAACACCTGTCTGATTGTATGGCAGTACATGGTAGGATCAATCAGACAATCCACGGTTAAAGTACCCTAGAAGTTAAATAGTATACATATTTGTTATTTAAACTATAAATATCACAAAAATATGTTTTTTGTCAAGGTGACACACCACCCGAGTTATGCTCGGTTTTTTGGCGAATTTTGACACACCAAGCTCAAAAGGTTGCCCATCACTGTCCTATTGAAATAATATTCCCATTCCCTTCCGAATTATTTCTGGACACATCTTGCAAACAGCTAAACTACTACGACTAGCTAGATCTTGGAAGTCCTCCTCTCTTACCTCAATATCTGAGCTAATTTCCACCATAGATCATCATTGCTTATTGGAGAAAACTTTCCCCCTAAGGCTAAGGACTCCCAGGAATTTTCATCAACCCTGGGACCCATAGATAAGATTCTCCTGAAATGCTGACCCCTCTTTTAAATTCAATCTATAATGTATATCTCAGGATTTAAAAATAACTCTATTTACCCCCTGGTGAGATGTTCTTACAGCCTCCATTCTTGTTCTTTTTTTTAACTAGTGTTAAAGTTACATCTCTAATGCCACTTACGCATTACTGTACTAATTAATACAAAATCAGAGTTATTTAAAGTGGCAACTTTCATTGTAACTACTACTCTCTCATATAACTTAATAAAAACTATTGAAACAGAAATAGAGTGTTGGTCATGAATGTGTACTACACTACCGGGTGCATGCAGACTCCAATATTTGAGTCCAACCCATAGAGATCAGACATGTGTAAATTTAATTTGAATAGTGACTTGAATAATTTGAATAACTGACTTGCCCCCTTGTTTACCTTATTTTCTTAGACTGTAGCTAACAATGAAAAGGACTTTTGGAAAGGGTAAGGGGTGTGAAAATGGTCATGGTTAATTTGTTGATGTTGTAACTTGATGAAGGTATAAAGGTCCGGTGCTGCAAACTGGAACTTACCTTAAATCTTACATATGAAATGTGTAACAATTGTAATGTTCCTGGGTGACAGACGTTTACTGATTTACTATTTCAGGCAGGTTTTGGGCATCTTCACTTTCTTAGGGCTCCATATCAGATTCTAAAATAGGAGCCTGTAATGAGTATTAGCAAGGGGAAGGGGGAAGCATTCAAATTCAGATTCCTTAGTACAAACTAAAGT
Organism: Engystomops pustulosus; assembly: GCF_040894005.1. Classification (NCBI taxonomy): domain Eukaryota; kingdom Metazoa; phylum Chordata; class Amphibia; order Anura; family Leptodactylidae; genus Engystomops; species Engystomops pustulosus. The sequence goes on along the minus strand of NC_092416.1, from coordinate 116,287,971 downwards.
CGAATCCTAAAGGGGGGACGTTCCATTTCTGGGGAATCACCAGCGCTCCAGGTAAACAGCTAATGAGCTAGCTGCCAGTTTCATTCTTATCAAGAGACCTCAGAGACTCTTCCAAGCCATTTCATAAAATATGCAGATGATTGTAGAAGGAGAATGGCAAGGGCTTTGAAAATTATTCACACAACCTGAAAATGATGTTGAAAAGGATGGAATTAAATATTCACAAAGTGAGAGAAATTAAGGCTTGTTAACTGTTAGGATCTGGTGATGTGAGAAGCTGATGGGGAGTAATGATTACAAGGCATACAAGGAGCCTTGTTCCTTATGCAGTTTCATGGTTCTAGCAGGAGACCAAGGGCAACCAGGTGCCATCAACATGGCACAGGCTATGCAGTATCATAGCTGATGTCAGGGAGTCAGTGTTCTGATTACCCCGGGTCCCCATCAAGATGAATAGGTGAACTCAGGCTTTATTACTGGTGTTAATTCATGCAGCTGAATCTCCAGGAAAATGGGAAGTAATACATATGTGCACACAGTGAGGATGTAGCAATTATCCAGATCCATCTATAATACACATCTACACGTCTGGAGACGAAGAAAAGGACTAATCTTTGAAAACTAAACAGGTTGTCAGGAGCGTCATCTAACATTTTGTGGATTAAAAATAATTGTACCATAGTGTATGGAGACTGCAGTTACAGGCTTATGAGCAACTTAGTATCTCAAGGCATCATATATAAGCAAGATATTACAAAGTAAACTGTAAATATAATGGGTAACATTTTTCAGCATTTTCAACAATCTCTGTTGGCTGCTTTTGAATTCCAAGGGCGAATACGAAGGCTGATTGAGCAAACGAGTCTACCCCCCAAGTTAGGTGCTCAATCTTGTCATTGTTCAAACGAAGCCTTCCTCTTCCCTCCTCCGACAGTTTTCTCTAGCTGCAGCAAGCAATGCTTATACTTGTCATGCACAGAGGGAGTGGGGACGAGCGGACAATGACAAAAATTAGTGTTTACCTCAGGGACTCGTTTGCGCACACGCCCCAGGGACTTGAATGTGAGAGCTGACAGGGAGCCAGATAAAGTTTATTATAGTGTATTAAAAAATTCTTAGAGCTTTCTTAAAACGTGTATTAAATTTACATTATTTGCTCTGTGGGAACCAGTCTCCTGTTAAAAACGGGCCCTGAGGAGTCAGGTTCCCTTTAACTTTTGTCACAGCTGTGGACATGTTACAATCTATGAGTATATATAGACACATCAGTTTTACGAATACATCACTTCTCTGTAAAAGTTCAGTAAAATTCTCCACTCTGGACTGTGGAACCCGCAGAAGACTTATATGAATACATGTGGAGAAGGACTAAGACGTTTATAAAGGAGTGATTACGTTGTTACTGGGTGAGAGCCATAGAATATGTAGGAACCATTACAACAACTTCCAATATTACTATTAAAATGGTCTTCAAGATCTGGTAGAAGGTAAAATTCCAAAGAGCATGCTATGTTACAGTAACATTTTAATGTAAGCTGTTACTAATAGGCTAACATGTTACAATCCAGGCAGCAGGTTTAATCCCTGGATAGATTACTACATTGTAAGGATGAGACAGAAAGCCAAATCCAGCCTGAAATTACATGCAATTATTATGCGATACGTAATTACAGAACTGAATGGTAGATGCCTTTACTGGGCTCACATCATTTGGAAACGGCATAAATTAAAAGAGCTGAATTAATCTTCTCTCGTCTCTTCCAGGCAGCTAAATGTAGTCATCTGATTGAGCTGAAGTCTGACAAAGTCATCAGGGCTTGGAATTAAAATGGTCTTTGCACTTGTTGAACAGGCAGGTAGAAAGAATTAGGAACCTGGGGGTCTGGGATACATAGAACAGAAATTGCACATGTTGGTTGATTTCACCTATATGATTTTATAGACCTTGGGTTTCTATAGGATGGGTACAGTGTCATTAACCAGAATTTAAAAGGCAGTCTTTGATTGAAAATGTTCTGAACTGTCTCCACATTCATGAGATAGAGCTTAGTAGACCAGCTTTTAGCTTGTCTGTTTGTGCCAAAAATGTGTTGGGAACCTAGAAGTGCAGGAAAAGTTCCGGAATTACCAAGATTCCCCAAATTGAGCAACCAAAAAAAAAAGGTGTGAGTGTCAGAAAAACAGCAATATTGTAGTGCGCACAAGGAGTTGCAGGCAGAAAAAATCTACTAAAATGCAGCCCGAAAGCCGATAATGAAAGCCCCCATAGTGTTCACAAAAAACTCCAATACAGTGGTCAACAAAATACACCACGCGTGAAAGTCCTCTGGAACATACGAGTAACACAAACTAACATTTTGTAAAAGCCATAAACACACACATATATACACTCACCGGCCACTTTATTAGGTACACCATGATAGTAACGGGTTGGACCTCCTTTTGCCTTCAGAACTGCCTCAATTCTTCGTCGCATAGATTCAACAAGGTGCTGGAAGCATTCCTAAGAGATTTTGGTCCATATTGACATAATGGCATCACACAGTCGCCGCAGTTTTGACGGCTGCTCATCCATGATGCGAATCTCCTGTTCCACCACATCCCAAAGATGCTCTATTGGATTGAGATCTGGTGACTGTGGAGGCCATTTGAGTACAGTGAACTCATTGTCATGTTCAAGAAACCAGTCTGAGATGATTCCAGATTTATGACATGGCGCATTATCCTGCTGAAAGTAGCCATCACATGTTGGGTACATTGTGGTCATAAAGGGATGAACATGGTCAGCAACAATACTCAGGTAGGCTGTGGCGTTGCAACGATGCTCAATTGGTACCAAGGGGCCCAAAGAGTGCAAAGAAAATATTCCCCACACCATGACACCACCACCACCACCAGCCTGAACCATTGATACAAGGCAGGATGGATCCATGCTTTCATGTTGTTGACGCCAAATTCTGACCCTACCATCCGAATGTCGCAGCAGAAATCGAGACTCATCAGACCAGGCAACGTTTTTCCAATCTTCTACTGTCCAATTTCGATGAACTTGTGCAAATTGTAGCCTCAGTTTCCTGTTCTTAGCTGAAAGGAGTGGCACCCGGTGTGGTCTTCTGCTGCTGTAGCCCATCTGCCTCAAAGTTTGTACTGTGTACTGTGCGTTCAGAGATGCTCTTCTGCCTACCTTGATTGTAACGGGTGGCGATTTGAGTCACTGTTGCCTTTCTATCAGCTCAAACAACCATGCCACGTTCAAAGGCACTCAAATCACCTTTCTTCCCCATACTGATGCTCGGTTTGAACTGCAGGAGATTGTCTTGACCATGTCTACATGCCTAAATGCACTGAGTTGCCACCATGTGATTGGCTGATTAGAAATTAAGTGTTAACGAGCAGTTGGACAGGTGTACCTAATAAAGTGGCCGGTGAGTGTGTGTATATATATACACACATATATATACACACACACACACACACACACATACACATGTACACATTCTGGTTTACACACAGTATGTGGTTACCAAACTTTATAATTAACCTGACAATTATTTCCGCCCCTGCTATAATACCCACACTAAATAATGCCCCCCACAATCCCCCATAATGTTCCCAAAGCCCCCAGTAATGTCCCCACAGCTCGTAGTAATATACGACACACAGCCCCCTTAGCAATACCCTTCCCACAGCCCACCAGTAATGTCCCCCACACAGCCCACAGTAATGTGCCCACAACACCAGGTAATGCCCTCTCCAGCCCCCCATAATGTGCCCACAGCACCCAGTAATGTCCCCCTCACAGAGCCCAATAATCTGCCCACAGCCCCAGTAATATACCCACACAGCCTCCAATAATGTCCCCTTCAGGGCCTCCAGTAATGTCCCCACACTCCAGTAATGTCCCCACAGCCCCCAGTGATGTACCCATAGCTCCCAGTAATCTGCCTACAGCCCCCAGTAATGTCTTCCACAGTCCCCAGTAATGTCCCCCACACAGCCTACAGTAATGTGCCCACAACACCAGGTAAAGCCCTCTCCAGCCCCCTGTAATGTGCCCACAGCACCCAGTAATGTCCCCCTCACAGAGCCCAATAATATGCCCACAGCCCCAGTAATATACCCACATTGCCTCCAATAATGTCCCCTTCACGGTCTCCTGTAATGTCTCCACACTCCAGTAATGTCCCCACAGCCCCCAGTGATGTACCCATAGCTCCCAGTAATCTGCCTACAGCCCCCAGTAATGTCTTCCACAGTCCCCAGTAATGTCCCCCACACAGCCCACAGTAATGTTCCCACAACACCAGGTAATGCCCTCTCCAGCCCCCCGTAATGTGCCCACAGCGCCCAGTAATGTCCCCCTCACAGAGCCCAATAATCTGTCCACAGCCCCAGTAATATACCCACACAGCCTCCAGTAATTGGGCTGGAGGGTAGGTCACTGGTTGTGCCACCCTATGTGTAAATATTGGACGTCAGAAAGGCGCTAGTCATCAGGGGTAAGAGGTTTCCTTTTATTCAGAAATATTTTGGACAATGCGTTTCACACTCCAACGAGTGCTTCCTCAGGTCTAATACAATACACAAATAAATTAATTTTAATATTTATGATAAGTTAAAAAAGAGAATAGCATGCAGAGGCTCGGTATACCAAAAGGAAGGAGGGCCCTCAGCTAAACACAACTCCAGGGCCCCTCATCTTTAAGCCATCCGATGCATACTCTTTGTCACAGGTCATTATATTTATTATTATGTTGTACTATATAATATTCTATTATTTTAAAGCACAGATATTGGTATATTTTTTTTAAAATTTATTTATCTATTTGGTCGTTTTCTGCCTATAGGTTTATTCATCTAAATGTATATATATGTATGTGTTTGTGTTTATGTATATGTATATGTGTATGTATACACGCATCGGCCACTTTATTAAGTACACCTGTCCAACTGCTCGTTAACACTTAATTTCTAATCAGCCAATCACATGGCGGCAACTCAGTGCATTTAGGCATGGTCAAGACAATCTCCTGCAGTTCAAACCGAGCATCAGTATGGGGAAGAAAGGTGATTTGAGTGCCTTTGAACGTGGCATGGTTGTTGGTGCCAGAAGGGCTGGTCTGAGTATTTCAGAAACTGCTGATCTACTGGGATTTTCACGCACAACCATCTCTAGGGTTTACAGAGAATGGTCCAAAAAAGAAAAAACATCCAGTGAGCGGCAGTTCTGTGGGCGGAAATGCCTTGTTGATGACAGAGGTCAGAGGAGAATGGGCAGACTGGTTCGAGCTGATAGAAAGGCAACAGTGACTCAAATCGCCACCCGTTACAACCAAGGTAGGCAGAAGAGCATCTCTGAACGCACAGTATGTCGAACTTTGAGGCAGATGGGCTACAGCAGCAGAAGACCACACCGGGTGCCACTCCTTTCAGCTAAGAACAGGAAACTGAGGCTATAATTTGCACAAGCTCATCGAAATTGGACAGTAGAAGATTGGAAAACGTTGCCTGGTCTGATGAGTCTCGATTTCTGCTTCGGATGGTAAGGTCAGAATTTGGCGTCAACAACATGAAAGCATGGATCCATCCTGCCTTGTATCAACGGTTCAGGCTGGTGGTGGTGGTGTCATGGTGTGGGGAATATTTTCTTGGCACTCTTTGGGCCCCTTGGTACCAATTGAGCATCTTGCAATGCCACAGCCTACCTGAGTATTGTTGCTGACCATGTCCATCCCTTTATGACCACAATGTACCCAACATCTGATGGCTACTTTCAGCAGGATAATGCGCCATGTCATAAAGCTGGAATCATCTCAGACTGGTTTCTTGAACATGACAATGAGTTCACTGTACTCAAATGGCCTCCACAGTCACCAGATCTCAATCCAATAGAGCATCTTTGGGATGTGGTGGAACGGGAGATTCGCATCATGGATGTGCAGCCGACAAATCTGCGGCAACTGTGTGATGCCATCATGTCAATATGGACCAAAATCTCTTAGGAATGCTTCCAGCACCTTGTTGAATCTATGCCACGAAGAATTGATATACCGAGCCTCTGCATGCTATTCCCTTTTTTAACTTATCATAAATATTAAAATTAATTTATTTATGTATTGTATTAGACCTGAAGAAGCACTCGTTGGAGTGCGAAACGCGTTGTCCAAAATATCTCAGAATAAAAGGAAACCTCTTACCCCTGTGCCTGTATCTAGCACAACCAGCAAAGGTAGCGCTGTTTCTCTCTGTCCCCATCCCTTTTTCTCTGCATATCCACAGCCTCCAGTAATGTGCCCACAGCCCTCAGTAATATCCCTACACAGCCCCCAATAAGGTCCCCCTCACAGCCCGAAAGTATAGTTCCCCACAGCCCCCAGATATGTCTTCCACACAGTAATATCCCCAAACCCCATCAAACTGCATAATTTAAAAATACTCTATGATCACCTCAGTCTTCCCTTCCTCTTCTTTTTGTGCTCTGACTGCTGGACAGGGTCGCAGTGACATCATCACCTGGCGTCTCCCACTCCTGTCAGCTGCATTAAGCAGGAGACGCTGTGTGATGGTGTCAGCATCTCCTGCTTCCTGTAGCGGAGAGAGTAGCTGACGGCTCTGTTCTCCACTACAGAACTCATTTCTATTAGAGATGAGCAAGCACTAAAATGCTTGTTACTCGAGTCAAACTTTTTTCAATGCTCGAGTGCTCGTTTCGAATAACGAACCCCATTGAAGTCAATGGGAGACTCAAGCATTTTTCAAGGGGACCAATGTGTCATTTTATTGAGAAATAAGGAAGTCAGTCCTGTTTCTTCATTTTTTTTCAGTGAATACACTGAAGAACACATTGCAGATGTTTCCGTACATCTGCTAACTTATCAGAAGACATAAGTGCAGAAAGGTGTTCTTCACAATAGTATGTGAAGAACAATATGTGTGAAGATTCTTCACACATATTGTTCTTCACATACTATTTTGAAGAACACTTTTTTGCACTTATGTCTTCTGATATGTTAGCAGATGTATGGAAACATCTGCAATGTGTTCTTCACTGTGTGCACTGTGTTCTTCACTGTTTTCGTCACTTAAATGACACTTATTGATCCTTAAATCATCCTTTATTGTGTAATTCACTCTGTTCTTCACTTAAATGATCCTTAAGTGAAAGCTCGTTCTCGAGCAGGCAAAATACTCGTCGAGTGTTAGCATACTTGATGCTCATTCGAGTGTTAGCGTACTCGAAACGGCTCGTTGCTCGGATGAGTATGTCTCTAATCTACGTTCTGAGGACAAGGATAGTGATGAGAGTGGGGAGATGCCTGGACATCGGGCCTTATATTTTAACCTAACGACACCCCTGCCCCAATTTGTATGGGCACTTTCATTTCTTATATTATTGTTTTCTTTATCAACCTCACAGATGTTTATGTCAGAAGAAAAGCACTATACATACAATGATTCGGCACATCTTTCACTATATCTGCGACAGTTGTAGTTATTTGACTATGCTAAAATTCTTAAGCCTGGAGATGGGGTAGAGTGACATATTGTGGCCTCCTTAGAGGCATTAATCACAATTTTTCCTCAGAGACTTTTTCTCATGCCTTAACCTACTTTATGGAGTAATGGCTGGCTGCTAGGGGTAAACCAGGCCATGAATTCCATGCAGTATCCAGGAAAGAAAGTCACAACATAATCTGCAGGAGAAATTTTGCACACTCTGCAGTTCTGCGCAGAACCACCATAAGCTCACTTCTATATGAAGTTCTCTTTTTTTTTTGTTTGAAGACAAAATCTCAATGCTTACCAGTTTTTTGTCAGGACATTTTTTAAAAGCGCAGCAGAAGCTATTAAAAGAGTCATGCAAATAGGTGTAATATTCACTTTCCCAAACAATCTATCAGAAAATGATCGTCACTGAGTAATGATGCTGCTCGCTGAGATTCCCAGGAACAGATGCTCAGCGTGGTCTGATTCGTATTAACAAGGCGTACAGTGTATCTTCTGACCAATTTCAGGAACAGCTTTATCATAATGGTAGAGCCTGAGTCGGCCCAATTCTCAATTGTCATTTACTTAGAACAGGCTGGAACGATCTGTATTTCTAAAAAGTCTTTTCTTTCTCTGTTCAAGTTAAAATGTGATGAATGCAGCATCTGCTTGTCTAAGCCTTTTCACAAAGGGTCATTTATGAACACTTTGGATCTTGGGGATGAATTTCCAATTATGAATGAAGGGATACAAAAGACAGATGAAATAGGGTCACCACCACTGGTCTCCAGTCCCTACCTCTTATGCAACATTATGTCATTAAATGTACCCTGGATGTCCCACACTGTGCTCCTAAATCATATACCAATCTGGGCCCTTGCACATAAAACAAACACAGTGACCCCCCTTAATATAGTAAAATGTGTACTATGCTTTTAGAAAAGAATATTGTAAACTACCCCTGAATTAATATATTCCGTCAGCTTCAACCAATCCCAGGCTTTTATGACCATGCTCTTGCAGAAAAATACAGATAGAACCATGAGGTCATCACCCCACCGGTGTCAGGAAAAGCAGCGATTACAGAGGCAGAAAGCCCTGCTGCGCCAGCCTCCTATTTGATGGATTCTACAGAGATGCAGATAAATTAATTATCTTTTTGGCAATGCAAACCTGCCAATGATGGATGCTATTTGTAGCCAAGCACCTCTTAGGTACTTGGGAAACCCAAACCACTTCACTGGTATTCACCATTGTATCCTGATCTGAATGCAAATTTCAGAAAGGGTCCAGACACTAATCTCCTTCCTAACTGTGCCTTACAATTGCTAGCCCAACCTAGGTAGTGTGAACACAACTAGAAGATGATCCCTCCCTGTGCCCTAGTGCAAAACATGGAGACAAAGACAAGTCACAACAAACAGATAGTCCCCAGTGCCATGTCACAACATAGAGGGCAAACGAGGTAAAAAATAACAAGACAGTAGAATAGTCGGAACAGAGGCCTAAAGTCAGTATACAAAAACAAAATTCATAGGAATGGTAACTAAGAATAAACCTTTGTAGCTAGCAGCCTAAGAAGAGTCATCAGGATACTTTTGTGATCCCAGAGCCCACACAGAGAGCAATGTGATTAGTGTAAGGATTATCAGTCACAGTGGGTTAACTAATATATATATATATTATATATAATTAAAATGGCTAGCAAGCTTAAACCTGTGTTCACACTACAGTGTTCAAGAAAAACAGATATATATGGATATGTAAGTGTGATGGATATCATATTTTTCTCCAGACGCCATCTTGTTCACTATCGTTCATCTCATGATTCAGGCACCATTTTGTTTAATCTGAGATAGTTTCTGTCTCTGCTGCTGTTTTCCTTGTTCTCTGCAGCACCTGAAGATCATGTCTTGACTAATGAGGCCTTCACAGTACATTTAGTGATTAGACCCCGTTTCCCTTTATAATAGGCTTCTCAGAAGAAATGAGAGCTAGAGTTCTTTTGGGGAAAGCACTTAAGGGGGGGAGGGGGTTCTGGGAGTTGCTCAAAGTATATCCAAGTTAACCCATATCATTTCAGTATTTTATAACCTTTTCAAGCCCTATGCAAAGGATTTCTGTTTTCTATATACATGACTGCGTGACCCTGAATAAAGTGTGATTGAGTACAGCTTATGACCTGTGTGTGTCTTTTCTGTTGTACGCTGTCATCTTGGTACTAGCAGCCGACTTCCTGAGAGCTGGGTGATGGCTTTTTTACTCCTAAGAAGTGGACCCATGTATGGTGTTGCATGTAAATAGTTATGTGGGTAATTATTTTATTACATGGCTTAACTACGACCGGAAATGTGTAGGCAGCCAAACAAGCCATTAAAATATTTAAGAGAAAAAAAGAAAAGATTTGGTTCTGCTCACCTTCCTGATCACCGCAGTCCTAGTAATGGCAGATGCACGGAAAGCCGCTTGGGAACAGCAAGACAGCCAGAGAAAAATCCAGGAAGGAATCCAGCATCCAGGCAAAAAATGGAAATATAAAATCTGGTACTTTATTAAAAAAAAGAGAGTTAAAAACATAATACTCAGAAGCCACATAATCTGAGGCCTTTCGGACCATACATGGTCCGTAGACGTAGGGTATCATAGATACAGGACATTGAGCAGATACACATGTTTAAATATTAATATTTAAAGAGAACCCGTCATGCAAAATAACCCCCCTAAACTAAATGTATTTTCATAAACTGCCATTAGAGAGCATTGCCTCTATCCCTTCATTGTCCCTCTATATGCCTGTAAACCTAAGCAATGAGGTCCTAAAGCTGTATGCAAATGACCTGTGAAATGTCCAATGAAGCATTAGCATATTCAAGCTGTCCACTCTATTCATGAGTGGGAGGTACAGCCACACCCCCAGTGCTTGACTGACAGCCTGTATAATGATGTGAGGCTGTATAATGATGTGCTTCCTGGTGCTGGTGGCCACGCCCCCTGCAGCCTGTGTGTGCATGTGTGTGTGTTTAGGAGAGATACAGCAGCTCCAGGCAGCCATGTTACCACAGATTCATGTGTAGCTGATGTCTGTGTATCACACATGTGTATTAGGAGGATGCAGCATGTCAGCAGATGCACTAACTATGCTTTACTATACATTACTCACAGACATGAGCTGGGGGAGGAGAGGGGAGGGGGAACAGGGGTGACATCACTGCCTCTGACCATGTGACCAGCCTCATTTACATAATAAAGAATAGATGATTTTACAATGAATAATGTATGAAATAACTAGATAAAGGCTGGGATGGATCCTTGTGAGCTGCTCCAACAGGAAGAGGTGACAGGACAAGTGACACAGACCTGATGACAGGTGTCCTTTAATATACAGTATGAATACAGTATACAGTAGTCAGAATATAAACACTCATAGAAAGAAGGTAAAGTATTCAGAGGTACAAAATGTACAATTGGTCAAGGACTAGAGGATCTCCCTTTCCTCTCGAAAAATGCATCCATGAATACTGTCCTATTAATTGACCATTTAAAAACAGTTTCGGCGTTTTGTCATATATTTTACTTCAATGTTCACATAGATACATCAATCAGTCTTAATCTAAATTTTCAGACAAATAAATATTTGTTTACAGATACATTGTAGCTTGCAAGTCTTATATTCATCCAGTGAGTGCATACGTTGTGTACAACTGGCATAGTCACCTTTTTCTGAAGTCACAACATTTACTTGTTTGAAGACCTTAGGGCCGAGACGCACGCTGCTTTGACTATAAGACTTGCAAGCTACAATTTATCTGTAAACAAATATTTATTCGTCTGAAAATTTAGATTAAAACTGATTGATGTATCTATGTGAACATTGAAGTAAAATATATGACAAAATGTCGAAACTGTTTTTGAATGATCAATTAATAGGACAGTATTCATGGATGAGTATATAAACACTCACCTTCTCCTGATGTGCGTCAACCTTCTCTTCTTTCCAGAGTCCTGGCGCAGGCAGCACAATGTGTGACATCACTGGGTCGGCTGCGGCAGGACACCAATGTCCTATGTGCTCGGTGACTATGGCAGAGCAGGCACATACAGTTCCCTCTCTCTGCCATAGATGCAAGTTAGAGATGAGCGAACACATTCGTCCGAGCTTGATGCTCGTTCGAGCATTAGCGTACTCGCAACTGCTCGTTGCTCGGACGAATATTTCGCCAGCTCGAGAAAATGGCATCTCCTGCCGTTTTGATTTTTTTGGCAGCCAGAAACAGAGCCAATCACAAGCCAGGAGACTCTGCACTCCACCCAGCATGACGTGGTAGACTTACACGTCGATAGCAGTGGTTGGCTGGCCTGATCAGGTGACCCTGAAATAGACTATCCCCTGCCCGCGCTGCTCGCATCATTCTCTGTCTGGATGCCGTTAGGGAGAAAGCTGCTGCTGCTGCTGCAGGGATAGCGTTAGGGCAGTGATGGCAAACCTTTTAGACACTGAGTTCCCAAACTACAACCAAAACCCACATATTTTTCGCAAAGTGCCAAGCGACAATTTAAGCAGTAACTTATTACTATCTGCTCTTTCACTGGTTTAAATTTATAAGCAAATGAGGACAACAATACAGTAGAAAGTAGGAGAAGAAGTTTATATTATCATTGTAGCTTCCTTCTGGGGTCCTGGGACTGCAAGAGGCCTGTCCTGTCTGGCAAACTCTACCCTGGGGTGAAGAGGGCTCTGAGTGCCACCTCTGGCACCCGTGCCATAGGTTCGCTACCACTGCGTTAGGGTGTTATATTAGCTTACTGTTAGGCAGGAGTGAGTCTACAAGAACCCAACAGCCCTTGTTAAGGCTAGAATATTTTTTTTCTTTGCTTGTGGCTGGCCTTGCTGGCACTAGTAGTGCAGCTAGTACCATATTGTGACGAATTTGCAGGGAGACTTGCGAACGTTCTATTTAGCTCTTAGTGACACACATATCCATCTCAAACACCTAAGTGAGACAATTTATTAGGGGTTTGATTGAATTAGGCACAGTCTGCCGATTTTTTTTTTCAAAACTTAAAGTGACAGGCACACCACAAAATCCAGTTGTGTGCTGCCAGTGTAGGTGAGAAACTAGCCATAGCAATCATCATCATCTTTTGTGGTTGCTGTGTGATTTCTTCTGATTGTTTTGTTAAAAAAAACACAAAAAAACAAAAAAACACACAAAAAAAATTTACAGTTTACACTTTAATTTTGAAAATGTTGAACCCGAGGGCTAGGGTTAGGGGTAGAGGATGAGGGCGTCCAACTACTGCAGGGGTCAGAGGCCGTGGTACTTGGCGGGGTGAGACACCACCTGCTGATGATGGAGCAGGGGAACGCCGCAGAGCTACACTCCCTAGGTTCATGTCTCAAGTTACTGGGACTCGTGGTAGAGCACTGTTGAGGCCAGAACAGTGCGAACAGGTGATGTCGTGGATTGCGGACAGTGCTTCTAGCCATTTGTCCACCAGTCAGTCTTCCACGCAGTCCACCCATGTCACCGAAATCAGCACTCCTCCAGCTCCTCCACCTCAGCCTCCTTCCACCCAGTCTGCCCCCTCCCAGGAAAATTTGGCATTTGAACCAGCATACTCTGAGGAACTGTTTTCTGGACCCTTCCTAGAGTCACAAACCACTTGTCCGGTTGCGGCTGAGCTCTTTCCCGATGCCCAGGTTTTCCACCGGTCGCAGTCTGTGGGTGATGATGACATTGTTGACGCAGTGGAAGAAGTGTGTAAAGAGGTGTCGGACGATGAGGAGACACGGTTGTCAGACAGTGATGAAGTTGTTGTCAGGGCAGGAAGTCCGAGGGGGGAGCAGACTGAGGGATCGGAGGATGATGAGGTGACAGACCTAAGCTGGGTTGATAGGCCGGGTGAACACAGTGCTTATGAGACGGAGGCGAGTCCTCGACGAGAACAGGTTGGAAGAGGCAGTGGTGGGGCCAGACGGAGAGGCAGGGCCAGAGCTGGTGCATCAGCGCCAAATGTTTCATGTAGTGACGCTCCCTTGGAAGTCTGGAGGTTCTTTAAAGAAACACCGGATGACCGACGGACTGTGGTGTGCATCCTGAGCCACACCAGGATCAGCAGGGGTTCCACCACTACCAGCTTAACCACCACCAGTATGCGCAGGCATATGAATGCTAAACACCCCACTCAATGGAACCAAGGCCGTTCACCTCCGGCCGGGCACACCACTGCTCCTTCCCCTGTGTCATCTGCTGTCTCTGTAAGTCAGCCCCCTGCCCAGGACTCCAGCCCAAACACCTCCCGTGCAAAAACCACACCTTCGCCTCCACGATCCTCCACACCATCCACCAAAGTCTCCATGAGAGCAAGAGGAAATACAGTGCAACTCACCCACATGCCCAAGCCATCAACGTCCACATCTCCAAATTACTCAGCCTGGAGATGCTGCCCTATAGGCTGGTAGAGACAGAGGCCTTTCGCAACCTCATGGAGGCAGCCGCCCCTCAGTATTTGGTCCCCATCCGCCACTACTTTACCAGATGTGCCGTCCCAGCCCTGCACCAGCACGTGTCAGACAACATCATCCGTGCCCTGACCAACGCCAAGGTCCACCTGACCACAGACACGTGGACAAGTGCTGCCGGGCAGGGCCACTATATATTACTGACGGCACATTGGGTTTACTAGGTGGAGGCTAGGACCGAGTCTGACCCTGGGGCTGGATATATACTGCCGACGCGGAGGATTACGGGCCTACCTCGGTCCAGGTCTCTCAGGCCTACTATGCCTCCTCCTCCTCCCACCCCTCCTCCACATCCTCCTCCGAATTACCATCCCTGGGCATGGCGCCATCAGTCGGTAGCTCTAGGCACAGCGGCAGTGCCGTCGCTGAGCGACAGCAGGCGGTGCTCAAACTGCTGAGCCTAGGCGATAAAAGGCACACAAACGGTATAATTTTTTCAAAGTAAACGCTTCTGGCCCCCAGGCCCATTTTGGGTGGGGAGGAGTCGAGAGGCAGGGGCTTGGACAGGAGAAAGCTCACAGTGGACCGCCAGCTCCATCTCAAGATCCAACTAACATAGTTTTAACTGCAGCACCTTTAATCTACTACTACTTTACTGCCTCCATACACCCTTATCAAACGAGCTGTGTCAGGCAGAATTTTCGGGTGTTTCACCAGATACATAATGGAACTCGGCGCATCTGTCGCCGCCATGCTGGAGACCTGAAGTTTCAATCATAGCAGCGCAATATGGATGCCCCATACTGTCGCTCTTAATCATGGATCCATTTCCAAAAAAACAATTAAAAATAGAACCGCTATGCTATTCCATTATTCCTAGATGAAATATTCAAACGACCCTACCTGCTTTGAAAATGATAATTTTTTCAAAGTAAACGCTTCTGGCCACCTGGCCCATTTTGGGTGGGGAGGAGCCGAGAGACAGGGGCTTGGACAGGCGAAAGTTCGCCTGGCAGCGGACCGCCAGCTCCATCCCAAGATTAGGCAGCCTCAGAAGCATCCATGCATACTGCTCCTGCTGTTTCCTGTCCATTTCGCCTCCACGATCCTCCATAGCATCCACCAATATCTCCATGCGCAACTTTCAACTGTCTATACCCCAGACGCTGGAGCGCGAGAGGATATACAGCACATAATCTCCTTATCAAACGAGCTGTGTCAGGCAGAATTTTCAGGTGTTTCACCAGATACATAATGGAACTCGGTTCATCTGTCACCGCCATGCTGGAGATCTGAAGTTTCAATCATAGCAGCGCAATATGGATGCCCCATACTGTCGCTCTTAATCATGGAAGTCGTCTCCTTGGCTGCCTCCACATGTCGACCCCTTATCAAATGAGCTGTCAGGCTCATTTTTCGGGTGTTTCACCAGATACATTATGGAACTTGGTCACTATGTCGCCACCATGCTGTGTTATCGACTAAATATACCGTCAACCTTTTGTTCACATAGGAAATCATTTCAGCGCTTGCTCACCTCCTTTGGTTCCTCTCTGCCACCTTAAACAGGCAAAATATTGATACATACAGTGCTACACGTTATCATTGCCAAAAGGAATGTTTTAAATTGGTTTGAAGCCTGAGTCCATTTGGGGTATGTCGCCATGCCACTCTCTAGCCTGCCGCTGCCTGTGCATGCCGTCTTCTATAGTGTCAGGGTCAATTATTGGATGTTTTAGATGCTATCTAGTCTCATTTGGTCATTGCCATGCTGTTGCCCATAATTTTGGCATAATGGTGCGATTAAGTAGCCTCAGAGGCATCCATGCATGCTGCCCCTGCTGTTTCCTGTCCATTTCCGTGGTGTTTCCATCATTTTCTGAGGTTTCCAGGTGTTTGGCCAAGCTTCCCTGTGCAGACCCTTGGTCCCCTTGAAAAATGCTCGAGTCTCCCATTGACTTCAATGGGGCTCGTTATTCGAGACGAGCACTCGAGCATCGGGAAAAGTTTGTCTCAAATAACGAGCACCCAAGCATTTTAGTGCTCGCTCATCTCTAATGCAAGTCTATCGGCTACCTCCTGCTTTTCTGAACAGTACCCACAAATATTTGATTTGGGCAGCCGACAGTTGGTGGGGCCCAGGGCTCGTCCCACACATGCCAACCCTAAAATTCGACCATGAGTCATATGATTTCCTAATCTAAATGTAAATTAAAGAAGATCATCCACCTTGTGGCAATTTCATGGCTGTTTTTTTCTGCTCAGTCTTTTAGCAGATTTAGACATACTGGGGCAGATTTACTTACCCGGTCAATTCGCGATCCAGTGGCGCGTTCGGGTCCGGCTGGGATTCACTAAGGTAGTTCCTCCGACGTCCACCAGGTGGTGCTGCTGCGCTGAAGTTCCCCCGGAATACCCCGTGACACTTTTTTAAAAAAATGCGGAGGTATTTCGAAATCCGTACGGTTTTCATTCGGCCATGCCCCCGATTTTCGTCGCGTGCATGCCAGTGCCGATGTGCCACAATCCGATCGCGTGCGCCACAGTCCCGGGGCAATTCATGGAAAATCGGGAAAACGCGAATTGGGCCCTTAGTAAATGACCTTCATTGCGTCCCATTGATTTTCTATTGAGAACTAGGTTCTGAAGATGCTGTATGTACATTTACAAGTAGGATAGCCACTCCTGCATTGATATTAGTAAAGAAATCAGTACTGGAATTTAATCCATTATGGATTCCATGGCGTTACTTGATATGACTCCATGGTCATCACTGTGGTTTCATCCAGCAAAGAAAAACATCTTTATGGTTATTATGGTTATCTTCATGTTCTCTTCTCTGGCTCTGCACCATCATGGTCTGTAAGACTCTCTTGCAAACACAGTCTTCTTAAGAATAAATATTCCCCCTCCAAAAAGGGGCTGGTTGTACAGGTACTGGGACCAGTATCAGGATCTTTGATATGCATGGTACTAGTGCCCTATTTGTGGGCAGCCACAGAGGGCATGATGCCTAGGATGTCCAAGTGGGCTTGGGTAGGGTGGCCCCTTGATTATTTTATTATAAAAAAAAATTCTGATCAGAGCTGCCATTGGCCTAACTTCCCCTTCCTCTTGCCCAGGACCGCCTGTTTCTTATAGTTCTCCAGGGGCAAGATCTGGTTGAAGTGCCGGTGCCCACCCCCCTATATGCCCTGCTGCACACCATCCTAGAGACCGCAAACTCGCGGTCTGAGCAATACTCTACATGCAGGGCAGGTGACATATGATGACATGTCCGTCTATCCTCTCAAAGGCTTCTAACGTGAACTCACCCATCGCAGGCGGATGTCATCATCAACATCAACAGAGCCAAAACTATGAAGAAGACAATGGGTGGAGCCGGCAGTAAGTATGTTTGGGAGATATTGTCCTATTTATCAAGCCTTACCTTCCCCCATCCTCATCGTAATTAGCCTAATGAAGCTAGCTACAGTGTTAACTAACACTGCAGGCGACTGAGCTTTGAAGCATTTCTCCAACTGTGCAACTCTCAGAGGCTTCCCTCAAATTTTTTAACAAGAGACAATGAGTCATAAAAAATATCAGACCAATAAGTTGATTAGGGACAGTTATGGAGTAATGATCCATTTCAGCCCAAGGGCAAATACATTTTTGCCACCTGTATCACCAGGGTATCATATCGATATGTCTAATTAGGTTCTAGCATTCTTGTGTTCAGAGATATACATATCTTGGTATGGGACCATAGCAAATGGGTCAGGTTTGGTATCAATGCGATCCAGGGTTTTACCCGGATACAGTGATACTAGAACCCTGATCCTATGACTTCCCCTTGAGAAGCTATGACTTCCTTAGGGTTCTGGATTTAATATCAGATAGGAGGGTGCTGTGAACCCTCCTAAGGGCAGGCAGAGGTGTGTCTGCACCCAATATAGTCAGAACACCGCTGATGCTTTTGTCTGGGAAACCATTTAGCATCAAGTGCAGAGGAAAGATCTTAAGGTCAGGACTATCAGGTTCCATTAGGTCAACACACAAGGTTGACCAAGGTCAGAACACCGCTGATGCTTTTGTCTGGGAAACCATTTACCATCAAGTGCAGAGGAAAGATCTTAAGGTGTGGACTATCAGGTTCCATTAGGTCAACACACAAGGTAACTTACTTACTGAACTGCTGATACATGTAGTCCTACCTTTCGAACCTCAACCTCACTGGTTACTGGGAGCAGCACTGTGACTACTGGAGTCAGAATTGGCTACTAGGGGCAGCACTGTGACTACTGGGGGGCTGCACTGGCTGCAGGGGGCCATTCTGGCTACTAGGGGGGGAAGCACCTGCTACTGGAGGGCCAGCACTGGCTACTAAGGGCATCACTGTGACTACTAGGCGGGGGGCAGAATTGGCTCCTAGAGGCAGCACTGTGACTACTGGGGGGGCACACTAACTATTTAAGGGCAGCACTGGCTACTTGGGAGACGCACCGTCTATTAAGGGCAGCACTGGATACTGGGAGCAGCACTGTGACTACTGGGAGCAGAATTGGCTGAGGGCAGCAATGTGAGTACTGGGGGGCAGAACTGGCTACTTGGCGGCTGCACTTGCTACTTGAGGGCAGCACTGTGACTACTGGTGGTAGAATTGACTACTGGAGGCAGCAATGTGACTACTGGGGGCAGCACTGTGACTATTGGGGACAGCACTGGCACTATTGGGGGTAGTCCTGTGACTACTGGGGACAGTGGCTAATGGCTAAGTGGTGCAGGCACATTGACTATTGCCATTGAAGGGGCTTAACTCTGATCTCTAATGAACATCAGAACACTATTACAAATGTCTTAAGAAGGTGGAAATGAGGAACTTATACTTTTTGTGTTGCTATATCTTCAGAACACAGTTCTGGCTGTTAGAAGCTGCCATATCCTCCAGATAGAAGAAGATGCCATCTGCGAGTTGTTGGATATACAGTAAATGCTGGTATTACACAGTGACTCACAATTCTGCACTCAATACACAATATTGAGCTTGGCTTTGGTTTTGTTTTAAAGTACAGTTTACATGTCTGTGTGTGTGTGTAATATATATATATATATTGAAACATATACATAGCCTACATAATTAATGGAGCCTCTGGTCTACCACTCTGCCTCCCATCAACCCCGGTCTCTGTATGTATACAGAGAGGCAGCAGTGATGTCATGACCACAGCAGGCTCCCTCTGCAGCCTCTTCCTGTGGCCTGTGTAAGCGTTACATGGACCACAGCCAGGACCTGCAGTGGCTACTGCTGGTTATGACGTCACTGCTGTTCCTCTGTACACTGCTACACCTCTGGCACATTACTGGACTGGAGTGCTAGAAGGGGTAAGTACATCTGCTTTCTTGTTTTGACCCATCCCTCATCTCAGCTCAGGCAACCCCATTAAATAGGGACGGCACTGTATTTGTTATCTGATCAGTAGGTTTAGTTAGTTTAGCATTTGAATTACATTTAGGAATGCAATTCAAGGACAGTCTCCTGAACGCATGTGCACAATGCGAAATCCATGGTGCATAGTATCAGAGTATCATAGTATATAAGGCTGGAAAAAGTCCATCAAGTCCAACCTTTAAGAATTAAATAAATGTTTTATCCTCATAACCCGTGATATTTTTTCTCTCCAGAAAGGCATCCAGGCCTCTCTTGAACATGTATATAGAGTCCACCATAACAACCTCCTGCGGCAGAGAGTTCCATAGTCTCACTGATCTTACAGTAAAGAACCTTTGTCTATGGCTATGGTAGAATTGCCCCCTTGTCCTGGTCACAGGCCTAGGTATAAAAAGATCTTTGGAGAGATCCTTGTACTGTCCGTTCAGGTATTTGTACATTGTAATGAGGTCTCCCCTCAGTCGTCTTTTTTCTAAACTGAATAATCCCAAATTTTGTAATCTGTCAGTGTATTCTAATCCCTCCATTCCCCTAATAATCCTGGTTGCTCTCCTCTGCACCCGTTCCAGCTCTACAATGTCCTTTTTATACACTGGTGCCCAAAACTGTACACAATATTCCATGTGTGGTCTGACCAGGGATTTGTATAAGGGCAAAACTATGTCTTTATCATGAGAATCTATTCCTCTCTTGATACATCCCATAATTTTATTTACTTTAGCAGCAGCCGCCTGGCTCTGGTCACTAAAATTAAGTTTACCATCCACCAATACCCCCAAGTCCTTTTCAGCTCCAGTTTTACTAAGTAATTGACTGTTTAGAACATAATTATACTTTTTGTTTCCATGGCCCAAGTGTATAACTTTACATTTATCTACATTAAACCTAATCAACCATTTATCTGCCCACTCCTCAAGCTTCCACAAATCCCTCTGTAATGCTAAACTATCGACCTCAGTATTTATTACTTTACACAGCTTAGTATCATCTGCAAATTTTGAAACTTGACTGTGTAAACCCACTACAAGGTCATTAATAAAAATATTAAAAAGAAGTGGCCCCAATACTGACCCCTGTGGCACTCCACTGGTAACGTCAACCCAATCTGAGAATGTGCCATTAATGACGACCCTCTGTTTTCTATCACTAAGCCAATTACTTATCCAAATACACAGATTTTCTCCTATTCCCAGCATCCATTTCACTTATCAGCATTTCCTCTGCTGCCTCCATTATATTCGGAGCCTTATAACAAACCCCTAGTAATATTTTATTATTCTTTTTCCCTCCCCTTATCTCCACCCATAGGGACTCCACATTTGCATTTGCGTCACCAATGTCATCTCGTAGGACGAGCTTGAGGCAAGAATTCACATATAAACAAACCCCTCCCCCTTTTTTATTTATATGATCCTTTCTAAAAAGACTATAACCATCTATAGTAACAACCCAGTCATAGCCACTGTCCAGCCATGTCTCGCTGATACCCACTACATCATATTTCCGCTCCAACATCAAGAGTTCCAGTTCCTCCATTTTGTTTGTGAGGCTTCTGGCATTTGTGTACATACACTTTATATGGTTTTCCCTGTCCGTATTCCTTTTGTTCTTATTCCCCAATCTCATTCCAGACCCCCTTCCTCCCCCATGGACTATGACTCTTCCCAGCTCTTTATTTACACTGTCTATTTGCCCTGCACAAGTGTAGTTGCCCTCCCCGCAGGTCTCTAGTTTAACCGGTTCGCGCCCGCCCGCCGTGTATTCACGGCGGCGGTCGCGTCGCGCTGCATGGAGAGGGCTCACGGGCTGAGCCCTCTCCATAGCCGGTAAGTCTTTGCTGCATATTGCAGCAAAGGCTTACCGGTAACACCCGCGATTGGTGCTAGCACCGATCGCGGGTGTTTTCACAGCATGGGCTGCCAGCAAAGCTGCCGGCAGCCTCAAACAGATAGCGGCGCATGGGCGCCGCCATCTTACCTGGTAGGTAGCCTCGGGTCTTCCGAAGACCCGAGGCTATTTCGTTTTAACCCCATCATTACAATGTGCTTTGTACACATTGTAATGAATGAGGAAGAAAATCCCCATATACTGCCATACTGTAGTATGGCAGTATATGATAGGATCGATCAGACAACCTAGGGTTAAAGTACCCTAGGGAGTCTGAAAAATAGTATAAATAAAAATAAAAAAAAGTTAAAAAAAAAAATTATAATAAAAAAAACCTAAAATTTCAAATCACCCCCCTTTCCCTAGAACTGACATAAATATAAATAAACAGTAAAAATCATAAACACATTAGGTATTGACGCATCCGTAAATGCCCGATCTATCAAAATATGATAGCGGTTTTTCAATGCGTTTAACCCCGTAACGGAAAATAGCGCCCAAAGTCGAAAATGGCACTTTTTTGCCATTTTCAAAAATCTAAAAAAATCTATAAAAAGTGATCAAAAGGTCGTACAGTCCTAAAAATGAAATCATTGAACATATTATCAAATTTCGCAAAAAATGATACCACCCACAGCTCCGTACACCATAGTATAAAAAAGTTATTAGCGCCAGAAGTTGGCAAAATCAAAAAAATTATTTTTGTACAGGAGGTTTTAATTTTTGTAAATGTATGAAAACATTATAAAACCTATACAAATTTGGTATCCCCTTAATCGTACCGACCCAAAGAATAAAGTAGACATGTCATTTGGGGCGCTCAGTGAAAGACGTAATATCCAAGCCCACAAGAAAATGGCGCAAATGCGTTTTTTCACCATTTTCATTGCATTTGGAATTTTTTTCCTGCTTCCGAGTACATGGCATGGAATATTTAATACCATCATTATGAAGTGCAATTTGTTACGCAGAAAACAAGCCCTCACACAGCTCTTTACGTGTAAAAATAAAAAAGTTATAGATTTTCGAAGGTGGGGAGTGAAAAATGGACATGAAAAAACAGGAAAGGGCCCGGTCCCCCCAAAACAGCTGCACCCTCCCCATTGAGGTGCAGCCCATCCCTACTGTAGAGTCTGTAGCCGACAGAAAAGTCAGCCCAGTTCTCCATGAACCCAAAACCCTCCATCCTACGCCAACTTTTGAGCCACTTATTTACCTCTCTGATCTCCCGCTGCCTTTCTGGTGTGGCACGTGGTACAGGCAGTATTTCGGAGAAAACTACGTTTGAGGTCCTTGCCCTGAGCTTATGGCCTAAATCCCTGAAATCATTTTTAAGGACCTTCCACCTACCTCTTACTTTGTCATTAGTGCCAATGTGGACCATGACCGCTGGTTCCTCACCAGCCCCTCCCAGTAATCCGTCAACCCGATCCGCAACATGCCGAACCCGAGCACCCGGCAAACAACACACTGTTCGGTATGCACGGTCTTTGTGACAGATTGCCCTGTGTGTTCCCCTAATAATCGAATCTCCCACTACCAGCACCTGTCTGATCTTGCCTGTGCTCCCATTACCCTTCTTGGTGGAGCAGACAGTCCCCTGGTTGCTAGAGGCCATGTCTTGCTGCAGCATTGCTACCCCAGAGCTGATATCCCCCTCATCCGCCAGCCTGGTAAACTTATTGGGGTGCACCAGATCAGGACTAGACTCCCTACAACTCTTCCCTCTACCCTGCCTTCTACATGTTACCCAACTAGCTGCCCCCTCACTCTGCACCTCCATACTTCCCTCCCCACACCCATCTTCCCCAGAGAGTTTGTGCTCCAGGAGCAGCAAACTTCGCTGCATATTGTCAATTGCCTTGAAACTTGCTCATTTAGCTCTTTAAAAAATATTGGCACACTTAGGTAGTATTTGGCAACTAGGTTTCCCTTTTTGGGCAATGTGTGATATATGGGCCTCTCAGGGTCCCATATATGGGTCATGGATAATATGTACTCTGGTACATTTTAGATGTTTTTAACTTTTGGTATCAATTTTGTGATGTATTTATTGATGAAATAAAGACTTGTTTGCCTATACGCACTCTCTTTGCTCTTTCTTGTATATACAGCTTGACTGCATCAATAAGCGCTGAAAGTGCCTAGGACCGAATCAACACTAAATACTGCCCCACATAGTACATTGAAACATTGAGGGTTTTCTTTCATAAACAAAACATTTTTTGCTGCAAGACCACCCATTTAATAGACTTTAAATGAAATTAGAACCAATCTGTAGGGCTCTAGATTGCAAGCCGCCTAGTGGACAGGGACTGAATGTCAGTTCTAGCTGTACAGCCCAGCAAAATATGTGTGCACTATCCAAGTAATCTGAAACCGATATCTGTAGACTCACTACTTGGCCAGTAATTTTATGGCTCTACATACATACATTCATGCTACAACAAAAACAGAGACCTTTTAATTGTTGGCATTGCTGTCTTTTCTCTCACATTTCACTACAGGATATTCTAAAGTCCTTCAAGGAACACAAAGCACCTCTTGTGATGCTGATAAGCCACAGGACAGTCACTCGTTCCTGACATATCTGTTCTATAAAAAAAAACAAAAAAACAAATCAATGGTGGCGAGATCTGGCACCTGAATACAGAAAGACGGTTGATGTACCAAAGATTGTCTTCATTAAACTCATTAATATTCATGGAGAGTAGAAGATCTGACACTTGCGAGGACTCACTAACCTTTTCTCATATTAGATTTTTACTTCTTAACACAATTACAGTCCAGCAATGACTTAATTAATGCTGCTTTTCGTCAGCTGCTTTAAAGAGCTGTCAATTTGGTTGCGCTGAAGCTGTCATTGAAAGAGAAAGACAGTCATCCGGACTGAGGAAGGAACAGGAAGGAATTCAAACACTTAATAAGATTCAAAGTGCCATGAAACCACATATCACCTCACTTTCTCCGAATTACAACCCCTCCCCCTAAGTCCTCTCCATATGCATAATTCTGCAGGGATGCAAATGTTTCCGATGCCTGCAGTGTAAACTATTATTAGATGTTTGGAGGGGAACATATATACTCCCTTGGGGGATGAGAGCAGACAGATTGAAATGGTTCTTGGAACAACTCAGGAATCTGCAGTCAGGGCAGGCAAAATACCAGGCACTTGTGTATTAGGCCACTGAAGAATGTTGATAACTTGAGGTTGTGTTCACATGCAACATTGTGTTGCCTATTGTGTTTTCAAAGGCAGGGTAAAGGCTCCTCCTGCATAAAGACTCCTCAACATGTGATTACAGAAGAAGCCTTTGCATTGCGTTTCATAACACAACGCTAACGCAATGCAAACATCACTTGGGGATGAAGCCTAAGCCAAGCTCTTCTCCCTGCCTTTAATCCTACCCAGTAGTGTTCCCCCCATATCCCCCTAGTGGCCCCCACACTGTTTAATGTGCTTCACATTGTATAACACTTCTACAGGTTGTCCTGGGGCCCATTAACGCTGTATAATGTCTTCTTTCAGTGAAATCCCAAACTGTACAAGCTGTAATGTGATCCCCAAACTAATACTACTTCTTTCCTGTAACCCCATAGATTAAATGTCCTATTTCTGTAACCCCTCACTTTTGCCCTCTTTTCTCTTGTGCTCCCTAAAAATAATGCCCAATTTTGCTGCCCCTCCCAATTAAAATAACCTCTTTTCTTCATGTTTTTATGAGGCCCTCTGCAAACGATGAGTGCAGATTCATTATGTGTGGGTCTTTATATGGGTCTTTTATCATGGGCAGGTGAGCGCCATCATTACATCATGCCTAGCAGCTTCTGCTGCACAAAGCAGTGGGAGAGGCCAAATAGTGGAGATCATTACCAGTCATTCCCTACCTCTACATTACACATTGCAGAGGTTCACAGTAAGGACATATCTCCCACCGCCAAGGACAACAGGCCAGACCCACATATTTGGGATAATCTAAGACAGTTGGGAATTATACTTTTTTGTATATAGATTGATAACACTGCTAGAGCAACAAGCATTGTTGCAAGCAATGGTTTCCGTTCCAGATCAAGACAATAACAGGAGGACCAATCTGTTTATAGTTGGAGCATAAAAACAAGACAGGATAAAGAGAGCCTCTGGTAAAAGAAAGAAAAAGAGATGAAAAAAAATTGCACTGGGTCAAAAAGTAGAAGAGGGAGGAGGAGCGTGTAGCATGAAGACGATATGTTCAGGACAATGAGCTCCTGACTGGTGAACAATAAAAGAAAAGAGATTGTGACAAGTTTATAATGTGAACCTGGGAAGCGCGTGACGCCAGTGCTGCACAATTGTCATAGTCTCCAGAGCTTCTATTTTTCCATTAAAAGCAAATGTTCATCAGTCTACTAAACAAAATCAATGCGGGAAAACAGGCCTCTAGCAAATGCCAGTGTTTTATGTAGCTTGGATGGAGTTACACAATTAAAGTCAACCTGCCTCATTAAGATGAAGGGAACAAATCCTTCTAATCTCTGCACCGCAACGGAAAGAGAATTCATTTCACCAGCGGCCATTTTTACTTTCCTTTAAACTTTATAAACAGTAGCAAAATACAGCAGTTTATGTACAGACATTTACATGCAGCAGTCCATTTCTTCCTCACCTGGGAAATACACATGTGGTGATTTACAGAGCACTTGATTGCAACTGCTTGAAAACTTCTAAGGGGCCATTACACCCCAATACTATTTTAAATGTTAATTTGATTCTTTAAACTTCAACATTCAAGCAGCAGATTAGCAGTTGAGTCTAGAGTCTGACACCCTACGCATGTCCAGATTTTCATGACCTGTTCTAAAGATAGGTCATTCATCTAGAAGAAGGGGTCTCTGTGCTTTTCATTGCCTAGAATTAACCAGTATGAAATTTTTCTAAGAAATAATGGACAGTACAGTATATTGATCAAGGTTTCTGATGCAGATTTTGTCCACTGCTCTTGTGATCTTGCCCTGAGGCTACTGGGATCCAGGCGTATCACACATTTGGCTGGAGAGGTGGAAGGATGCCTGGTGCCCGGCCATTGGTATGGGGATAGATAGTCAGTATGGAGAGACACATGTATGCAAATTTGCAGCTGGAAATATGTCCCCAGAACGTTCCTGTGCATGGGGCCTAAAGCACTGAATTTGGAGGTGCAGACCTAGGTGTAGAGTGGAAGAAGTGTAAAGGCCTGTCATTTCTGTACACTCCATGGCCCACATTTATCTAAAAGCAGTGTAAACTGCACTAGGTGCAGTTTTCCTGTGAAGTGTGTAGGGTACAGCAGATTCAGTAATTGTGGTGCACGTTCTTCATTAATCTGGTGCTCCTTGCACTGCTCCAACAGAGTGCACTAACTTTTAGTGCAATTTTAACATAGAGCATGCAACACAGTTCTGACACTACATGATAATTGTAGTGCATGTTCCTAATATGCACCGCAATGCCCCTTTCAGTGCGGAATTTTGTCTCGTTTTGGGTATACATGTGCAAGCAATTTGCACTGAATGGGATCCCCCCCAACTGTTCAAGAAAGGTGCATATGGACAGGGCTAGATAGTGCTGGGGGGTATTGTGCACTTTAAGGGAGAGTATTAAGTTGAGGTGCCTCCTTCTTCCCCCTCATATGCCGGTGGAATGTCCGGGCATTCCAGTGGAACCTAGTCCACAGTTTATGTCCCTGGTTTTTTCTTTGCTTGCTCCATCCACTTGGTGCCAATATGGTAAGGCCTGGCTTACATTAGCACAGGGTAAGGTGGTGTCTACTAGTGCTCAAGAGAGGTTGGCGGTCACTTATATATATGACTGCCCTTAGTTGTAAACACCTTGCCGGTGTTGCTTTTCACTTCCAGATTTATTGTTTCCTTGATGTCACCAACAGTTTTATGATTAGACAGATTTTAAAAGGCTGGAGGTGGGAAGTCACATCCTCACACCCTATTTCCTATACTCTTTTGCGTCCTTGGTGCAAGCTTGTCCATTAATTTGTGCATATACACATGCATCTCTCTTGTTTTCCCTGGCTTTTAGTTTGGCCTGTTTTGGAACTTTTAGGATTGGTGAGCTCCTTCCCCCTTCAGCCTACAGGGCTGAAAGATGGGGATGAACAAGCTCTCTTCCTGTTGGGTGGAGGTCGGAACTCAGTGTAGGGGTACACGACTCTCCTGGTGGCCGAAGGATAAAAAGTTTTTGAGTATTGCCTGGAAGTCTGTAGTGCCAAGAGTCCATCTGGGCAGACTGCTTCAGAGCAGTAATTCTGGAAATAATGGGCCTTACATTGATATAGTTTTTGATGCCTTGTTAAGACACCACTGAATAAATAGCTGTGACTTTGTACCACCCAACAGGAAGTCTTGTGTCTATTTATTTATTTTTAGATAATGTTAACTTATAGAGATAATTACAGGTAAGAAAAGGGATTAATGTCCTTAAATTGCCCCTTATGTCGTGATTTAGGTTATGTTCTGCCTACTACCAGTCTGAAAAGATCATGCAAAGTAAAAAAAAAAAACTGGTGAAAGGGCTTTAATAAATGTGGGCCAATATGTAAATCACAGGAGTAGTTGAGCAACAATCAAGGCTGCAGCATGGTGGAGAGCTTGGAGTAAGACTAGGATAGATACAGTAATTTTGTCGTGGCATTAAAACAGACAGAAGAAAGCAAAGGGAGATCTTTATCAGAAGCCCTGAAATAATTGCATAGCTTTGCGAACCGCAAACCGCGCCACATCCTCACACCCTATTTCCTATACTCTTTTGCGTCCTTGGTGCAAGCTTGTCCATTAATTTGTGCATATGCACATGCATCTCTCTTGTTTTCCCTGGCTTTTAGTTTGGCCTTTTTTGGAACTTTTAGGATTGGTGAGCTCCCTCCCCCTTCAGCCTACTGGCTAGGTGGGATACTTAGACATGATGTCTTTCTCGGCCAGAACACAGTGAGGATTAAGATCCGCTTGTCAAAAAACAATTCTTATGGCGGCTGGGTTAGTTTAAGCTCAGTTTCTGCCCTGGTATGTGCTTTTTCTTTGTCTCAGCAGTTTTTACGGTCTCCCCTATAGGGTGATCCATCTTCAAGAGATGCCTGTTGGTTATTGGGGTGGAACCTGCTGAGTATGGGACACACTTGTTCTGCAGTGGTGTCGCTCCAAAAAGCCAGATCTGGATGTGGTGGTCTTCGTTCTTTACATGTAATAAATCTCTTGTAATAAATTTCTTTGCTTGTTTTTCTTTGTTTCAGGCTCAGGTCACCCTTCTCTTACACACCATTCAGTTTGGATCCTCAGCCACTTTTATATTTTCTGGGTGGCCCAGAGGGCCGAATCTCGCAATGGGGACAAGAATTTGGGTTTTTATGTTTCTGAGTTCTTCTGGCGGAGCATCTGTGGATAGAATTGGTCTCAAATATTGCCCGAGGTGGTGGACATAAGCTGGGTACCCAGTTATACTGGTGATCAATTGACTACTGACTATGATGCGCTCTGATGTCAACCAATTTACAGCCTTTTTCTTAGAAGTTATATTGGTGTGGTCAGAAATGGTTCGGAGGCTTGTGTGGTAAGGGGCCAGAGGTGCAGGTGCAGTGGATCGGGTGAGAGGAACAATTAATTCACTCATGTCCCAGGTTCATTAGATTAAAGTCCAGAGTTGTAGTTTGCAAGAGGGAATTAGGAGGCAACAACAGTGCCCTCACGCTCCCCGATGGGGTGTACCTTAACTATATTTGCCTTGACATTTTCCTATCAGGGCTGAAAGATGGGGTTGAACAAGCTCTCTTCCTGTTGGGTGGTGGTCGGAACTCAGTGTAGGGGTACACGACTCTCCTGGTGGCGGAAGGATAAAAAGTTTTTGAGTATTGCCTGGAAGTCTGTAGTGCCAGACGTGAGTCCATCTGGGCAGACTGCTTCAGAGCAGTAATTCTGGAAATAATGGGCCTTACATTGATATAGTTTTTGATGCCTTGTTAAGACACCACTGAATAAATAGCTGTGACCTTGTACCACCCAACAGGAAGTCTTGTGTCTATTTATTTTTAGATAATGTTAACTTATAGAGATAATTACAGGTAAGAAAGGGGATTAATGTCCTTAAATTGCCCCTTATGTTGTGATTTAGGTTATGTTCTGCCTACTACCAGTCTGAAAAGAACATGCAAAGTAAAAAAAAAACTGGTGAAGGGGCTTTAATAAATGTGGGCCAATATGTAAATCACAGGAGTAGTTGAGCAACAATCAAGGCTGCAGCATGGTGGAGAGTTTGGAGTAAGACTAGGATAGATACAGTAATTTTGTTGTGGCATTAAAACAGACAGAAGAAAGCAAAGGGAGATCTTTATCAGAAGCCCTGAAATAATTGCATAGCTTTGCGAACCGCCAGGAATTGCAATTATTATCACTGTTACGGCAGCTCCATGCCAAAGGGATGAGCGAGAAGGAGGGCATGGCTAGCCCACTGCATACATCAGGAGGCCTATGCATCTTCATGTATCTGGCGGTGCCTGAGGGGTGGGGCTTACATCATATGTCAGTGCACAAGCGCCAGTGTATGATAAATTTTCCCCATAGAGAGAATTGATGTTTAAGAAGAACAATATAATCCTTATCTTTCTAAAACCCTTATGGCAAAGAACTGATCCTCATTACACCTGTCCTGGCAAGACAGGCAGCTCTGAAGCATCTGGTAACCATGTTATTTCCATGATGCTGATGCATTTCTGATGAAGGCGATTTCCTGCAATTGTCTAAACAAAGAACCTGTGAGATTTATTGCCCATCAAATAGGCAGAAGGCTCCAATCTGCAGGCGGCTGGTTAAATGACGGCAGTACGGGAGACAAAGGAGCCGCCATAAGGAGAATTAGCCTCCTATAGACCGGATTCATATTTATTTACCTAATAACCACGAGGAAGGAGCAGCAATTAGTAAATAAATACACTTGTCGCTGCTCTCATCAATTAATTTCCCCCATCAGTTGGGGAAGCAGTGAATTATGCTCCAGATGTTAATGAGTCCCCGCTGAGGCGATAAGTCACACTCCCGTTTTGTGGTGTGATTTTGGCTGTACACTTTTGTGTGTGTTAAACCATATTTATTAGCTGAAACCCATTATTATTTTGAACAAGGTATAATTCAGTTGTCAAGCTCCAGCAATGGAAAGACGAGATTTAATCAGCGACTGCTACTTTGCCGCTGAGCATAAAACAATGCAGGTTTCATGAACCAATCACGCCAGGGTGGAAAAAATGGGATTAATTAGTATTGTACAGGAACAGGCTGCATGCTCATTAAAACCTTGTGAGTTGCCTCTTGATAAACTGCTGCTTGATGGGGCTGCATTAATGTGACAAGCCTAAGACTCTGCACCCGATCTGTACTTATTCTCCCCACAGCTTCATTTAGTAGGATTGACCCTCTCTGGCTTCCGTTTGTGCACTGAGCCATAAATGATGTGTTTAGAGGTAAGTAGTCACAGTTAGTTGCTGTTTCAGGGAACAGATTATAGATATTCTAGGATTATTCGTTGATGTGCTTTCAATAGAACTGAGTTCACAAATATTGTTGTTGATCCAGCAGTACTGTTCACAGTTTCTTTTTAAGTTCCAACACTCGAATACCTAGATTGTAGACCTTTACCATGTAATACTAGAAATAAAGCTGATCACTGCTGCTATAACTTCATCCATCTCCATGAAACCATAAGAGGTTTCCACATTTGTCTGCTATGTAGATGCTTAACCCCTTAACGCTCTGCGCCGTAGCTCTACGGCGCAGAGGTATAAGGGATGTATGAAGAGGGCTCACGGGCTGAGTCCTCTTCATACAGAGGTGGGGGTTTTTGCATTTTGCACAAAACCCCCACCGCTAATAACCGCGGTCGGTGCTTGCACCGATCCCGGCTATTAACCCTGTAAACGCCGCCCGCAAAGTCGCGGGCGGCGTTTAAAAGACGGCGGCGCGTGGGCGCCGCCATCTTTTTTTCGATCGCCACGCCCCCGAACGTCATCGGGGGGCGGCGATCGGTTACCATGGTAGCCTCGGGTCTTCTCTTGACACGAGGCTACATGGTTTATGCAGGTTCGTTACAATGAGCCAGTGGCTCATTGTAATGTAAGACCTGCAAAAACGCCATATATTGCAATACTGTAGTATTGCAGTATATGGTAGGAGCGATCTGATCATCTAGGGTTATTGTACCCTAGATGGTCTAAAAAATAGTGAAAAAAAAAAGAAAAAAAAAAGTTTAAAAAATAAAAAAAATTAATAAAATATTAAAAGTTCAAATCACCCCCCTTTCCCTAGAACGGATATAAAACATAACAAACAGTAAAAATCACAGACATATTAGGTATCGCCGCGTCCCAAAATGCCCGATCTATCAAAATATAAAAACGGTTACGGCCGGCGGTGACCTCCGAGGTGGGAAATGGCGCCCAAATGTCCGAAATGCGACTTTTACACCTTTTTACATAACATAAAAAATGAAATAAAAAATGATCAAAATGTCGCACAGACCTCAAAATGGTAGCAATGAAAACGTCGCCTCATTTCGCAAAAAATGACCCCTCACACATTTCCATGCGCCAAAGTATGAAAAAGTTATTAGCGTCACAAGATGGCAAAAAATTTTTTTTCTTTTTTGTACACATTCGTTTAATTTTTGAAAATGTATTAAAACACAATAAAACCTATATAAATTTGGTATCACCGCGATCGCACCGAACCAAAGAATAAAGTAGGTGTGTTATTTGGAGCGAAGAGTGAAAGTCGTAAAAACTGAGCCCACAAGAACGTGACGCACGTGCAGTTTTTTTTCAATTTTTCCACATTTGGAATTTTTTTTCAGCTTCGCAGTACACGGCATGTTAAAATAAATAACATTACGGGAAAGTAAAATTTGTTACGCACAAAATAAGCCCTCACACAGGTCTGTACACGTAAAAATTAAAAAGTTATGGATTTTTGAAGTTGGAGAGCGAGAAATGAGCCGGAAAACCCTCCGTCCTTAAGGGGTTAAGGAGACCTGCAGTGTATAGCAAAGGGGAGGAACCCAACAGCATCCTAAATACAAAGAGGTAGTTTAAAGGGGTTGTCCACTTACAGCAAATAATTGATATTATTTGTGTAAGGATTCCTTTAATAATAATCCCTTTATTCTATATAACGCACACAGATTATGCAGCGCTGCAAAGAGCTTGCCAAATCAATTATACCATTTTCCAATATACTCTCTGTATAAATTCTTTACTTTTTTCTAGATCTTTGCTTGCTGTCCTAAGGAAGCTTCATGTTTACTTCTAGTGTAAAAGAATATGTCCATGGTCATGTGATGGACACACAGGTGCACAAGCCGTATCACACAGCTCTGTTTACTCTCTATGATACGGTAATAACGGCTCATGCACCCGCATGTCCATTACAAGACTATGGACCGATTTCTACCACTGGAAGTAAACATAGAAGCTTTCTATAGAAGGACAGCAAACAGAGAACTAAAAACCTCCTGTATAAAAATTATTTTTTTGATTTTGCCATCTTCTGGCGCTAATAACTTTTTTATACTTTGGTGTACGGTGGGTGGTGCCATTTTTTTGCGACATTTGATAATATTTTCAATGATATCATTTTTAAGACTGTACGACCTTTTGATCACTTTATATAGATTTTTTTATATTTATCAAAATGGCAAAAAAGTGCCATTTTCAACTTTGGGCGCTATTTTACGTTACGGGGTTAAACGCATTGAAAAACCGTTAATATATTTTGATAGATCGGGCATTTTTGGACGCGTCGATACCTAATGTGTTTATGAGTTTTACTGTTTATTTATATTTATGTGAGTTCTAGGGAAAGGGGGTGATTTGAATTTTTAGGTTTTTTTATTATAATTTTTTTTTTTTACTTTTTTAAATTTTTCTTTTTACTATTTTTCAGACTCCCTAGGGTACTTTAACCGTAGGTTGTCTGATCGATCCTATCATATACTGCCATACTACAGTATGGGGATTTTCCTCCTCATTCATTACAATGTGTTATCAGCCCATTGTAATGAAGGGGTTAAAACTAAATAGCCTCGGGTCTTCCGAAGACCCGAGGCTACCATGGAGATGGATCACCGCTTCCCGATGACGTCACGGGGAGCGAAGATCCCAGGCAAGATGGCGGCGCCCATGAGCCGCAATCTTTTTGAGGCTGCCAGCAGCCATCGCTGTGATAAGACCTGCGATCGGTGCTAGCAAAGACTTATCGGCTATAGTGAGCCCTCTCCATGCAGCGGGACCCGACCGCCACCATGAATACACGGTGGGCGGCCGCGAACCAGTTAATGTACAAGCACAGGTGAAAGATTGGTGTAAAGTTAAAAACCTTTTTCCTAGCACTCCACTAAGCTAAAATAAGCTCTTTTCTAATTTACGTTAGCCATCTATCAAGTTTTGCCAAGGGGTGTCCTAGCCTGCCACAAGAGATGGGGGGAGGGGATTTTGTGGGCAGCGTCACTAGAAGACATTCGTGCTCCCAGTCCATGACCCAATATCAAGTTGCAACGCAATGTGCATGAGGTAAGCAGCATGTCTTTCAATACTGCAATGTGCTATTCTGCAGAGGAGGGAAGATATTTGCACAGGGGAGAAGGTAATTAACCATGTAAATGCAGTGCTGCACTGAGGAGACTAACTGTTATCTGTTTATATGAGCCCTCAGTGCTGTGGCCTCAGTGCCCTTAGCTGATGTCACAGCCAGGAAGTTTTGCCACTTCATGAGAAGTATTGGAGGATTTTACAGATAGAGTTGACATATCAGGATAGAAAGAAGCCAGCAGCATGATATAGGTATTGTTGTCATTGTTGTCAAAGGCTCTATTCAGCAATGCTAAAAGCTATAATACAGTATCTGCCAAGGGCCTGTAATAAGCAGAAGTTATTTATAAAAAAAGTTTAGTTATAATGCCAATTTGATGATCTTAGTGTAATGCTTGGGAAGTAAATGAAGGATGCAATGTCTTGGAAGAGAACTTAGAGATAAAGTTAACATTGTCAGTAACTGTAACATCTGTGGGGGCCAAGCGGTTTCCAGTCAGCCTTATATATTCTCACTAATAAAAGCTCTTTCCTTATCACTCTGCCCTTCATCTT
Organism: Engystomops pustulosus; assembly: GCF_040894005.1. NCBI lineage: Eukaryota > Metazoa > Chordata > Amphibia > Anura > Leptodactylidae > Engystomops > Engystomops pustulosus. Next base: position 116,253,554 of record NC_092416.1, on the reverse strand, counting down.
TAAACCATGAGTGTTACATCTTGACTTCTGGCGTATGATTCTCTATTATTTTGATGGTGCAAGTTAACACCAGAGCTAAGATCGTCTATAAATGGGCCTCGGCAGTCGCTTCGGATGGCTCACTTCAGCGCAGTCATTTATGTAGAAATCAATAGCTGCAAATGAAATTACTCCAAAGGTGGTGGATTTGCATATGTTCCCGGCAGTCGGGTGAGCAGCTTCTGATTTGACAATTGGCAGAAACATTTGAGAATGCCACTAAACACTTTCCTTCTGAGTTTGTTTACTGAATGTTTCCATATGTTTTCTATGTAGATGTGAAAATCTTGAAACGCTCTCCTACCTCTGAATATTCATTTAGGTGTGGGAACAAGGAGGTAAAACATACAGCACAACAGCATCCAATTGCTGCTTCGATGCGGATGTGGGGCCATGGAAATAGGCGATTACTAATAAGAGGAGGTCTTCAGCTTTGATGGATGGCTGTTGGGTGCAGCAATATGTAATGTCCCCACATGCCTAATCTGCAGCAGTGAGTCCTGCAATATCCTGTAATAGCAATGACAGGAATTTATAAGGCCATGGTCTTTACCAAGCTAAACTTCATGATAGATTCCTTTTGATTAAATTCTTTGGGTTGGTTGATCAGATTGCTGGGAGATAACATTTTAGGAAGCAAAACAAGACCCCAAGATTTAATCCTGTTGAACTATTGTTGTTAACCTGTCCTGCAACCAAAAAGAGATTTGGCGCAATCTCTCAAATTGAATAAGTGGTGGAAAACAAACCCTCTGTCATCCCTGCAGGCAGGGCACTTCCTCCAGCAGATATACTGCCCTGATAATGACAAATTCATTTCAGGAACCTGCATGGTGAAACAGTAAACTTCCTTCTTCTGGCAGTTGCTGGGTAGTAGAGCAGACAAGTAACAGTAAGTCAGAGATGGACCATTGCTCACACAAGAACAAAGAAAAACGTCAGAGAGCAATACTGGGAGAGACAAGACACGGAGGGACAAACAACAGATAATAACAAAGTCAGACAAAACATAGTCAAATTCAAGATGGCGGCAAGGCACAGAATCATATAGTAAGAGAATGGTAGAATAAACGTAGCTGAGATTGGATAAACAGAATAGGAATTACCAGTAACCTCTGATGGAACTGGGCAGAATACAAAGGAAGTAATTGATGCCACCCCCAGAAGCTGACTGGTTCAGCTTTCCATCACTCAAGCCACAACTGCACGCAAAACAAACTCTAAGGGCCCTTTCACACTTGCGTTTTTCACGCGCGTTTTCTGCGCGTGCTTTTGACGCGCAGAACTTGCATTGCACTCTGACCCATTGTAACCAATGGGTCTTTTCAGACTCGCATTTTTTTTCACGCACACACGTGCGTTCTTTTTTAATGCACGTTTAAATCTCGACATGCTCTACTTTTGAAAGTCTATGGAGATGCATCAAAGATGCATCAAAAACACATTGCACTCTGAGACACTTGCAAGTGCAATGCAAGTGCAGTGCGTTTTTCACGCATCAATTGCCATAGAAAAGATAGAGCTCAGTCGATTTCATGCGCATTTTCTGCATGTGAAAAACGCATTGAAATTGCATTGAAATTGCATTGAAAACGCGCGTGAAAAACTGAGACACTGAACAACCTCTGACTGAAAACTGATCAGACTCTGACGTGATCTGCAACGCAAGTGTGGAAGGGGTCTAACTCACACTCAGATTTCCCCAAGGAAAAGATTCTGAAAGGGAACTTTCAATCAAAGGCAGCCCTGGGTGTGGTTTTCAAGCACAGAAGCGGAAACCTGATTTCACGCAGAGCAAGTTCTGACAACCATAGTGTAACATACTGAGAAATTATTTAAATTCTGGTCCCACATACTTATTGCGATCCATAAACTGTATAATGTCCCGTAAACTAGCCCCACACTGTACACTGTTATAGTATGCTGTCCTGTAGCCAACACGCTTTATGTTGAACACACTGTATAATGTTCTACATTGTGGCCCATACATTTTTATAAAACACTCTTTTTTGTGACCTATGACTATACTTTCTTAGTAGTAGCCTCTAAAGTTTATAATGACGACTAAAACAATGGCTCTAAAGTAAAATACTCCACATATTATGATGGCAGATGGCAAAGCCATTTATTGTGGCTTCGACATCTAAGAATGCCTTCATCTTGGCCATCACACTTTTTGATGCGCCCAGATAGGTATAAAGTACCTAAACCCCTACACTTAATATCCATTATTGTGACTTTCCCATGCACCTGCTGCCCCCTATCACATTCTCTGCGAGGCAGACTGCTTCTTTTTTTCCTTATTGTCATACAGACTTTCTATGCCCTACTACTCACATAGACAGGTCCCTATGTCCCATCTCTCACACAGAGAGCTTCTTCATGCTTCCTTCTCTTTCATACTTTGTATGAACTAATTCTCACAGGGTAAATCTTTCACAACAAATGTCTTCCATGCCCCCCTTCATTCTTTGTGGGAAGCTAAACACAACTCACTGTTCCCCCCTTGTTTTGTATTGGGTGAAATATGTTAGAAAGCAGTGTAGACATAATAGGAAACAGGAAAATCCAAATATGTCACTTATCGAGTGCAGCGATGATAGGTAAGGAATGCTTATTACTGCACAATTCTCCCTCTGATCAATTTATAAAGACTAATTTGTGCAAGACTAAATTCCAATAGGGCATTTAGTTCATCAGTTGGAAATAAGGCTGAACACCATAGCATTATGATTTATGGTACCTGACTCCACCTTTATGCAAAACCTTTAACGTGCTCCAATTTGAATTTATAAAAAAACATTTTGTATACTTATAGCTGTTTATTGATCTTCAGTTTTTTTTTTATTATTATATACAGTTTCTAGCTCGATACAGACAGAAAGCCAAACTTTTTAGCTACCAGAGGATAGTGCATTGTGGGAGCTAAGATACAGATAAGTTTAAATAAAGCACCCTCTACACTCTCAACAGTGGGGTTTCTACAGTAGTTATAGCATAAGGGGTTCTACAGCATGCCTTTATGATATATCTAAGCATTTGCATTACAATATAATTGTGTGTTTTAACTTACCTGGCTCCCTAAAAAATCCTCAGTTTAGTCCCAAGGGTGCTGCTCACTCCTTAGCTCTCAGCCCCCACCTCCTTCAAAAGAACAACGCTACACAAGTTATGTGTTGTTTTTTTAAATATATGCAAACTAAAGACAACCCCGGGGACTAAACAGAGGATTTTGTCAGGCAGCCAGGTAAGTAAAAAAACACACAATTATATTGGAATGCAAATGCTTAGAGACAGCAGAAAGGCATATTTGCAATGCAAGTGTCCGGGCCCCATCATGTGACCTGACATACTAAAGATTGGAGGATGTGCACCACTATATACATACTATGTTGCACATTGTACAGCATAATATATCACATATATGTGATGTATATATGCTGTATCTGTGATGTGTCTATGCTGTATGTGTATACTGTGTATGATGTCTGAATATATATTGTATTATGTGAGTAGATATTGTATGTTTGTATATGGCATGTTTGTATTTGTGTGTATATGCTTGATTTAGTGTATAAATCTGTGATTGCAACTTGCATGTGTGAGTATACAAATATGTGTATTTTTTAAGTGAGAAGGGGGGCCCCATGCAGAAGTCTGCTATCAGGCCCTGCCTCTCCTAGATACACCAGTGGCAGTACTATGAAATCAACCGGCTCCGGCACCAGAAGCTGCAGGTTTCAGCTACATATTTTAGCCGGCACCCACCTCTAACACCCGCATTCGGAGATTCCTCCGATCACAGGTGTTAACCCCTTACACGCCACGCTGGGCTGCCAGTGCCACAGGACTGTGCAATGACTTCCACGAGCTGCAGCATGCTCAGTTAGTTAGTTAGTACAATGTGTTATATGAAGAAGAGCTTGAACAAACGATCAGAGCATTGCTTGTTCAAGCCAAGTACCCTAAACACAAACATTCCCTATACACATCTAATAAAGTAAAAAAAAAACAAAAAAAAAAAACACAAACGCACCTCGGGGATCGCGACGAGACAGGTAAGTAAATGTGCCCCAATATGTTACAGTATTTTTATGTCATGGTGTACGGCACCAAAAAATACAAAAAGAAAGCAAAATCAGAATTCATGATTTTCTTTTCCTCAATACATTTAAGAGTTAATAAAATCTCATCAATAAGCTAATGACCCACTAAAATGAAGTATTCGTATAATGCATCTAATGTCGCAGTAAATAGCCCTTACATGTCCAAATTACCCAAAAAAATAAAGGCTCTATAGCCATTAAAAAGTGACAATGCAAATCTGCTCTGAATTTCGTGCCTTCCCTTCAATGCCCTGGTGTGTACCCGTATAGCAGGTTACCGTCATATATGGGGTATTGGCGTACTTAGGAAAAATTGAGTATCAAACTTTGTCAGGAACCTAGAAGTGCAGGAAAAGTGTTGGGATTCCACATCTGCACACCCCCCCCCCCTTCAGAAAAAGGGCGCTGACAATTTATAAAGATGGCACGGGCATACCGAACAAAAACTACAGACCATTAAAACTGTATAGATGATAATGAATGCCCCTGGATGTGTCTGTCAGTGAGACGGACTGTGAGAAAAATGTTTTCATGTTCCACTGTTCAGAAAATATAGTTGTTTGAAATGGGATACTGTCATGACATCTATACATGTTCTGTCTGCACAGAAGTGCAACTAGGAAGTATTTAGCTACATGGCACTCATGGAGAGGTTAATCTGTTGGCTATTCTCCTTTAGACATTATTGTGTATTATATGCATAGGCTAGATTTATTGGGTGCTCAAGTGAATTTGCCTGTACAGAAGTTTGTGACATGAAGGTTATCTTTCATTATCTTTCTATATCCTGCAGAGGGTCAGTCCTTATTGACAAAGTTGTGCAGAATTGTGTCTTACACATTTTTACAAACATTTTCTGTGTCAAATCAGTGGTTTTAACATTTGACTCTCACTTAGCTGCCATTGACTATAGCTGGAAAACCAGGTTGACCACTACCAACTGCATTTGGAACTGTCCACATCCTCATTGTGCATTCCCTTTATAACTGAAGTTATCAGTTCTAAATTGAAATCTTCATGAAGTGGTTTATTATACACACTGGTATGTGGGGGCAGTAGGCTTGACTGAGTTATCAGTGGTCCACCAGGCATCTAGTATGTTTCAACACTGCACAAATGTTCAGCTTGTTCCTCTATGGTCATAAGATTTAGCTGGTTCCTAAAGGTATCAGAGATTCAGAATCGCTTTATAACCAAAACCCAAATGGAAGGGCTTCTACAGATCTGCTGTTACATGTTCACCAGCGGGATGATAAATCTCCGGCAATGAAAATCTCCTGCTGTGACTTTCTGGCGGATAACCTCCTGTACTTGGCTCTATATTGATTGCCACAAAAGCACTCAAGGGCAGAAAAATATTAGTGCGATAAATACTTTTCTATCCAGATGTAATGTCAGTTGCAATACTCCACATCCACCCCCTGTGTTCTCTGCAACAAGGGAAATGGAGTCTCCGTCCACAAGCTTCCTGATGCTTCACAATATTGCTTTGATTTCAATGGTTCATTTTAGAGTGACACAACAGTAAATTAACTTAGCACAAGTCTGTACTCATCATCATCCTGGAGTTATGTGTCAATATCAGCAATTCTCTACTTATTCGCAGTACATGTGTATAAATAAGAACCATGAATTTTCTAAGAAGCAGAGAAAACCTGAACTAGAGCTTGTATGATCTACTGAAGCTACTGTTTCCATGCACAAATATACATCATATAAAAACCTTCTTCAGCAATTCCTTGGAAAGCAGAGTGATGATCAACATAGCCCCTCACAATTGTCACCCTACCATTCTACTGCAATGGCAACTGTGATGGCACAACAGATCCATAGTTCACTTTTCTGCTTACCGACAAAGGCAATCAATTTCCCCTCCTCTACTGACCTCTGGAACAGGATGAGGAAATTATGTGTGAACAGCTAACACACTAAGGTAAGTTGGCTTTTTGTTTATCAATGCCGAGGGGTGAGCTGTATGACTGTATGGTGACAGGTTAACACAGAAATAGTTATCAATATCCCATATATGTTTTTAAAATATCTGTGCCTTGTATTGTTATTTAAATAAACCATATGAAACTTTACCTAGCTGCCTGCCAGATTTATCAGTCAAGTTCCGAGAAGTTCATTGCAGCTTTTGGTAAGATCAAAAAAGTTTGTTTTCCCCCTATTAATGTATGGTATGCACATTATCCTGAAAATAAACTGTAATGTAGATATTTTTGCTAATTTATTAAACAAGAAAACAGAAATATCACAAGTCATAAGTGCAACATCCTCCACCGGGGCCTAGCCTTTTCTTGGGGCCTGGAGACAGCCGGGCCCAGAATACCGAAGTGGCTGGCGGTTGCGGCTTAGGCGCGCTAGTGTCATGGTGGTTGGTATGGGGACCGGAGGGCTGCCCTACAGCCTGGCAGGTCTCCAGCAGGTGGTGTTGGCAAGAAATGATGAGGGAGAGGCTTCTGTAGTAGTTCTCCTTGGGGCAACCCTTTGGGGCCTGGAGTGTGAGTCCCTATGCGGTGGATAGGGTACCCATGATGGTGGCAGCCGTAGTAGCAGGGATCAGACGGAGCCAGACGTTGTACAAAAGTAACTTACAGTTCTTTATTGGAACCGACAGGAACAATAGATAACGTGCCAAATGAATCTTGACAATGGTAGAAGGCTGGGGATGCACTTGGAGAGGGAACCACAGGGATTGATCACCAGCCTGAATGCAAGGGCAGGCTGGGAGATAGCTGTGTCCTAGTAGGATGCTTCAGCTTGTCCTGGGTTACTTCAGATATCACCCTTGAAGGTAGGATGATACCCCTTTACTCTCACTAACTTTTACTAAGGACTTTGCACATTTACTAAGGACTTTGCACATTCTTTTAGGGGAAAATGGCATGCACAGGTATTTAAGTAGTATTTAAGTATCTGTGCCGCTACTACAAATTAGGGGGTGTACTGGCGCTCAGTCGGACCGAGCAGTGTATGTAACATGCAAATTGAGTCGCACACCCTATGTTAAAGGTGCACCAAAAAAGAATTGGTGAACTCTATCGGGCCAGTGCAGGGCAGCGACAGATTCATGATTTCTGGTGCATGCTCTTAATGAATGTGTCGCACCCAGCATTATACAGTGGAATAGCACTTTTAGTGAAGTTTCCGACAATCTAAGTAAATGTGCCCCAATTTGTTTCTTTGTGCAATCACTCCAGCAGCGGGGGCCATAGCCATGGATAGCTGTCTTGTTTCTAAGGGATGACAGGGATAGTTTTTCTTTATAACAACCAATTGAAGAAATGTATGTATAAGGGTAGTTTTACATTGGCATGTGTGATCCATTCCCCTTGTGCATTTGTTATCTTTTGCTTCCGTTTTGTCTCCATGTCTGCAAAAAAACCCTGAAGGTTTAACATTGCTTTGTAAACAGGTTTCTCAGCAACATCAGCAGGGGTGCACCAGCCATGAGGTAAGTTGAGCATCTCGCCTCAGGCAGCACCAACTTTAGCAAGGTGGGGGGCAGTATCAGGGGTGTAGTGACGTGCTACACTCCAATGTCAATATGAGTATAAGACACTGCATGGTGTAATACTGAAGAAAAACTGATATATTTCTACGGCATTGGGTGAAATGGGGCATGATTCAATAGCTTGTCTCGGGCAGCAGAGAGTTTAGGTTCACCCCGGCTCATCAGTGAAAAAAATTATTTTTCATCAGTTTTTTTGCAGACCTATAGACTTTTATTTGCTTCCGTGATCTGCCTCAGTGAAAATTAACTAACATAATTCAAAAGTTTTTCCACGGACACCAGATCAGTTAAAAACTAAGCCAATGTGAAAATACCATTGAAGAACAATGGCTTTGTGAGGCACCCGTGGAAATCACTGAACCACGGATGTGAAAAACAACGCAAATGTGAAAGAGCCCTAAGGTCTGTTTCACAATTTTTCGTGATCATGACCATGATCAGTGCCATGCTACAGATTGATCACTGATCACGAGAGTTGGCTCTGCTTCCTTTTGGGTAAATAAGAACTCTATATGTAACATATCAATATAATGCACAGAGTTCAATCCCCAGCACAGGGATCAGTCCGTGGCACAGCACTCGTCACAGTCGTGATCACGGACTGATCACAGAATAATATGAAATGGGACTAAGGAAGATGATTTAAATTAAATGTGAACATCAAGTTGGCAAGTTGAAACAGAACTAATGCACCTATACAGCGCTATACCCTATAGTTAACACACAAACATACACTCACCGGCCACTTTATTAGGACCCCCTTTTGCCTTCAGAACTGCCTCAATTCTTCGTGGCATAGATTCAACAAGGTGCTGGAAGCATTCCTCAGAGATTTTGGTCCATATTGACATGATGGCATCACACAGTTGCCGCAGATTTGTCGGCTGCACATCCATGATGCCAATCTCCCGTTCCACCACATCCCAAAGATGCTCTATTGGATTGAGATCTGGTGACTGTGGAGGCCATTTGAGTACAGTGAACTCATTGTCATGTTCAAGAAACCAGTCTGAGATGATTCCAGCTTTATGACATGGCGCACTATCCTGCTGAAAGTAGCCATCAGATGTTGGGTACATTGTGGTCATAAAGGGATGGACATGGTCAGCAACAATACTCAGGTAGGCTGTGGCGTTGCAACGATGCTCAATTGGTACCAAGGGGCCCATAGAGTGCCAAGAAAATATTCCCCACACCATGACACCACCACCACCAGCCTGAACCGTTGATTCAAGGCAGGATGGATCCATGCTTTCATGTTGTTGACGCCAAATTCTGACCCTACCATCCGAATGTCGCAGCAGAAATCGAGACTCATCAGACCAGGCAACGTTTTTCCAATCTTCTACTGTCCGATTTCGATGAGCTTGTGCAAATTGTAGCCTCAGTTTCCTGTTCTTAGCTGAAAGGAGTGGCACCTGGTGTGGTCTTCTGCTGCTGTAGCCCATCTGCCTCAAAGTTCGACGTACTGTGCGTTCAGAGATGCTCTTCTGCCTACCATGGTTGTAACGGGTGGCGATTTGAGTCACTGTTGCCTTTCTATCAGCTCGCACCAGTCTGCCCATTCTCCTCTGACCTCTGGCATCAACAAGGCATTTCCGCCCACAGAACTGCCGCTCACTGGATGTTTTTTCTTTTTCGGACCATTCTCTGTAAACCCTAGAGATGGTTGTGCGTGAAAATCCCAGTAGATCAGCAGTTTCTGAAATACTCAGACCAGCCCTTCTGGCACCAACAACCATGCCACGTTCAAAGGCACTCAAATCACCTTTCTTCCCCATACTGATGCTCGGTTTGAACTGCAGGAGATTGTCTTGACCATGTCTACATGCCTAAATGCACTGAGTTGCCGCCATGTGATTGGCTGATTAGAAATTAAGTGTTAACGAGCAGTTGGACAGGTGTACCTAATAAAGTGGCCGGTGAGTGTACATTTCAAAGTTTAAACAGTTTTATTTAATGTTGTAATTATACTGCAATTTATTGGCCAAATTGATCTAAAAAGACATTATAGTGCGTGTTATCAGCCAAATTTAAGCAGATGAGAAGTTTTCAATCGTTATCAATGGCCTACTATCTGAATGCCACAATGTTTGGTGTGACAGGCTTCCTTTAAGATTTCAGTTTCTGCTTTGGGTAGTTTAGCCCCAGTTCCTATTATAAGAATGGGAAAATGTAGTTAGGTTAGCTAAAATGAGTCTCAACTATGTCTAGTACACTTCCTGATGGCACAGTTTATTATCTGCCCAATATGTCAATTTGCCACACTTTGAAAAGCAGCTACAAATACTTTAACAGGTAATGTTTCCTATGATCCCAGCTTCGTGTGCTGATCCCAGCTTCGGGTGATATAGAAAACTTTTGAAATCCCTTAGTAAATGGGTCTGTGTTTGTAGCGTTGATTTTCTATCTAGGTAAGGTCAATGAGGCCAGAATACAGATGATGCAGCTACAAAGAGGCCAATAATAGTCACACAGCTTGTACAGTATGCAGCTATAAAGCAGAACAATTTTCTGAAATTGAGGAAAGGTACAGCACACAATGCAAATAAAAGTGTTTATATGGTAATCTTCATGGCGCCTTCTCACTGAATTATAGATGTGTTATGTGAATGGCAGAGATCGAATGCCCAACACCGACAGAATGGCCTAAATTAAATTTACAAGAAAACAAGACACTGGAGAAATAGGCATTCAGCTCACAGCACACTTCTCGACAGGATGGGCACAACACATTTTTGTGGGGTTACACCGATATAATGGAAAATAGTTTAAACACGCAACTCTGGCACAGAAATTCACACCTCAAACCACCAGCAGGTTTGTTTAAATTTTTTATATGCATTTTTCGACAGTTATGATCCCATGCAATCAACTGTTACCAGCTGGAAAACCAATCAAAGAATCCTTAATTTAGTATATAAGCCTCAAGAACATTTCCTGCATTCGTTCCTTCCTCAACCTGGAATCAACTTAATTGCTAGTCTATGTTCTCATAACACTCCTTAACTTAAAAAACTTAAAAAATATTAACCACAACTTTCAAAGCTGTATAGAGTATGTCCCCTCCATACATCTCTGACTTAATCAGCCACTATGGTCCCACATAACTGATGCTCACAAGACCTTCTGCTTTTCTCTCCTACTATTTGCCCGTCTTACAACTTTCTCTAGGACTTCTGCCATGCATCTCTTATACTCTGGAACTCTCGATCAAAACATGTCAGACTGTCCCCATCTTTCCAAACCTGCAAATGTAACCTGAAAACCCATCTGTTTAGAATTGTTTACAATACACAACAGACCATCTGCTGGGCTTTGTAACCTAGTGTTTCCATTTTCCCTCCCATGTAAGGCTGGGTTCACATCACAATAATAAAAGCTCCCGATGTATCCGCTGAGCGTACCCATTGACATATTGTGGCAGACAGAGGCATAGTTGTTGCCTCTGTCTGCTCAGTATATGATGTAATCATCATGTAAGCTATGTCTTTCCATCCTCCGGAGACGTCCCTCTGCAGCAGCCCATGAGAGGGGTATGACATGACGAGCATGTACATAGTGCACCCAGTCCCCATAGCGCCCACAGTCCCCTGTCATTTCCTGGAACAGTGAGTGTGGCACAGACTACGAGTCGTCCACGCACAGCATGTTCCCGGCCGTGGGCCGTGGGCCATTTCATAAGCACAATAAAGCACTGCGGGCTGTGAAGTGACAACAATAATGCACAGATAGAGGGCTCCAGCCATGCAACAATGGCAGCAGCCAATCACCAGCTGTTGCCGCTGTTCACTCCTCCCACTGCTTTCAGGTTGGAGGTGGGGTCGCAGAGCAACATGTAACACTGTATACACTGTTTCCACTGTCCTTACAACATATGGAAAAAACGAGATGTGAACCCAGTCTAAATTGTGAGCATTCAAAAACATGGTCATCACCCCCTTGTGCCAGTTCAGCTTAGTTGTTTTTTTGTATTTTTTATTCTTACTTTCATGTTATGTATGTTTACCCATTTATGAATGTACACCAGAATGGAATTAATGATGCTCTATTTATGTCAATTATAATAGGGTTATAAGCCAGGTTCTCCAGAGCAACAACAGGTTTTTGCAGTAGGCTTTACATTTGAGATAATATTAAGGACCCAATAGTTTCTCAAAACTCATTTGCCGATACAGTAATTAAAATACTCAGTCTTCTCTGACGGAACGTGAAAAAGTATGGAGCATTTAACCCCTTAATGACCTGGCCCTTTTTTGCTTTTTCATTTCCATTTTTCACACCCCACCTTCAAAATTCTATACCTTTTTTATTTTTACACATAAGGAGCTCTGTGAAAGCTTGTTTTCTGCATAAGAAATTGCACTTCATAGTGAGGGTAATTAATATTCCATGCCGTGTACTGGGAAGTGGGAAAAAAATTCCAAATACAGTGAAAATGGTGAAAAAACCCATTTGAGCTGTTTTCTTGTGGGCTTGGATTTTACATCTTTCTTTGTACGGCCCAAATTAAATGTCTACATTATTTGAGACCCGAGGCGGTCATGGCGATCGATCGCCGCTCCCTGATGATGTCACGGGGAGCGACGATCGTCCCCCAAATGGCAGCAAAGACTGCTATATGCCTCCCTCTCTTTCCCCTGGATAAAGGCCTTATCTTGCCTTTAGCTTGTACCATTACTCTCCTCATAATGTGTTGCTTGCGGGTTTGAAGTTTATGTGTGAACTTGTCTTGGAATGCAAGGGTGAGAGCTCCTGCAGAGATCAGCCTCAGACAGGAGAATAATATGTCCTACCCAACCATAAAGTCAGAGGATTCAGGGTTTGGGTCCAGGAGGTCACAACCAAATATGCCCACTGTTAGGAAAAATGTTGTCAATGTTGCTTATGCGGCAAAATTTTGAGTTTTAGAATCGATATTACCCCTTTGCTTAAACTTGTGACTGGTCATTTATTATATGCCAGAAACTAGCGTAAAATATATCTCCTCCACTGGATTTATAGATTTTTGCAAGAACAAAAGGGCAACATACATATATAAATTGCCAATTTATTAAGTTTGTCTTGTCGATTAATCTTGATTGCACATATATAACTAATAATTTACACACATTATTAACACTATTAATAACTCTAAGCAAGAAGCAGTCAAAACTTGTACAGCTCGGTACCTTTAACAATATAACATGTCCAGCTTGTGTCCGCAATCCAACCAGATGTCTGTGCACTGCCGCAAAACAAGGCCAAGCCTCCCTGTGTGTACTCAGAAGGGATAGAACATGTTGATCTCTCCCATTCTTCCTACAACACATCTTCCATTTCTCTTCCCTGTAATTCTATTTTGTTTGCTCTTTGTAAAAATTATATTTAGCTGCTGACAAATTACAGGCATTTTCGTGCACCAAAAACACAGCACACACAATATACACCCAGAAATATCAGTAAGGCAACACTTTACTTGTAACAACACCATCATCTTTTCAAAGACTTTTCCTGAGGCATGTAATTGCTGTTTTCTGCTTCTTACAATAATGTTCCGCGGCTCCCAAGGGTGATATTGTATATACCAACCTGCGGCACGTACGTTATATACATCTCATGAATACAGAGCACAGGGAAATTGTTCTATTATGCTTTCTTCTCAAAAGAAAAAAATACAAGAGAGAAAACTTTCAGTGAAATGCAGGTGACAGAATGAGGAGGGTGATAGGAGGACGTGATATGTGGAATTGATGACTGATGGGATTATAATCCTGAAGCCATGTCTATTTGGGTCTAAATTCCATTTACTGATGACAAATGTAATCCTATAGGTAAAGGGGTAGGTTTTGAACAGCCAGGTATGAATTGCTTTACTAACATTTGGTATATGAGTAGACCGTCTCATTGCCACAAGACTTCAGGATCAGACACTACAAAGTCTGTTTGTAGTTTGTAACCTGATAGAAATAATCTATTTGCAACATTTTTATTCTTTTAGCTGGATCAGAACCATAAAAAAAAATTCAACACAATTATTTCTTTCTGATCTCAGTAACATTTCCGAAGCCTATAGTAGGAGAAAAAAAATTGTTCATAAAAACACAAAGGTGTGTGAGTTGTAATACCACGGCTTTATGTCCTATACTCCAGTGTTAACACAAGGCTGCCATGACATTGTTCACAGTCATGTGACGTCACATATCAAGGTCACTTAGGGTCAAGCGGATTGCACTAAATGATATGGCAATGACAACTCAATTCCCCTCGGCCCAAATGCAAATTATATGCAGTCTCAACACATCAGCCAGTTAAAAAATAATTCATAAATCTGTTTTCATCTAGTCTAAACGGTGCCACAATGTGGCACACCCTCCTATTTTTTTTTGTGTACACAGACTATTTCTTCACCGACTGCACTCCTTTTCCCATGCCGCCTTTCTCAAGGCCATGCTCCTTTTGTTAAAAGAAGAGCCTGAAAAGGGGAAAAAATGGGTCTTAAAGTCTTCATAAATGTGCTGTTAGGGTTTTCAGAGGAAACAAAAACATGTTTATTGATCAATCATCAGTATACATAGATTAATTCAAACAAACAAAACAACGAATCTTGCAGTAAGTTGCTGATTATTACAATATATAAATGAGATCGTCATTATTTCCTAAACATGAAAATGTCAGCAGATGTATATACCATTTATTCATTGCAGTGATATTATCGGAATTTGGAACAAAGGAAATTGGGGTAGAAGTAGATTGAAACCTAGGTATTTTACATCTATGTGCACTGGCTGTAGAGTTCATAGGTGAACCCTTTAATGGCCGACAACTTTCTCCATCATGGTAGAAGGCAATTTAATGTGGCACCAGCTACGAAGCTGGGGATCGGGTGCAGCTGCCTGCAGATTTGTTTCTTCTATTCTTTATTCTCCCCTCTCCTTATTCATATTACTGGTCCACACTGGAATAAATTAAATCTATTTTTTCCCCTGAATGCTTTGTTTTTCCCCTCCCTCTCCTCTCGCTTTGTATTCCTTTCTGTTCAATACTTTTCAAAGTACTGAGATTTTAAAGAGGTACAATAAATCCCAGATCAGTTTTAATGACCATGGTAAGCCTGCTTGTAATATGTCAGTAAGCTGAGCCTATAAGCCAATAGGGAATAGACCATTTCTGCCTTAGTAATTGCCTACACCGAAAGATTTATAATGTCATTATCTGAATCTCCAAGAAATAACTCAGAGAAGAAAGACCCTAAAAACACAGATCTTACAAGACTCGTACGACCCTGTCACTCAGAAATGTTACACAATGTCCTACCAAGCTACATATATCAAAAATGGAAAACAGCTGCATGTAAATGCACTTTTATAAGAGGAGGGATCACATAATTCTTTTGTAATATAAGAACAGATAGTGAAGCCGAGGCTGAGTACACAGAATGGAGCAAACAGATAGAGGTGAAACCTTAGCTGAGTGTGACCTCAGTGCTTATGAGTCATTCACACCTAGGTGTCTGGCCCTTTCATAATGGCTATTCACATTATTAAATTGAAGAAATAATCAGCTGGATTGATGCCCCACATTCTGTAATCTCATGTAACCTTTCCAGATATTTCTAGTAAAAAGGAGTTCCATAAGGTGTGCTCATCCTAGAGGGATGGGTGGTCTCCCAAATCTACACAAACATTGCTTGTCACAAAAATAAAGCACATAGTGAACTATTAAAACATAAAGGGGGAAGTGTATGAAACTGTCTTACATTTTTACTTTTATATGTTTTATTCCTGGTTACACCTTAACGTGTGGTATGCTTGTTTTACCTATATATTTTACATTCTCCAAGGATGGGGGTAGTTGTGTGTAGAACAGGCAGCTACAGGTGAGACATTTGTAGGATGTAGGGGGCGCATGCTGACAACACTGCGTCTCCACCGAGCCTCGGGGTGCTTTTTCAGGTGCAGTTTTTGATGTCCAAACCAGAAGTGGAGTGAAAACAGAGGAGATATGGCGTGTCTCAATGATATGCTCTCACCAATTATGACACAAGCCTGCTTTTGGCTTCAAAAATTGCATTAAAAAAAAATTGCCTATCTCTATATAAACAGAAATTAGTTGTGTCGGGAGGTGCTACAGTTATACCGTATATATGAAGTTATAGGTTATTTTTACACCTCATTGGGCCCATTTAAAATAAAACTTTACTCCAAGGCAACCCCTTTAAGGTGATGAGCCAGTACAATGAAGCCTGGTTAGATGGTCTTTATCTTCTCCAATTTGATGAAAAATCTGTAAGCTCTTTTGAGCAGGACCCTCACTCCTTTTATTCCATATGACTACATTTTCACTCTCTTATGTCTTATTTTATGTATATATGTCGCCAATCATTTGTAAAGCGCTACAGAATACAATGATGCTATATAAATAAAGATTATTATTACCAGACTCAACTCCATTGGTGGAATTAATGCTGTAGCCTGGCCCACCAGGAGTAGGCATTCACTGCAAAAATAAATTACATTTGCATCTTTAAAAGTGCTGTGACATGCTTTCTTCTCTATGCTTCTGTGCGTTGCCCTCTCTATGATGCATTTATTGTGCCACCTGCATCAATCACAGTAGAGGTAAGTGGTTTTATTTACATTTTTAAAGGGATCTCTTTATATGTTTTATTTTATTTGGAGGTGTTGTATGTATATGACATTTTGAGGTATTTCTTGTATGTACAGTTGAAAGTTTAGATACACTATATAGAAAAACACCTGCCATATTTTTTGGACTATAAAACACACCCCAGATGTAGTCTCCCAAAAACGGAAAGCACACACAGCTCTGCTACATCCGTACATTTACACACAGGGATCTGCTACATTCATTTATTCACACACACACAGGAACACACTGAGCACTGCTATACACACTGGACACTGCTATATACACTGGACACTGCTATGCAAACACAAGCACACACACACTGACTGGGCACTGCTATATACAGAAACACACACACAGCTCTGTTTTAAACACACATAACGAACACAGTGAGCACTGCTATACACAGAAACACATACACAACTCTGCTATAAACACACATAAGGAACATAGTGGGCACTGCTATATAGAGAAACACACACATCTCTGCCATACAAACACATAAGGAACACAGTGGGCACTGCAATACACAGAAACACACACAGCTCTGCTATACATACACACGAAATGGTAGTGCCTAGAATGCATGGGCTCCTGGCAGGTGATCACTTCACAATCATGTGACCTGCTGTGAGCCCAGGAAGTGCCTCTACTCTGCATTGTCATGCTGGCAGGGCAGGGGAGAGGAGGTACTGCTGCCTGACATGGCTCAGAACTTCCCTGGAACTCATAAGTTATTTTTTTGTTTAGTAAGAGGGGCTGGGGGTCCTAGCCTGTAGTGGGGTCCCTGCCTGTGGGGGGCATGTGTCTGGCCTGGGGGTCCCTGCCTCCGGGGGTGGGAGGATTTGCTTGGGTTAGGGGTCCCTGCCTGTAGGGGGTTATGTGCCTGGGTTGGGGGTCCCTGCCTGTGGGGTTGGGGCATGTGTCTGGGCTGGGTATCCCTGCCTGCAGGGGGGCATGTGTATGGGCTGGGTATTCCTGTCTGCAGGGGGGCATATATCTGGGGGTCCCTGTCTGTGGGGTTGGGCCATGTGTCTGGGCTGGGGGTCCCTGCCTGTGGGGAGCGGGGCATATGTCTGGGGGGTCTCTGCCTGTGAGGGGCGGGGTATGTGTCTGGGCTGGGGGTCCCTGCCTGCAGGGGGGCGGGGCATGTTTTTGGGCTGGGGGTCCCTTCCTGCAAGGGGGGGGGGCATGTGGCTGGGCTGGGGGTCCCTGTCTGTGAGGTTGGGGGCATGTGGCTGGGGATCCCTGCCTGTGGGATTGAGGGCATGTGGTTGGGCTGGCCTGGGGGTCCCTGCCTGTGGGCTTGGGTGTTTGTGGTTGTGGCTCTGATCAGAAATCTTTTAAAGTCACCATATTTACGGTAAGTGCTGGTACTGCCCATGAACTCACACTTCTGTAGCATCTTCTGTGCTGTGACTTTATTATCTTCTCTTGTGATGGAGACATCATATAATACATCGTATTTATCACCCAGCATAACGTGGAGATGCATCTGGTGCAGTATAGGGCTGTCATCTCACTCTTCTCTATCTAGTTTTCTTGGTTCTGGTCACTTGCCAGTTTTTAGCCACTTGAGGAGAATAGCAGAGACCAGCAGTAAATGGAAGTCCTTCCACTTACCGCAATTTTCCATAGACTTGCAGTCACAGAAGGTTTCCCTCTGTCACGCTAACATTACTAATAAAAGAAAAATGATGCATCATCTTGCATTATATTTACCGTTGTTAATAAATGAGGCCCGATGGAAGGGAACCTTCCAGATCTCCCATTTACTGCTGGTATCTGTTATCCTCCTTCATAAAGGAAACCAATAAGTTCCCTGCTCTGTCATAGATGATCGCATGCAAACAAAAATGGCGGCATCCAGCCGCTGGCGGGGAATGATGGAAGGTGAGTACAATTTTATTATTTTATCTACGACTATAGTTATTATTGGGGGATTGTATATATTTATTATGGGGGGTATATATAGCAATAATAGGAGTCTGCATATAGTTATAGGCTGTATATAGTTATTTTAGGGGGACTGTATATAGTTATTACAGGGAGTCAGTATATAGTTATGGGGGGGTCTGTATATAGTTATTATAGGGGGACCGTATATAGTTATTATAGGGGGACCGTATATAGTTATTATAGGGGGACTGTATACAGTTATAGGGGGACTGTATACAGTTATTATAGGGGTTATAAAGTTATTATAGGGAGGCTGTATATAGTTTTAGGGGAAAGTATAAAGTTATTATAGGGTGCTGTATATAGTTATTATAGGGGGGCTATATAGTTATTATAGGGGGCTGTATATAGTTAATGCTGTGGGACTGTATATAGGTAATGTTGGAGGCTGTATATAGTTATTGCTGGAGAGCCACATATATTAATTACTGTGGGAGCTGTATATAGTGATTGCTGGAGGGTCTGTATATAGTGATTACTGGGGGTTATATATAATGATTACTTGGTAGCTGTATATAGTGATTGCTGGGTGAGCTGTGTATAGTGATTGCTGGGGGAGCTCTACACAGTGATTGCTGTGGAAGCTGTATATAGTGATGTCTGGGGCTGTATATAGTGAATACTGGGCGCTGTATATAGTGAATACTGGGCAGGCTATATGTAGTTATTGCTGCTGAGAGGTATATAGCGATTGCTCTTCCCTGGGTGGACTACATTCAATGGGGGCCCCCACCATGTTTTGCTCCCAGGGGCCCCCACCAACCTTAATCCGAGCCCTGAAGGAAACCCCTGTGTAAAACACAAAATTGATGGTGCAGCCATAATCTATATGCTGCTCAGGGTCCATAGAAGCCATGGAAGATGCCACTGCTTGTCATTGGTTGATTTTATGTTCGTGTTTTGCCCAGATACGAAGGTCTGTTGTAGTTTTAGTAATTTCTACCTAGTGATCCAGTAACTTGTTAACTTAGGACACCTCAGGATTGTTAGAGGACTTGTATATATGTCCCTTTCACAAGATACCAGTTGACCCTTACCACAAACAGTTTAAACCCCCTTCCCTATTTTGGTCATGTGCTTTACTAGAGGAAGAGGGTCACCCAGGCTTATGGCTACAGTAACAATGGTTTTCAGAATTTTAAAGGTTAAACTATGTTTCCTGAGCTCCAGAATTTATTGCTATGCTACTTTTTAAAATCCTATTTACAATTGTCATTTGTTTTTTTTAATCTTGATTATTTTAAAGGATGGATTTTTTTTTTTCAGATAAAGTTGTTGTTTGCCTTTTTTGCTATTGTTTGGTGTATATGAGCTCTATAATCCTATGAGCTGCCATGACAACAAAAACACTATCAGTTTGTTCTGACTGTTCCAAGACAATATAGCATCTTCATATCAAAATATTTTTAGGGGAGATTATCACAAGTATATGATTCATGGAATCTATGGACAACTAGACCAGTTCTGTACTCAGCTTTAATTTTATAAACTGCTGTGATTAGAGCTCTGATTGTTTGCCATGAGGGTTTTCCACTTTAAGCACTTTCAAGCAAATAAATGATATTGTTTGCCTAATGTAAAGTTATACATTTGTATCAACTTTTCACGGTTTCCAAGATCTCTTCTTGCTGTCATGCAACATAAAGCTTCACTTAACTTACTGTAAACAGACGGTCCATGTTCATGTGATGTCTCGCAGGTGTATGGCTCATTATAACACTAAGGCTGCTGCCACACATCGCGTTCTTGGACCGTTTTTAAACACATGTAAGCTTGTTATAGAATGACAGCAAGCAGAAATCTAGCAAGCTGTGAGGAATTGATACAGGAAATGATACAACTTTTCATTACACAAACAAGATTACAGTATATACTCGAGTAGAAGTTGAGTTTTTCAGCAAAAAAAAGGGGTTGAAAAACCCTAACTTGGCTTATACTCCAGTCAAGAAAAGAAAAAAAACAACTAAAAAAGCGTACTCACCTTCCGACGCCTTCTTCGATCCATAGCGACCCCGACATCAGCTTCATGTCCCAGTCCGTTGCAGGGATCGTGATGTCAGCCGCATGCTAACGTTCTACTATGTGCGTCGCCATTCGGCACACACTGTGATGTCAGTGAGCAGCTGACGTTACGATACCTGTGACGGACGGCTCGGGAACACGTGCCGATGGATTGAAGAGCAAGTGGGGTGGGGGTCAAAAGGGAAGTACACCTTTTGTTTTTTTCTTACAAGCATTATATTGGGGGCAGGGCAGCAGGCTATATACTACTAGGGGCTGGCGAGCTATATACTGTGACCTATGAGGCTGTGACCAATGCATTTTCACCCTCAGCTTATACTTGAGTCAATAGGTTTTTCCATTTTTGTGTTAAAATTAGGGGTCTCGGCTTATACTCAGGTTGGCTTATACTCGAGTATATACGGTAATTATTTGCTGTAATGTGCTTAAAATGGACAACCCCTTTTTGCTCACATTTAAATATGCTGCTAAATAGTCTACAAATATGATCAGATCTTATATAGATTTTATATACACGAGTATAAGCTAAGTTTTTCATCACAAAAAATGCGCTGAGAAACCAAAACTCATCTTGTAATCCAGTCTATAATAAACAAACACTGTACTCACCTTCCTACACCCCCACCCTGCAGGTCCAGAGCATCGCTGAAGAAAGAAGAGGACCTGTGGGGAGCGTCGGAAAGGTGAGTACAGTATTTGTTTTCTTATAGACTTTAGGCTACATGCACACTGCCGTTGGCCGCTGCACCGTAGCATGGCAGGCACACAGCAGCGCGTGGGGAGAGGAGGAGGAGGTGAGCGCTACTCACCCCCGCTCCTCTCCCTAGGAACATATGGCGCATGGCGCCGTAACACGGGAAGAGGTAGGGCATGTCCTATCTTTTCCCGGGCTATGGAGCGGTACAGTGCTGTGAGCCCATAGAAGTGTATGGGGGATGTGTATCGGCCGTATATACGTCGGCCGTATTTACGTCCCCCATACATGTGTGCGAATGTAGCCTAAGTATAAGCCGAGTTAGGGTTTTACAGCACATTTTTTAATGATGAAAAACTCGGCTTATACTTGCGTCTCATGATCAATCATCTCATGATGCAAAAGAGCTTAATATTACCTCTTTATTGTCTAACAAGAAAAATTATATATGCTGCCCTTTTCAGGGCACATAGGTCCCTTTATCAGGCAAAGTGACAAATGAAAAACTCAACGAAAATCAGATAACATTTGATAGACGTTACGCTTAGATAATTAGTAGAGGTGGTGATACATCATTAAAGGGGTTGTCTACTTTCTGCAAATAAATAATATTGTTTGTGTAAGGAAATGTTACATAATTTTTCAATATACTTTATCAATTCCTTACTGTTTTATACATCTTTGCTTAAAGTTATTCTATAGGAAGTTTCATTGTTTATTTCCACTGGATAGAAGTCTGTCCACAGTCTTGGGATGGACACACAGGTGCACAAGCTGTTGTATCAAAGTAATAAGAGTCGTGAGAGTAATCAGAACTTTATAAATAAAGATTTATTATTATTACAGATTAAGTTGTATTGTTGAAAACATGTAATCATGAAATCCACAGAGATAGAGAAAATAATTTCACTGTGACCGGAACTCCCAATATTACTCTTCTCCCTCATTATTCCATCTTTAACGACCGATGAACGGCACTAATCCTCAGTTTCTCCTGAGGAAAGTATGTCACCATTCAGACTAGCACCATCGCACTTTCATTATCCTACTTTAATTACATTGTAGAAGAGTCAATTAAAAATGCGCATATCACAAGTCAAAATAGCGGGACGCTAGCTTTCATGTCTATCTCTGTGGACTTTTTCTAAGTCTAAGACGGTGTGGACCGGTCTTATACCATGAGTAGCTCCTTAAGGGGCAAACTGTGCACCACAAATAACTTTGTTAATCATGAAATGTTTCAAAGAGTCATTTTCTGGTAAAATATATGTAAAGCAATCCCTAACTTACAGAAGTAAGCGAGGGACCTCTATGCCCACTGTGACATCTGGTGATGTTGTCTAGATGCTGTACGTTAGGCCCAGTGGGCAATGTTTGGCTCTATGGTGTCTGTAATGAAGCTTTATAGATAATTCTTGTTCCAATGACAGCACAAACTTTGAAAATCCAATTGTCACAGAGACAAAAAAAATTGTCTGGAGTTACAACTCTAAAATATACCTGTTTTGACTTACATACATACAAATTCAACTTAAGAACAAACATACATGCTACTGCTAGAAGCTAGGAGAGGAGGCCATACATTGTAGACATTTCATAATAAAATGTATGGGCTGAAGGGAGAACCTACCAGGAGCCCATACATTCTAGGCGTTTCATAGTGAAAATACTAGAATGTATGGTGTAGAAAGGCACAAGGCGTTGTGGTGGATGGTAGATACGTGTCACCGTGGTGCCTGGCCTCGGTGAAGTAAAAACCAGTATTGCTGGTGTCAGCGGCGTTCGGCCACAGACACACTTTTGTTATTTTAGCATCGCTGCAATGCAGCTGATCCGGGACAGGTTTTTTCTGGAGCAGTCACAGTACTGGGTGGGATGGCTGCTCCCACGTTCCAGGCCAGGGCTTGCAGCCCTATGTGAAGCCACCTGTGTCAGGAGAAGGGGGGGGGTGGTTCCCTACCTGTGTGTAGCTGAGTGGAACACAGGGAATAGCAGAGCCAGAGCTGAGCCTTGCTGTGTGGGGAAGTCTGAGGACTGAAAAGGTGCTCCTAACCCAGGAGGGTGAAGTACGGTACTGTGTCTGTGAATGTGAACTGTGCTTGATAACATGGACTGAGATTTATCATATGGACTATGCATTTTGTTTTGACGGCTGGAGCAAGCCCTTTTCCCTGTTATTTTTATGTCTAAATAAAGACACCTGTTTTGTTCACCTGAAAGACTGCTGCCTGGCGCTTCTCTAAATGCTACCATTTGAGTGAATCCCTACAATTGGTTTTTGGATTGCGGGCACGATTCCCCTTTAAAAGACTGCATGTCCTGGGTTAAGGCTGCTTCTGACATAAAAGTCCACATAGAGAAAATGGAGGACCTTGTAAAGCATTTGGTGCAGGCCAGCGCTCAGCAGCAAGAGACAGCTGCTCATTAAACAGATGGCCATGATGGCAGAAGCAATCAGAGTCAAGGAGACCACAGCGCCACCTAGCCAGGTGGATGGGCAGCGTTTGAGAAAGGCAGTACGTGAGGCATTGCAGAAAATGACGTGGAAGCCTTCCTTACAGTCTTTGAGAGGGTCGCTGAACGTGAGAGACTGCCAGCTGAGCAATGGGCTGAAGTCTTGGCCCCGTTTCTCACAGGTGAGCCACAAAATGCCTACTATGATTTGTCTCTGCAAGATGCCCGGGAATATGAATAGTTGAAAGCTGAAATTCTGGCACGACTTGGTGTAACTGTTACGGTTCGAGCTCAGAGAGTGCGTCATTGGGGTTACAAGAGGGACAAGCCACCAAGGTCCCAAATGTTTGACCTTCTGCACCTTGTCCAGAAATGGCTACAGCCGGATGTCTGTTCCCCAGCAAAAATGGTGGAGCGTGTGGTGATGGATCGCTATGTTCATGCACTCCCCAAGCCAGTGCAATGCTGGGTTGCACTGGGAAATCCCCAGACCGCAGATGACTTAGTGGGTCTGGTGGAGAGATATCAGGCGGTTGAGAACTCTATTGCGGACCCAGCACCCCTGACCTCTCCTTACTGGTGTGCCCGAAGCGACTCTGGAGGCCAAAGGAAGGGAGCCAAACCCTCTCGTGAAGGACATTCCAAGGCCAAGAATATACTTGAGACAACATCTAGACCCACCGTGAGAGAAATCATCTGCTGGAGATGCCATGCTCTAGGTCATATGGCGGCTCAGTGCCCTCTCAATGCGGAACCCATGGACTGTTCCGTTGGGAGGCGGAGCTCTATGTTTGCGCATCTTGTGTGCAGTGCTGTGCCAAATATGGAGAAGAGACCACTTTGTGCAATCAGGGTGAATGGTACCCCCATCATCGGACTCCTTGACTCAGGGAGTCTGGTAACACTTGTGACAGCCCGTATATCTCATGAGTTGGTCCCTGGGAAGACTTTGGGGGTCACTTGCATACATGGGGATACCAAGGTGTACCCAGTGGCCCAGGTTACCTTAAAAACAGATGGGGGTACAATATCCCACCAGGTGGGAATAGTGCAAGGAATGATGCATGACATAATTGTTGGTCGGGACTGTCCTTTGTTCTGGGGTCTTTGGGATAAGGTGGTACAGCCGAGACTCCCAGAGGAAAAGGACAGCCCCTTGAGCACAGACCCTGAGGTAGTCCCTGAATTTCCATTCTCTGTCATGTTGGGGGACAGGGAGCAAGAGTTAACTGTTGAAGATACTGTCCCAGACCTGGAGGTGTCTAGGGGTAACTTTGGGACGGCCCAACTTCAAGATGAAGCTCTAAAAGGTGCTTTTACTAATGTAATGGTAATTAATGGGGTTCCTCAAGAGCTAGGGGCAGACAAAAGATTTCCTCATTTTGCCATGAATGAAAATTTGTTGTACCGAGTGACTAAAATCCGTGAGGACATAGTGGAACAGCTCCTGGTTCCCAAACAGTATCGGCGCCTGGTCATGGACCTGGCACATAACCATGTGTTAGGAGGGCATTTGGGGGCAGATAAGACAGTAGAGAAGATTCTACGCAGATTCTACTGGCCGGGATGTTACCGGGAGGTCAGAGATTATTGTCAGTCATGTCCTACGTGCCAAGTAACTTCCCCGGTGGCAAACTTTCGCAGCCCCCTAATACCATTGCCGATTATCGAAGTACCCTTTGAGAGGGTTGCCATGGATTTGGTAGGGCCTCTGGTAAAATCGGCTAGGGGTCACCAGTATATACTAGTGCTAGTGGATTATGCTACCAGGTATCCAGAGGCCGTTCCCCTAAGAAAGGCCTCATCCAAGGTTATCGCCAGGGAATTGTTTCAGATATTTTCTAGAACAGGGCTACCTAAGGAGATTCTGACTGACCAAGGGACTCCATTCATGTCCAGGGTCATGCAGGATCTCTGTAAGGTACTGGAGGTTACTCAACTACGCACCTCTGTTTACCACCCACAAACAGATGGGTTGGTGGAATGTTTCAACAAGACCTTGAAGGCTATGTTAAAGAAGGTAGTTCAGAAAGATGGTAGGGACTGGGATTACCTTTTACCTTACCTGTTGTTTTCCATTAGGGAGGTACCCCAACCCTCCACAGGGTTCTCTCCATTTGAACTGTTGTATGCCCGACACCCACGAGGTCTGTTAGACATAGCAAAAGAGACATGGGAGAGCGAAGTTACACCCTACAGAAGTGTCATTGAACATGTTGCCCAATTACAGGATCGGATAGCTCAGGTCACTCCTATTGTCAAAGAGCATCTCCTGCAGGCTCAAGAAGCACAGGCTAGAGTCTATAACAGATCGGCTCGTCTTAGACAGTTTAGTCCGGGGGATCGAGTTTTGGTGTTAGTACCTACGGTGGAGAGCAAATTCTTGGCGAGGTGGCAAGGGCCTTATGAGGTTGTCGAGAGGGTGGGCGAAGTTAACTATCGAGTACATCAGCCAGGCAGAAGAAAACCCTATCAGGTCTATCATATTAACTTGCTTAAGCCCTGGAAACATAGAGATACCCCAGAGGCCTCTTGTCTTGTGACCCAATCAGAGGTCAATACAGAGAATGTGAAGATAGCAGAGACCCTGTCCTCCTCTCAAAAACACCAGTGCAGACAATTGTTGGAGAAAAATAGAGATCTGTTCACAGAAGCACCAGGGCTAACTAATGTAATTGAACACGAGATAGTTACTGAGCCTCTTGTGAGAGTGAACCTAAAACCATATCGGATTCCAGAGGCCAGGAGGGCAGTCATCACCAAGGAAGTGCACAGAATGCTGAAACTAGGGGTCATTGAGGAATCTAAAAGTGGGTGGTCCAGTCCCATAGTGCTAGTCCCAAAGCCCAATGGAGAGTGGCGATTCTGTAATGATTATCGCAAATTAAATGAGGTGTCAAAGGTAGATGCATACCCCATGCCCTGGGTAGATGAGCTTATTGAGAGGCTAGGACCAGCCCGGTATATCACTACCTTAGACCTCACCAAGGGGTATTGGCTAATTCCCTTATCCAAGGAAGCCAGGGAGAAGACAGCCTTTTCCACACCTGAGGGATCCTTCCAGTATGTCAGGATGCCACTCGGTTTACAGGGGGCCCCAGCCACCTTCCAAACGGCTATGGATCGGGTCTTAAGACCTCACAGAGAATATTCAGCCGCTTACTTGGATGACATAGTGATCTTTAGCCGGGATTGGGAGAGTCATCTTGGTAAAATCCAAGCAGTCCTGAATGCGCTTAGAAAGGCCGGTTTTACTATAAATCCAAGTAAGTGTGCCATTGGGATGGAAGAAGCCAGATACTTGGGCTATGTCGTGGGGAGAGGTGAGATTAAGCCCCAGATAAATAAGGTAGAAGCCATCCAGGACTGGCCCCGCCCACTTTCAAAGAAACAAGTGAGGGCATTTCTCGGTATTGTGGGATATTATTGGAGATTTATCCCAAACTTTGCTGAAATAGCAGTACCCCTTACCGACCTTACAAAGGGAAAAAAAATGGCCATGATCAAGTGGTCCCCAGAGGCTGAGGGGGCTTTCCAGAAGCTTAAGGTTGCTCTCTGTAGACAGCCAGTGTTGATAGCACCTGATTTTTCTTGTGAGTTTGTGGTGCAAACAGACGCATCAGAGGTAGGCCTAGGGGCTGTAATGTCGCAGGTGGTAAATGGGGAGGAACATCCGGTGTGCTATCTCAGTAGAAAGCTGTCCCCAGCGGAACGTAACTATTCAATAATCGAGAGAGAATGCTTGGCCATCAAGTGGGCCCTAGATTCGTTCCAGTACTACCTCCTGGGTCGAAAGTTCAGGCTGGTATCAGACCACGCTCCTCTGAAATGGCTAAGGGAGAAAAAGGGTAACAATGCCCGTGTGACCCGTTGGTTCTTGGCTTTGCAAGACTTTAATTTTACAGTGGAGCATAGGCCTGGAAAATTACAAGGTAATGCAGATGCGCTGTCTAGGGTTTATTGCATGCTGGCTGAAGGTGCCCAGACCCCCTGTGTTGGGCAGAGGGGGGGGGGGGTATGTAGAAAGGCACAAGGTGTTGTGCTGGATGGTAGATACGTGTCACCGTGGTGCCTGGCCTCGGTGAAGTAAAAACCAGTATTGCTGGTGTCAGCGGCGTTCGGCCACTGACACTTTTGTTATTTTAGCATCGCTGCAATGCAGCTGATCCGGGACGGGTTTTTTCTGGAGCAGTCACAGTGCTGGGTGGGATGGCTGCTCCCACGTTCCAGACCAGGGCTTGCAGCCCTATGTGAAGCCACCTGTGTCAGGAGAAGGGGGGGGGTGGTTCCCTACCTGTGTGTAGCTGAGTGGAACACAGGGAATAGCAGAGCCAGAGCTGAGCCTTGAGGACTGAAAAGGTGCTCCTAACCCAGGAGGGTGAAGTACGGTACTGTGTCTGTGAATGTGAACTGTGCTTGATAACATGGACTGAGATTTATCATATGGACTATGCATTTTGTTTTTACGGCTGGAGCAAGCCCTTTTCCCTGTTATTTTTATGTCTAAATAAAGACACCTGTTTTGTTCACCTGAAAGACTGCTGCCTGGAGCTTCTCTAAATGCTACCATTTGAGTGAATCCCTACAATGGGTAGAAGGGAGGACCTACCCTAACATATATTGGCATATGAGGAGACCTACCCTAGGGGTCTCATATTGATAATACTAGAATGTATAGGGAGGAATGAGCAGTTTACAGTATTTGGTTAATGCAAGTTAATTATATTTTAATAATTATTATATTATATGGTTATTGTCTATGCAACATTGGTTTTAATAAATGCTCCCCATTGATAAATTTAACATATATAGAGATGTCACAATCCAGGAGCCCATACATTCTAGGCACTTCATAAGGTGAAAACACTAGAATTTATGGGCAGAAGCCAGGACCTTGCCTCCTTGGCGTCCGTGATACTAGCCATGAATAAGAGTGTCTGCGGACACTAGAAACGCGTAGGCGAAGCCAGGTTACCACCATCTGTCATAACTCGCTGATGACTTAAGATACAGGCGGTTCGTGCATTTTAAGCTGTATTGCTACAAGCATTATTTCAATAAAAGAAGAAGTTTTAACTACTTACCTGGGTCAAGCGCTGGATTTATTTCCTGTTTTACAAGTGAGAAGCCAGGACCTACCTGGAGCCCATACATTCTAGGCACTTCATTAGGTGAAAACACTAGTATGCATGGACAGAAGCCAGGATGTACCTGTAGCCCATACATTCTAGGCACTTCATTAGGTGAAAACACTAGTATGTATAGGCAGAAGCGAGAAGGAACACACTTGTCACTATTATTCACAAACAAACCCCCCCCCCCCACACCTTTTCTTCTTACTTTGTCCCAGTTCTCTGTTGCATCCCTGGTTGCATGAGGACTTTGAGTGATGTAGGAAGCATGTGACCAGTCACATGCTTCTGACAACACTACAGGTCCTGTAGGCAGTGATAATTTCGGGACTCCCATGAGTGGTGGGAGCACTGGGGATGTTCTCCTCTCTAGGAGATCAGGTGAAGCGTGATGTCAGCAGCTCATCCAATCTACATTGCAGCGGTAAAAAGGGTCTGGCAGTGCTAGATCCTCCTGACCTTCGGACTATAATACACAGGAACTTGTTTCACTGTGGATAACAACACACATTTACCAGCTTCAGCCAGCATCTGTACAAGGTCTTTTGTTTTTGTTCTTCGGTGAATATTCTGATTTTGGACATACATCTCTGAAACACAGAAAGCGCTTCCTTTTAAACGGTACTGCATCACTTATTCTAAAATAAAACATTTGAACATGAAATGTCTATCCATTGCCTGTTTGTAACTTTAAACTTCTTTAACTGCTTGACAAGATTGTCCTTATTAGCAGGCCGTTGCCACTTAGGGACAATCTATATCATCTTCAGGATTGTGCTGGCACTATCAGTGTGCCAGCGCGATTCGTAGCAGGAGACTGGCTGTTCCATGCAGCCTGGTCCCTGCTGTGTCTGCAATGCATGGAGATCGCTCCTTGCTGGGCAGTTTAACTCCTTAACTGCCGCGATCGAGTACGTATACAGCAGCTAAGAAGAGACAGTAGGAACAGCGCAATTGCGGCGTGCCGAGGGGTTGCCATGGGAGCCGAAGGTAGGACAAAGACCACTGTGTCTGCCATGTATGGTGGCCTATGAGGCCCAGTCCAAGACTGGGTCTCATAGTCAAAATATCAGTGAAACATTGACAGACACAATACATTGCAGAAGCACTGCAATGTATTGGTTAAGGGAAGAAAGTATCCCCTGTGTAAGTCCCATAGCGGGACAGTAAAAAAAAAAAAAAAAAAGTATTAAAAAAAATGAACATAATTAAAAAACCCATATTGTCAGGAGTATAAATAATAAAAAATGAATTAAAAATTGCAATTTTAGAGCTTTCTACCTCCCAAAAACATAATAGAAAGCAATAAAAAAGTTAGATGTACCCTATGATAGTACCAATCAAACCATTACCTTTTCCTGCAATAAACAAGCCCTAATAACCCTCTTTTGATTGAGGAATAAAAAAGTTATTTCTCTCCGAATATGGCGAGACATGGGCGAATGCAGTTTCCGTAAAAAAGAGTTTTTATTTGCTAAAGAAGTCAAATACACAAAAACCTGTACATGTTTGGTATCTCCTTAATCGTACCAACCTATAGAATAAAAATATCATGTTTATTTTACTGTATGGTGAACTATGTAAATGTTTTAATTAAAAAACAAGCAGCAAAACAGCTGTTTTGATCAGTACAGTTGCAGGAAAGAGTTAATAAATTTGAATTATTATGCAATTTTTACCATAAAAATGATCTCATTGGAAAAAACAAATCCTGACGCAAAAAACAAGCCTTCATATGCCTATGTCAGATACAAAGTAAAAAAGTTATGTCTTATATCTCATGCAGCATTATTTATTTATTTGTGGTACCATTGGACAATTGGTCTTTGTCATACATAAAAACCTGAGGGTGGGTGGAATATTGCTCCAGATTTTAGGTCACTACAAAATGATGAAGGCAGCAAATCATATGCACACAATACACTCCCAGACCTTCCCACATCAGTCCTGAAACATAAAAAGGAAACCGCGCCTTAAAAGTAAACACTTTCACAGATGGCCTCCCCAGAATCATTTCTAGAGGTTTTTCCATTGAAACAGTACATGATTTGTCGGTTTTCCTATCATGTCACAATGTGAAAAATGCATGGAGAGTGCACATTTGCACATCCACCTTGGGCGCCGATCACCACAATAAGACACGATAGGTCGAAGGAGATTAATTAAGACTTCACATGTAAAACTACTTGTGCTAGCAGTAGAAAAATGACATGTCTACACAAAAGGCTCAAAAATATATTATAATATTTTTTACATGACCAAAAGTCAAACACAAGTTCATAGAACAGCAGTTGTTGGCATGGGCAAGGTGGTCCACCCACCCAACCCCCAAATAACACAATAGTATGATGCCGCCTACCAAATACCCAATGTAGAATATCACGAAGAAGATTTACAAAAGGGTAAATCCACACATAAATGATACACCATCACAGGTGACAAAGCTAGGGTCCTAGAAACCAGATCCTAGGGCGGCACGGTGGCACGGTGAGTAGCACTTCTGCCTGGCAGTGTTGGGGTCCTGGTTTCAAATCCCACTCAGGTCAACATCTGCAAAGAGTTTGTATGTTCATATGTTCTCTCCGTGTTTGTGTGGGTTTCCTCCGGGTACTCTGGTTTCCTCCCACACTCCAAAAACATACTGGTAGGTTGTTTAGATTGTGAGCCCCATGGGGACAGGGGCCAATTTGACATGCTCTGTGTGCGCTATATAAATAAAGGATTATTATTATAAAGCCAGATGGTGCAGAATCAACAAGGTCACACTATGAGGAAGCAGTACAGAGTTTTTAAAGTAAAAAGATGCATGTGTACATAAAGAAAAATTAATGGTGATTTAATATACACTCACCGGCCACTTTATTAGGTACACCATGCTAGTAACAGGTTGGACCCCCTTTTGCCTTCAGAACTGCCTCAATTCTTCGTGGCATAGATTCAACAAGGTGCTGGAAGCATTCCTCAGAGATTTTGGTCCATATTGACATGATGGCATCACACAGTTGCCGCAGATTTGTCGGCTGCACATCCATGATGCGAATCTCCCGTTCCACCACATCCCAAAGATGTTCTATTGGATTGAGATCTGGTGACTGTGGAGGCCATTTGAGTACAGTGAACTCATTGTCATGTTCAAGAAACCAGTCTGAGATGATTCCAGCTTTATGACATGGCGCATTATCCTGCTGAAAGTAGCCATCAGATGTTGGGTACATTGTGGTCATAAAGGGATGGTCAGCAACAATACTCAGGTAGGCTGCGGCGTTGCAACGATGCTCAATTGGTACCAAGGGGCCCAAAGAGTGCCAAGAAAATATTCACCACACCATGACACCACCACCACCAGCCTGAACCGTTGATACAAGGCAGGATGGATCCATGCTTTCATGTTGTTGACGCCAAATTCTGACCCTACCATCCGAATGAGCAGAATGATCCGAATCAGCAGAAATCGAGACTCATCAGACCAGGCAACGTTTTTCCAATCTTCTACTGTCCAATTTCGATGAGCTTGTGCAAATTAGTTTCCTGTCCTTAGCTGAAAGGAGTGGCACCCGGTTCGGTCTTCTGCTGCTGTAGCCCATCTGCCTCAAAGTTCGACGTACTGTGCGTTCAGAGATCAGCTCTTCTGCCTACCTTGGTTGTAACGGGTGGTGATTTGAGTCACTGTTGCCTTCCTATCAGCTCGAACCAGTCTGCCCATTCTCCTCTGGCATCAACAAGGCATTTCCGCCCACAGAACTGCCGCTCACTGGATGTTTTTTCTTTTTCGGACCATTCTCTGTAAACCCTAGAGAATAAAAATCCCAGTAGATCAGCAGTTTCTGAAATACTCAGACCAGCCCTTCTGGCACCAACAACCATGCCACGTTCAAAGGCACTCAAATCACCTTTCTTCCCCATACTGATGCTCGGTTTGAACTGCAGGAGATTGTCTTGACCATGTCTACATGCCTAAATTCACTAAGTTGCAGCCATGTGATTGGCTGATTAGAAGTTAAGTGTCAACGAGCAGTTGGACAGTTGTACCTAATAAAGTGGCCGGTGAGTGTATATGTGCATGCACAAATGTCAACAACAGCTCCAGACAAAAAAGTGTTCAGCGATAAAGTGATAACACAACATGAGAAGAAACTACACTTTTAAGGAAGTTATTGGCACATAAAAAAACTTTAAAATACTGGTGCCATCTCAAAAAAAGAATTGTATGTGTTTTATTACAACAAATCATCAATTAATAATGATAATAATTAGACATATTGAAAATAAATAATAATAAAACCTTCTTTTCCATTGATTAAATTTTTCCCCAAATTGAATCTATGTAAAAGGAAGGCTTGTTCAGTGAAGAATGACAGCTTATAGCATACACTAGAGTATAAGCCGAGTCTTTCAGCACAAAAAAAATATGCTGAAAAATATGTGCTAAAAGAAATATGCTAGGCTTATACTCGAGTCAAGAAAAAGGTCCCGCGCAGTCCATCACAGGCATCGTGACGTCAGCTGCTCGCTGAGATTCTACTATGTGCACAGGTATCAGCACACACCATGACAGGACTTGGAAAGGAAGAAGTGGTGGTATGTACCAGGGCACAGTATTTTTTAAGTCAGGTGTCACATTGCTAAGTCAAGTCCTTCCTTTTCCCCATTTTGTGACTGACTCTGTATCTTTTTTGAGTCTTTTCTCGTCCTCCAGTTTGGGGTACCTCGCCAGGGAAATGTTGACCTGGTACAATACGGGAGGCATCAGAGGTACTGGGTCCTTCTTGATGACCAAATAAAAGGACCTTGATCACCACCTCTTGAAAGTGAATAAGTGATACTGAATTGCACATTGGTATAGCACATAGGAATTATACAATGTTATCTGTACAAAGTTCATGGTCAGCTTTTTGTACAATATTTTTGATCGGAAAGATCTACCCCACCCATGTAATTATTGTAAGTCACATTCTAAAAGGTGTCCAGGGATGATGCACACATAGGCCATCTGCCTCTGGAACTACTGAAAAAGTAGTTTCCTTTAATTGTATTCAGGGGCGAAACACCACTTTTTACCATTTTGAAACACAAAAATTTTTTTATAAAAAGCAATGTAAACATCATAAAGTCCTGCTAAAAATGACACATTACACAGCTCCATACACCAAGGAATAAAAAAAAAGTTTATTTGCCTCACAATATGGCAAAATAAAGAATTTTTTTGTACAAATAGTATTAATATTTATTTATATAGTGCCATCATTCCGTATCATAAGGGACATATACAAATAACATTAGACATTGAACTCTAGTTATGCCACTGATTGTATTTATATGACATGAGTGTAAAGAAACTTCAATTAAACACATGGATAAACTGGCTTTCCAAACAGACTGGACTTTTGCTCAGTACTGCTTCTAGGAATGAAATGGTTAAGACAGGATAAAGTAAAGCTGCATTAGCAGTGGAGGAAAAAAAATAAACCACTACTTTTTGTTTAAATCTAATTTTAGGTTTCCAAAAATAAAAAAAACAATGTTTGCATATTAAAACTCAGTATTACCCGATGCCAAAGGAAGCTCCTTCAATTTGTAGTGCTGTGATAATTACAGTTCCAGAGTCTCCTGATGAGAATCCTCGAGACGCAGCAACCTTCCACAAAGAACTAATAAAAACACAATTAGTGGCTGCTGCATTTCACCGGTGCTGACGTGAGACGCAGGAAGTGCGTTGGTGGTAGTATGTGCTCAAAACACAGAGTTCATGTAGCTGGGCACATTCACTAAGCAGCGTTCTACTGATGGAAGCCTCTCCTTAAGTTACCCGTTTGCAGGGCTTGACAACTAAATAATATTTACAGCTGTCTGTCATACTTCTTGCTATAAGGGCAACTGTACACATTGCAGAGGTTTTACATACCTATTCAGCAGCAAAATCAAGGCGACATTTTATTCTCAAACCCTCAATGACTGCTGTATCAATTTTTTAAGGGTACTTCTTCTGATGCCATGCCTTTCTACAGCACCGCATCTGAAAGGTATCACAATCTCAAGAAGGTTACTTTATTTTAGCTATCAAAAGCAACTAGAACATTGCAGGACATTTATATTGCTGGTGTGGGACTGTGTTATGACAGCCCAACCCCCCAACACTAACAACCAGGATCAGAAAAGCTTCAATCCTGGGTGTTTAACCCCTTAGACCTTGGGTCCACTCATCGGCACCCCACAGCATTGATCAAGGGGTACCAATGAATCCACTGGCAGCCTGCGCCTGAGGCACCCCTGGCATAGGTAGTGCAGTGCATTATAAAAGAGATCAGGTGATCTCCTATCAGTGCCCCTTGTGGTGTTTTTGCAAACCCATTCAGCAATTCACCCACAGCTGCAGGTCTCTTCAAGCAGTAATGTTCTGGCAACGAATCCTGCAGTTGTTGAGTGGTTGGCTTGTTTTTTCGACATGTTTTAATTTACCTCTGAGCCAGGCGGATAGGAATTGGTGGGTTCTTCAGACACCACACTGACTTGGCATGATTCTGGAAAAGCCTCAGTACCCTCGCCAGTCCTGCCTCTTAGTTAACCCTCTTCTTCTGCCAGGGAAGTGATTGATGCTACAATGACTTTCTTCTGCTTCACAATGAGGAAGAGCAGATTGAAGACAATCAACAGGCGACCCCACAGTTTTGCAATTTGCGTCATTATTTTAAAATCTTATTTATAAAATAAGTAAAAAAAAAATGTAATACCTTTAAATAAAAAATATAGACCATAATTAGAGACATTAACGGAAATTTATAATGCGCCGCTCCTCAGGAACACCCTGCACCAGCCCACTCCATTGCCAGCCACGCTCCCTTGGTGTAGAGAGGGGGAACTCATCTCAATTACTGGCGGTTCAACCAAAATTGCACCAGAATACTAACATACACAGTACATTTTGAGTTCTGCATTTCAAAATCCCCTGTAGAACTCACATTAAAAACACTAGTGTGAAAGGGGCCTTAGGTTAACCTGCACAGAACAAGGAAATAAGGACGTATTTTCTACAGTTAGCGCACATACTCACTTGCTTCTATAGGTTCATGAACACTGTTGTGAATTTCACAGCCCCATACATGAGCAGACTGCCAACTGCACAATACTGCAGGTCCTATTCCTGCATGGTTTTGCATCTCAGACAGTCATTTTCATTCACATGGGTGAAGGTTACCCACAGATGACTAAGGGCGCGTTCACACGTTCCGCTAGCGCCGCGTTCATAACGCGATGCTAGCGCACAGGGGGCGGAGTTTGGGGCGATTGCATATGCATGTCCATGAACGCGACGATAGTGGAACGTGTGAACGCGCCCTTAGGCAGAGTTGTGAATATACCTGCTTTTTTTTCTTGCTTTGTCAGTAATGTTCATAGCTTGCAAAAATATCTCAATGCGCTCTAACCATGGATTCCAGCATGCTCCAAAGTTTGCTTGGTAGTGCTTCATATCAAAATAAGGAAATGTATCTATGCAGACCATGGTGGATGCTAGTCTAGGTAGTAATCTTCTGTGATACTAAAATACCTTTAGATGATAACATTTAATCCTCATTGCAAGTTGCAATGTTGTCGTAGGAATCCATGTGATATAGAAGGAATACAGACTGGATCACTGGGCTGCAGGCTCAGAGACAACTTTATTCCTTTCTTCTCCATTGCCCTGCCTGTAACAACTGCCCCAAAGCAGCTTGCTCCTCCTACTCAGCATGTCACTGTAACTGGGCAGAGCATGCTTGTTCCCACGTTCAGTTTTTCTGATACATTTTTTGATGTCCAAACCAAGAGAAGAGTAAAAAAGGAGGATTGTGTTCACCCATTATGATCCACACCTGCTTGTGGCTTCAAAATAATAATAATACTTCTTTATTTATATAGTGCACACAGAATATGCAGCCTGAGCAGAGCTTGCCAAATCAGTGCCTGTCCCCATGTGGCTCACAATCTAATCAACCTACCAGTTTTTGGAGTGTAGCAGGAAACCCATGCAAACACAGAGAGAACATACAAACACTTTGCAGATCTTGACCCTGGTCCCCAGCACTGCAAGGCTGTAGTGTAAACCACAAAGCCACCATGCTGCCCTAACTGCATCTGAAAAATTTAACATGTGAACCCTAACAGCAAACATGTTAGCAGAATAGTTATTACAAGATCACATGCTTGAATCTTAAGCAGCATATGAGTGTTAAAAAAAGAAAAGAAATAAGTGTGTAAGGCCGGTTCCACACTTGCGAGTGTGATACGATGAACTCGCATCACACTTGAAACGCATCCTGCCGGGAACGCACGGCCCGAACGCTGAACACCAGGAGTGAACTCCGCATGTCAGTCCCGAGCAGCATGCGTTGTGAGTGTGATGCGAGTTAATCGCATCACACTTGCAAGTGTGGAACAGCCCTCAGGGCGCGTTCACACATTGCGTTTTGGTCGCGTTTTCATTGCGTTTGAAATGCATATACAACAGCTGATGAGAGGTGATTTGCCTAATTACATTACCGTTTACGTTTGTAAACGCAATGTTAACGCATGCGTTAACAAAACACATGCGTTAACATCGCGTTTACGATTATTACAGTGATGTAATTAGGCATATCACCTCTCTTCAGCTGTTGTATATGCATTTCAAACGCAATGAAAATGCAGGTCAAAACGCAACGTGTGAACGCGCCCTAACAGATTCAGCTCACCGCATGCAGGATCGTCTTTACTGTGTGAACAGGTGGTTAAGTGCGCATAATCCAGAACGCTGGATTCTTTTTTCAAAAAGTCTAAAAAGGCATAAAATGTCCTAGCACATACACCAGAAGGGGACTGGAGTAAGTATGAGACTTTTAATGGAACTTTTTTCCAAAAGTCATGGATCTGGCTTTGCACTGTGTTTGCAGGGTGTTGCACTAGCAGTAGTTCTATATTTACGCCAGATTAATGAAGTGGTGGAAATAGCCCTGTGAAACTTTTTAGCAGTGAAAAGTCCCCCAAAAAACAAAAAAGATCACCAAAACAATGATAGATAACTCCCAATAGGTCGAAGTGTAAGGTCACATTTTCATCTTTGGAGTATGACTCAGATATTAACACAGATGCTAAACTTGCAACTTTCTCTACCCCACGAGCTAAACAGATTTCCAAAAATGGGGACACAAAAGGTCTTAAAAATGACAGAAGAGCAGGGAGGAAACATGGCACCACCCAACTACAGAAAAATGTTCACCTCCCAACGAACAAAGAAATAAATCAAACAATTGTGGAAGCAACTGCTTCTGAGGAGGAAATTTATTGATATTTACCAATGCAACGCTAGCGCACAGGGATTGGGCCGTTCTCTGCAGGGCTTACTAAAAAGAACTAAGCAGTACTCTTATACAGTATTGCAGTGCATGGTTTATTGGCAACCAGCTCCTAGTGTTTTGTATTGTTTAAATGTAAGAATCCAGGTACTGGTTACCGATCACGAGTTTCACAGAAAACACAAATGAGATCTGTCAGAGGCCCAGCCCCCGGGCGCTAGCATTGGGTCAGTAAACACAACTCCAGTGACACATGATACTGCACCCTGAACATGAAAATATTTGATAGACAGGAAGCTGTCAAATGAACCATATACTGCACTACTGTACAGGCAGTCTCCGGGTTACATACATGATAGGGTCTGTAGGTTTGTTCTTAAGTTGAATTTGTATGTAAGTCGGAACTGTATATTTTATCATTGTAATCCCAGGAAGAACTTTTTTGGTCTCTGTGACAATTGGAATTTAAAAATGTTGGGTTGTCATAAGAATCAAGGTTAACAATAAAGCGTAATTACAGACACCTGTGATAACTGTTATAGCTGTTTATTGTAGCCTAAGACTAAAGTACAATAAATTACCAATATCCAGTGGTCTGTTTGTAAATAGGGGTTGTATGTAAGTCGAGTGTTCTTAAGTAGGGGACCGCCTGCATTAGTGTTGGTGTGCTGCTTAAGTCTTTTTAGTAAGTCCTACAGAGAATCCTTGCCATTGTGAATCCTTGAACCACAGACCATGGGACAGTTCCATATTTAGTTTTGGAGCTCCTCTGCACATCAGATTCATTAAAGGGGCTTTTACCCCTTAATACATATTCTTAGGGTCTACATTCTGTATGTGATTTTTTTTTATTAAAAACCACTAAAAAGTCTCAAAATGCATAAAATGTCCCAGCACATACACTGGCAGACGAATGGAGTAACTATGAGACATTTTATGGGACCTGAAGTCATGAATGTGGCTTTGCATGGTTTTGCACTAGCATCAGATAAATGAGAGATAGTCTTGTGAGACGTTTTAGCAGTGAAAAGTACCAAAAAACCCCAATGCAACTTTTTTGAGACTTTTTTACTCCAAACAAGCCCATGAAAACAAATGTCATGGGTACCCCTGCGATCCATATCACCCGTGTGCCTCTGTGCGCCCCTCCATGGCAGCCGCAGCCTCACTTACCTGCGTTCCAGCGACAGCTCCTCTGGTCCGGTGCGTACATCCCTGCCTCCCAGGGTACGCACACACCGGCTTTGTTAGATTCAAAGGGCCAGCGCGCTGCTAATTGCTGATACTGGCTGCCTTACCTGATAAGTAGCCAGCCTCTTCCAGTGACCCCTGCCGGATCTTTGTACCTCATAGCCTTAGAAAAAAAGCGTTCCTGTTGCAATTCCTGTGTATTATCTGTTGTGACCTTCTGCTACATTCCTTGCCACCTGTCTTAACCTTCTGCTACATCCCCAACTCCAATCCTGTGCCTCCTATCCTGACCTTCTTCCTGTCCATGACTCAGATTTTGCCTGCCATTTCTGTACTTCACCTTGGCCACCATTACGAGCAAAGTTGTGCCTGTGGAGCGACCGGTATCCCGCCGCAGCAAGTCTAACCCACTTTGCAGTGGGCTCAGGTGAATATGGGTGCCACTTAGACTCCACCCCCAACTGTCTGCTTACGTCATCGCTCGCGGTGGTTCAGTGGATCCACTACCAATGACCCTGACAGTAGGATCCGGCTATGGATCCCACCAAAATACCTCTGCCTGAACTAGCTAACCTCAGCACCATCGTGACTTGGCAGTCTCAACCAGGGCCGGATTATAGGCGGGGCTCCCGGGGCCCCCACCAGATCGCACCTCCCATGCCCCCCCTCATGAGCCGAACGCCGCCCTCTGCCTCCAGGCATAGGTGAGCGCCTCCCCGGCGATCCAGCCCCTGCATAAACTGCACGCCCCCTGCATAAACTGCATGCCCCCTGCATCAACTGCTCCGTCCATCCTGCTGCATGGGGAGCCGCCCGCCGCCACTCCGCCCCCCCCTCCGGCACAGGTGACCGCTTCCAGGCTCGTCTAAACAAGCAGCCCCGCTCGCCCTCCCCGCTCGCTCACTCCCAGCTCAACACCGCCTCCAGCTCCCCGCCCCCCGCTCCGCTCGCTCCCTGCTCCGCTTGCTCCCCGCTCAACACCGGCTCCCCGTCCCCCCGCTCCGCTCCCTCCCCGCTCAATACCGCCTCCGGCTCCCCCGCCCCCCGCTCCCTGCTCAACCTCACCCCCGCTCTCCCCCCACCCGCACGAACATGCACCCGCCAAAATCGCCCCACCCCCTACCCTACCCAGCCGAATAAGAAACCGACCGACTACCCCCCCCCTGACGAACAAGCACCGGCACCCGGTCAACCCTAACAGGTAAGTATTTACATATGTGTTTTTCTGTGTGTATATATGTATATACAGTGTATATATGTATACACAATGTATATGTGTATATACAGTGTATATGTGTATATGTGTATATACAGTGTATATGTGTATATATGTATACACAGTGTATATATGCATCTACTGTGTATATGTGTATATATGTATATGCTGTGCATATATGAATCTACTGTGTATATATGTATATACTGTATATATATTCATCTACTGTGTATATGTGTATATACTGTGTATATATGCATCTACTGTGTATTTATGCATCTACTGTGTATATATGTATATACTGTGTATATATGTATATACTGTGTATATGTGTATATATGTATATACTGTGTATAGATGCATATACTGTGTTTATACACGCATATATTTATATAAGCATATATGTGTGTACATTTATATATATATGTGAATGATGTGGTTTTTGTATATACTGTGTATATGGAATGTATGTATATGCTCTATATACTGAATGTGTTTGTGTATTTCTCGTATGTGTGTGTAAATGCTGTATATACTGAATGGGGGATATTTATCATACGCTGGCGCTAGCCCCGCCGCTGCAAATTCGCAGTGCCTCTTGATGTATCGGGGCTGACTACAGCGCAGCGTTTATCCTACGCCACGCAGGGAAAGAAACGCGGCCGCAGCAGCGAGTGCGCAGGCACGGGGACAGTAACGCCTCACGCCGGCCCACTCCCGTCCGGCCGCGCCCCCCCCCCCCCGCTAGGCCGGCCGCGCCCGCCCCTTCACTCAAAGGTGTCTATAGCGCCTAGGCTCGGTACTGTGAGCACCACGAGTACTCACTGTTTCATGCTGTGGCCGCTGTATGTAGCGGTGTTACTGGGGATGAGGCGGCTGTATGTAGCGGTGTTACTGGGGGCGAGGCGGCTGTATGTAGCTGTGTTACTGGGGAGAGGCGACTGTATGTAGCTGTGTTACAGGGATAAGGCGGCTATATGTAGCTGTGTTACTGGGGAAGAGGCGGCTGTATGTAGCTGTTGTGGGCGATTTGGCCCAGTAGAGACCGTGGTAGCGGGGTGCTGGGATGCAGTTCACGACAGTGACACCAAAGTACAGTCCAAAACAGGTCTAGCCTGTGTTTATTTCAGCAGGAATCAAAATAAAACAGCCTTCACATTCAGGCATCAAAACAAAATAATATCCTACCCGTCAGGGTGCTAACTAAACAATGGTTCTCTGACTCACCACTAACAAAATCACTTGGCTGCTCCAGGCACAGAGGTCAGTGCTGTGTGCTCTCCAGCCTCCTTCCAGAGAGAGAGAACCTTCTGAGCTCTGCTGAGCGGCTTTATTAGCCTGATTGGCTGTTCCCACCACCTGTGTCCAAGGTGCTGGACAACACAACCTCAGCATTAAGGCCTTGCATAATAGCAAAACCTAGGGGAAACATACCGCCCATCCACAGTTAACCCCTTCAGTGTCTCACATACCCTCCCCCTCTGTTTGACCCTGTGGGGGCGAGCACTTTTGGCCATCAGACAGTGGGTACGAGACAGGGCATCGGCATTCCCATGCAGCTTTCCTGCTCGATGTTCCACCGTAAACTTGAAATTCTGCAGCATTAGGAACCACCTTGTGACCCTGGCGTTCCTCTCTTTGGCCTGACTCATCCAGGTGAGGGGAGAGTGATCGGTCACTAGTGTAAACTGTCGCCCAATCAAGTAGTATCTCAGGGATTCCAGAGCCCATTTTATCGCCAAGCACTCCCTCTCAACTATACTATAGTTCTTCTCAGGGGGTGTGAGCTTGCGGCTCAGGAATGTCACGGGATGTTCCTCACCCTCCACTACTTGGGACAGGACAGCCCCTAAGCCCACGTCAGAAGCGTCAGTCTGCACAATAAAGGTCTTGGTGAAGTTAGGGGTGGTCAGTACCGGTCCCTCGCACAAAACCGTCTTAAGTCGCTGAAACGCCCCCTCAGCCTCTTCACTCCACTTTACCATCACCGCCCTGCTACCCTTGGTCAGGTCAGTCAGGGGTGCCACTATGGTAGCAAAATCGGGGATAAATCGGCGATAATAGCCCACTATGCCTAGGAAAGCCCTCACTTGCTTCTTGCTCATAGGTCGTGGCCACTGCTGGATCGCCTCTACTTTATTTACTTGGGGTTTGATGACACCTCGCCCAATACGGTACCCCAGGTAACGGGCCTCTTCCAGACCCAGTGCACATTTTTGGGGGTTCGCTGTCAACCCTGCTGCCCTCAGGGAGTCTACCACTGCTTGCACCTTGGCCAGGTGACTCACCCAATCGGTACTATAAACTATGATGTCATCCAGGTAGGCCGAGGCATATCTCCGGTGAGGTTTTAGCACGAGATCCATTAACCTCTGGAATGTGGCGGGAGCCCCATGTAGCCCAAAGGGAAGTACCACATACTGAAAAAGCCCATCAGGAGTAACAAAAGCGGTCTTCTCTTTGGCCCTGTCAGTAAGGGGTACCTGCCAATACCCTTTCGTCAGGTCAAGGGTGGAGAAGAACCTAGCCTGTCCAAGTCGTTCTATCAACTCGTCAACCCTGGGCATGGGATAAGAATCAAATTTGGACACCTCGTTCAACTTCCTAAAATCATTGCAGAACCGTAGGGAACCATCAGGCTTGGGAATCAACACAATAGGACTCGACCAGTCACTTTTAGACTCCTCGATAACCCCCAGGTCTAACATCTGCCTGACTTCTTCGGATATGGCCAGCCGGCGAGCTTCGGGGACCTGGTAGGGTTTTTGGTGTACCCTGATGTGGGGTTCGGTTATGATGTCATGCTTGATGACTGAAGTACGTCCCGGTAACTTAGAGAACACATCCACATTTCGGAGCACAAACTCCTTTGCTTCCTGAATCTGGGCCCTGGAGAGGGACTTCGAGATCCGTACTTCAGGCACCTTGGCATCAGGTACACCTACCTCCGGTGTCCCCTTCTTGGGGACAGACGCTTTTTCTACTCCCATGGCCATCAGGGACTCTCTTTCCCTCCATGGCTTTAGGAGGTTCACGTGGTATATCTGTTCGGGTTTCCTCCTCCCCGGCTGAGATACCTTGTAGGTTACCTCCCCCACTTTCTCCATGACCTCATATGGTCCTTGCCATTTTGCCAAGAACTTGCTCTCAACGGTGGGCACCAGAACTAGCACTCTGTCGCCTGGGTTAAAGGTCCTGAGTCTGGCTGACCTATTGTAGACCCTAGACTGGGCCTCTTGTGCCCTTGTCATGTGCTCCTTTACAAGGGGCATTACCGCCGCTATGCGGTCCTGCATAAGGGAGACGTGTTCTATCACACTATGGTGGGGGGTCCTCTCCTGTTCCCAGGTCTCCTTAGCTACATCCAACAGCCCACGTGGGGAACGGCCATATAACAGCTCAAAGGGTGAGAAACCCGTGGAGGACTGGGGAACTTCACGTATGGCAAACATCAAATAGGGCAACAAACAATCCCAGTCCTTCCCATCTTTGCTGACCACCCTCTTTAGCATCCCCTTCAAGGTCTTATTAAACCTCTCGACCAGGCCATCTGTCTGAGGATGATACACAGAGGTGCGGAGCTGTTTAACCTGGAGTAACTTACACATCTCCTTCATTACCCTAGACATGAATGGGGTACCCTGGTCAGTCAAGATTTCCTTGGGGAGGCCTGTGCGTGAGAACACCTGGAACAGCTCCCTAGCAATATTTTTGGAGGAGGTGTTCCTTAACCCCTTCGTGTCTATGCCATTTTAGACCTTTAGGACCAGGCCTGATTTTTAAAATTTGCCCTGTGTCATTATAGGAGGTTATAACTTTTTGACACTTTAACATATCCAGGGGATTTTGAGATTGTTTTACCGTCACACATTGTACTTCAAAGTAATATTAAAATTTTGATGATATCTTTTGTGTTAAGTTATGAAAAAAACTTAAATTTGGCAAAAATTTCTAAAAATTCTTCATTTTCATAGTTCAAAATGTTCTGCTTTTCAGGCAGATAGTCATAGCACCCAAGTAACTTTATAACTAACATTTCCCGAATGTCTGCTTTATATTGGCACAGGGTTTTATGCATCTTTTCTCTTTTCTAGGTTGTTAGGAGGTTCAGAATTTTGGGAGCAATTTTTCTCATTTTTATGAAAAACGCCAAAACCCTTATTTAGAGGTACCTGCTCAGCTTTAACTGACTTTGAGAGGCCTAAACAGCAGTAAACCCCCATAAATTATGCCATTTTAGAAACTACACCCCTCAATGTGTAAAAAATCAACTTTAAGAAGTATGTTAACCCTTTAGATGCTTCACAGTGGTTAAAACAAAATGGAGGTCTAATTTACAAGCTGTCATTTTTTTTAGACAATATATTAATTTTGGCCAAAAATTAAACCGTCACAAAGTATTAAATGACAAAAAACTCCACAAAGTTTGATACCCAATGTCTCCCGAGTATAAGGATGCCCCTTATGTGGTGGTGGCTGCTGTACGGGCGCACGGCCGTGCATAGAAGGGAAGCTGCACCATTCAGAGCAGATCTGCAATGTCACATCTTACAGGCTATAAAATGTTTATTTTTTTGTAATTTGGACATATGGGGGATTACTTTTTTGTGGATGAGATCCACTTCTCAGGTACATCATTTACGGGGGGGCTCAATAGCC
Source organism: Engystomops pustulosus (assembly GCF_040894005.1). Lineage (NCBI taxonomy): Eukaryota > Metazoa > Chordata > Amphibia > Anura > Leptodactylidae > Engystomops > Engystomops pustulosus. The sequence continues at coordinate 116,208,632 of NC_092416.1, read as the reverse complement.
AATAATCAGATTTTATTAACTCTTTCTTGGTGATGGTTAAAAAAATCATTAATTCTTGTTTATGGTTTTTAGCATTTTTTTCCTCGGACGTTCACCGTACCATAAAAATAATGAGTTAGCTTTATTCTACGGGTCATCACGATTACGGCGATACCCCATTTACATGGCTTTTTTATGGTTAACTTGTTTTGCAGAATATAGAACTCATTTTGTGAGACATTTACTTGTTTTTGTATCGCCATGTAACAATGGGCAGAACATTTATATATTTTCGTTTACAGCGCTGGTTTAGAGCTTATTTTTTGCGGGACAAGCTGTACGTTTTCTTGGTATCATGTTGGGGTACATTTTACTTTTTGATCACTTTTTATGCACTTTTTATGCGGTCAGATGTGAAAATTTAATAATTTTTGTGAGGTTTTTTTGTGTTTTTTTTAACGGCGTTCACCGTACGGGTTCAGTGACCATTTTATTTTATTTGATGGGTTGTTACGGACATTGTGATACCCAATATGTTGTGGTTTTTTTGGTGATTTTCACTTTTTTTATGTTTTATATGATTACTGCATGGGACGAGACTTAAGGGGACTTTTATTCTTTTTAAATAATTTTTTTTTAGTTGCACCTTTTTTTTAAACTTTTTTTTTACTGTTTTATTTTGTCCCAGGGTGGGACATGAACAAGTGATCATTTGATCACTTGTTCATTGTAATATGCTGCAATACTAATGTATTGCAGCATATGACATAGTCAGCCTATGCATTCTGCATAGGCTGACAGCTGCACTGTTAGATCGTGCACAGTGCACGATCCTAGCAGGCAGCTGCCATAGGCAGCCCAGGGGACCTGATCGTGCCTCTGGGTTGCCATGGCAACGATCGGCACCTCCGTGCCCTGCGCGGAGGGTGCCGATCGTCGCGCCAATACACCATAGACGCCGCGGTCACTATGACCGCGGTGTCTATAGGGTTAAACAGTCGGGATCGCGATAGTCGCGATCCCGGCTGTTACTGCGGGATCCCAGCTACCACGTACCGCTGGGATCCCGCGGCGATCGCAAGGGCTCAGCTTCTGAGCCCGGGCAATCGCCATGACGTGATTCTACGTCAAGGTGCGGGAACTACCCGCATCCTATGACGTAGAATCACGTCAGGGTGCGGGAAGGGGTTAATGGAATCGCCTCGGGATACCGCGTAGCGTAGTCCAGGATATCTAGGATGTATTGGTGCCCCCTTGCGGATTTGACTATGGGGCCAACCAGATCCATTGCAATCCGTTCAAATGGCACCTCTATGATTGGTAGCGGGACCAAAGGACTCCTGAAGTGGGAGACCGGGGCAGTAAGTTGACAGTCAGGGCAGGAGCTACAATACCGGTTTACCTCCTCCCACACCCCGGGCCAGAAAAATCGCTGCAGGATCCTCTCTCGTGTCTTCTCAGCACCTAAGTGCCCACCCAGCACATGTTTGTGTGCCAACTCTTCACCAGCCTACGGTGAGATTGGGGTACTACAAGTTGCTCAACCTCCTCACCCCGTATCTGGTCGACCCTGTACAACAGTTCCCCAACAATCACCATTTGGGGGTATATTTTGTCAGCCCCTGGTATTTGGAGTACCCCATTTATCACCTTAACATTCTCCCGTGCTTTAAACAAGGTAGGGTCCTGTAGCTGTGCAGCCCCAAAATTTTCACGGGAAATCTCAAGGTCTGGCATGTCGGCCACCTCCTCGTGGCCCTCGACCTCACCAGCTAGGACCTCTAGGGGAGAGAATTCATCACATGGGGTCACCCCTACTGCTGGTGTGGGTACATTGTCCTCAAAGGGTTCAGGGGCCAAGGCCGGACACACGTGATGTCCATTATCTGCAACAGCACCTGCGGTGGGTCTTCGTCTCCAGAGGTCCCAAAACACCGGTAAGTCTCTGCCGACAATAGCCTCATGAAACAGGGTCCCCACCACCCCCACTTCATGGGTAATAGTACCACAAGGGGTATGTAGGTTGATGACAGCAGTGGGATATTCGCGAGTGTCCCCATGTATACACAACACTCCCACTCTCCGCCCACTGTATAGTCCAGGATCAACCAAAGTTCCCCGCACCAGGGTGACCAGACTCCCTGAGTCTAGCAAGGCTTCCACTGTGTGACCCCCGATTGTGACCATACACACTTGGGGTTCTGCATCCGTGATCGACTCGGCTGCCAGAACCGGCCGGGCAAACAGTGACACTCGCCGGGTCTGGTTGCAGTCCATTGGCTCCACTGACAGTGGACAGTTGGCAGCAATATGGCCCATTTCATGGCATCGCCAGCACTGGATACGGCTATGACCTCTGTCACGAGCCTCACTGGGTTTCTGGGAATCCACGCCCCCCAATGAACCCCCTCCCAACCTGACATGTCTCCCCTTTTCCGTAGTAGCAGTCTTACCAGACGGTTTGGTGACCCTGTCACTGGCACTGCTTCGTGTGGGAGAGGTAAGTAGAAGGTCCTCCGTAGCCCGATACCTCTCTACAAGGGACACGAGTTCCTCAGCTTTTGTGGGACCGGCCTGTCCAACCCACCGCTGGAGCCGAGAGGGCAGAGAACGGGTGAACTTGTCGAGAACCACTCTCTCTACCATCTGTGCTGGGGTGCAGTCCTTTGGTTGTAGCCACTTCCGGACAAGATGGATCAGGTCATGCATTTGGGAGCGTGGGGGTAGTTTTTCTGAGTAAGCTCACTGGTGGACCCGACTGGAACGAACTTGAACGGTGACCCCAAGACGAGCCAGAATCTCGGCCTTTAGCTGGGGGTACTCACGGGCTTCCGTTTCATTCAGGTCGTAGTAAGCCTTCTGCGATTCGCCTGTCAGGAACGGTGCCAGGACATCTGCCCACTGCTCAGCCGGTAACTCCTCTCGCTCAGCTACTCGCTCGAACACCGCGAGATACGCCTCCACGTCGTCGGTCGTCGTCATTTTTTATAAAGCCTTTTGTACTGCAGCCCGTGCGGAACGCTGGACAACCGGGTACCCTTGCAAACCAGTATGGGACCCCTCAGTAGTCGTCGCTTGTGGTGCTGCCATAACGCCAGAAAACTTTTCCATCATCAGCTGGAACATGGCTCGGGACTCTTCCTGTTGTTGCTGAAGCATGGCTTGCTGCTGGCGGGACCTCTCCTCCTGCTGCTGGAGCATGGCTTGCTGCAGCTGTCGATTAGCCTGGGACTCTTCCTGCTGCTGGCGGGACCTCTCGTCCTGCTGCTGGAGCATGGCTTGCTGCAGCTGTCGATTAGCCTGGGACTCTTCCTGCTGCTGGCGGGACCTCTCCTCCTGCTGCTGGAGCATGGCCTGCTGCTGCTGCCGATTAGCTCTGGCCTCCTCTTACAGGTATTTAATAAAGTCCTCCATCTTGGCTTTATCCTGCACTTTGCCTGCTGCTTTCACCCAGGCCATGCAATGTTGCAGGATGTAGCCAGCCTTTCAGGTGTGTGTCTTTTTTGAACTGCCCGCAATCCAAGGCACCATATGTGGGCGATTTGGCCCAGTAGAGACCATGGTAGCGGGGTGCTGGGATGCAGTTCACGACAGTGACACCAAAGTACAGTCCAAAACAGGTCTAGCCTGTGTTTATTTCAGCAGGAATCAAAATAAAACAGCCTTCACATTCAGGCATCAAAACAAAATTATATCCTACCCGTCAGGGTGCTAACTAAACAATGGTTCTCTGACTCACCACTAACAAAATCACTTGGCTGCTCCAGGCACAGAGGTCAGTGCTGTGTGCTCTCCAGCCTCCTTCCAGAGAGAGAGAACCTTCTGAGCTCTGCTGAGCGGCTTTATTAGCCTGATTGGCTGTTCCCACCACCTGTGTCCAAGGTGCTGGACAACACAACCTCAGCATTAAGGCCTTGCATAATAGCAAAACCTAGGGGAAACATACCGCCCATCCACAGTTAACCCCTTCAGTGTCTCACACTGTGTTACTGGGGGCGAGGCGGCTGTATGTAGCGGTGTTACTGGGGGCGAGGCGGCTGTATGTAGCTATGTTACTGGGGATGAGACGGCTGTATGTAGCTGTGTTACTGGGGTAAGGCGGCTGTATGTAGCTGTGTTACTGGGGATGAGACGGCTGTATGTAGCTGTGTTACTGGGGTAAGGCGGCTGTATGTAGCTGTGTTACTGGGGATGAGGCGGCTGTATGTAGCTGTGTTACTGAGGGTGAGGCGGCTGTATGTAGCTGTGTTACTGGGGGCGAGGTGGCTGTATGTAGCTGTGTTACTGGGGGCAAGGTGGCTGTATGTAGCTGTGTTACTGGGGGCGAGGTGGCTGTATGTAGCTGTGTTACTGGGGGTGAGGCGGCTGTATGTAGCTGTGTTACTGGGGGCGAGGTGGCTGTATGTAGCTGTGTTACTGGGGGTGAGGCGGCTGTATGTAGCTGTGTTACTGGGGATGAGGCAGCTGTATGGAGCTGTGTTACTGGGGGTGAGGCGGCTGTATGTAGCTTTGTTACTGGGGATGAGGCAGCTGTATGGAGCTGTGTTACTGGGGGCGAGGTGGCTGTATGTAGCTGTGTTACTGGGGATGAGGCGGCTGTATGGAGCTGTGTTACTGGGGTGAGGCGGCTGTATGTAGCTGTGTTACTGGGGGTGAGGTGGCTGTATGTAGCTGTGTTACTGGGGGTGAGGCGGCTGTATGTAGCTGTGCTACTGGGGATGAGACGGCTGTATGTAGCTGTGTTACTGGGGGCGAGGTGGCTGTATGTAGCTGTGTTACTGGGGATGAGGCAGCTGTATGGAGCTGTGTTACTGGGGATGAGACAGCTGTATGGAGCTGTAATCCTGGGGGCGAGGTGGCTGTATGTAGCTGTGTTACTGGGGATGAGGCGGCTGTATGGAGCTGTGCTACTGGGGTGAGGCAAATGTATGCAGCTGTGTTACTGGGGATGAGGCGGCTGTATGTAGCGGTGTTACTGGGGACGAGGCAGCTGTATTTAGCTGTGTTACTGGGGGTGAGGCGGCTGTATGTAGCTGTGTTTCTGGGAGTGAGGCGGCTGTATGTAGCTGTGTTTCTGGGAGTGAGGCGGCTGTATGTAGCTGTGTTACTGGGGGCGAGGCGGCTGTATGTATCGGTGTTCCTGGGGTGAGGCGGCTGTATGTAGCTGTGCTACTGGGGATGAAGCGGCTGTATGTAGCTTTGTTACTGGGGTGAGGCGGCTGTATGTAGCTTTGTTACTGGGGTGAGGCGGCTGTATGTAGCGGTGTTACTGGGGTGAGGCGGCTGTATGTAGCTGTGTTACTGGGATGAGGCGGCTGTATGTAGCAGTGTTACTGCGGGGATAGTGGAAAGGAATCAGGAGGACGTGTGTGTACGCTACACTTAGTGGGGGCCTCCACCAGATTTTGCGCCCAGGGGCCCCCACCAACCTTAATCCGGCCCTGGTCTCAACAGATTTCCGTGCAGGACAAGCAGATTACCATCTTGCAACATTTATTGGCCACCCTGCCGCAGCGACTGGCTCCTGTGGCACCTTCCGCTACAGCGTCTTCAGCAGAACCTAGACTGCGTTTGTCTATGCCTACCAAGCATGATGGATATGCCAAGTTCTGTAGGCGCTTCATCACCCAGTGCACACTGCACATCGAGTTGATAACTATGCAGTTTGCCAGAGGTCTAAGGTGGCATTTGTGGTCTGCCTACTCTCCAGGAAAGCCCTGGCATGGGCCAAACCCCTTTGCAACAGGAACGATCCGGACACTCCAACATCACCACGTTCCTCACTGGATTCCAGTCCGTTTTCAAGGAACCAGCCCGGGCATCTTCTGCTGAAACCGCCCTGCTGAACTTATGACAAAGGTACTTGCCCATTGGTGACTACAGGGTTCAATTCTAGGTTCCGAGCTTTATTGAAATGAAGTGGCTTTGGTCACCACCTTTAAAAAGGGACTGGCTAGTCGAATCAAAGACGCCCTGTCTGCATGGGAACTGCCAACTTCTCCCTGCTCACTCGGATTGACATCTGGTTCTCAGAGCATCTGGAGGAGCAGCGTCAAGAACAAGCACAGGTCAGGAACCATCGATTGCCCAGCTTGGCTCCAGTTTTCCAAAGACCACCAAAGCCGCCCACCTTGTCTGCAGCAGAGGAGGCCACTCCATCCACAGAGTCTGGGAAATGCAAGCACCTAGGATTTCTGGGAGAAGCGTCCCTAGGTGAGAGCAAAGCTTCTCCACTTCTGAATATCCCTGTCTTACTCAACTCTGGAACAGGTAACTAGTTTTAAGCTTTGGCCTTCCTGGATTCTGGATCTGCAAAAAACTTTGTGGATGCTTCCCTGGTCTCCCAGCAACATCTTCCTGTGGTCCATCTTGAGAAGCCACTGGTCATCTCGTCCATCAGTGGGCAGATTCTCTGCGATCTAGTTCGGTACAGCACCGGGGCTCTATGTCTGCAAGTTTGAGCATTGCACAAAGAGAGACTGTCATTTTATGTGCTACCCTGGTCTACCTCTTCCACCATTCTGGGTCTTCCGTGGTTACAGCACCACACACACATGCTCAACTGGCAGACAGGGGAAGTTCTTCGTTGGGGACCAAAATGCCAGTCACATTGTCTAGTGGCACTTGTCCTCCAAGCCTCTGGTGGGTCTTCTTGTTTCTTATATGGACTTTGCTGACATCTTCTCGGGGAAACAAATGGAGACTCTGCCACCGCACCATCACTACGACTGCCCTATTTAGCTACTGCTGGGCACATCTCCAGGGGGTTGGGTGTACCCACTGTCTGTCTGACACCACGGCTTTGACAGTCTATGTGAAGGAGAATCTGCAGAAGGGGCTCATAAGCAAGTCCTCTTCTCCTGCAGGTGCTGGTTTCTTCTTTGTGGCAAAGAAGGATGGTTCACTCCGTCCCTGCGTAGACTATTGCGGTCTTAACAAAATTACCCTGAAGAACAACATTTTCAGACACTTGCTACATACCTGTGTCGTGGTTTACCTGGACGATATTCTGTTATTCTCTGTGGACCTTGAGTCCCATCAGGCTCAGGTATGACTAGTACTTAAGTGCTTAAGGGCCAATCGCCTGCATGCCAAGCTTGAGAAGTGTCTATTCTATCAAAAGAGTCTTCCTTTCCTTGGTTATATCACCTCTGACATAGAACAACAGATGGATCCCACAAAATTAACTGTGGTTCTTCAGTGACCTTGCCCAGTGAGACTTGGTCCATCCAGAGATTCCAGGGCTTCGCTAATTACTACCGGCAGTTCATACCACACTTTTCCTCCCTTGTAACTCCAATTGTGGTGCTGACAAAAAACACTGGTCCTAAGGTCTGGCCTCCGGGGCTGAAGAAGCTTTTTCCAAGCTGAAGTCTGCCTTTGCCTCGGCCTCAATGTCTCAAGCCATCAGGTCTGCTCCTGCCACTGCCTTTACCCAGCTGCCCATGGACTCACATAGCCATGGACTTTATTACGGATCTTCTGCCCTCTTTCAGTTATACCGTCATCTGGATGGTCACAGACCCCTTCTCTAAAATGTCTCCACATCTTCCGGCTTCATGGACTTCCTCAGCACATTGGGGCTTATTTACTAAGGGTCCCGCATCTGCATTTTTGTCGGGTTTCCCGGGGATCGCGCCGGGGATTGTGTCTCACGCGATTGTATGGTGTCGCAATCACACTGGCTTTCAGGCGATCGGGGGGTGATTTAACATTTACATTTGTTTCGCAAGCCATGCACTTACATGCACCGGGAAGAAGAAGGTGAACTCCGGCGGACCTGATCGGGGAAGCGACACATGCTGGATATCGGGCCTATGGTCTTCATGAATCGCTGCAGAGTTCATCCTCGTCGGACAGTCCGGATCGGGGATCGCGCAGGGACTGGGTAAGTAAATGTGCCCCATTGTCTCTGACCGAGGGGTCCAGGTTGTTTCCAGGTTCTGGTGATATCAGCCGAAAACGTTCACGCATTTTGGCCATAATTCTTAATAAAACCACTTTCTGCATACTGGAATGCTTGGATTACATTATATAAACATATTTTGGAATTGGATCCCCCCCTTTACTCTTGATGTGTACCAATACCTGTTGAAAAAAAAAAGTACCATAAAACTAATATGTTATCTTTATTCTATGGGTCACCATGATTACAGTGATACCCCATTTATATAGCTTTTTTTGGTTGTCTTGTTTTCTAGAATATAAAACTAATTTGTTGATTAACTTGCTTGTTTTTGCATCGCCATGTTCTAAAAGGCATAACGTTTTTATTGTTTTATATACAGAGCTGTTTTAGGGTTTGTTTTTGTGGGGAAATCTGTACTTATTATTGGTATTATGTCGGGGTAAATGTTACTTTTTGATCACTTTGTATCCTTTTTTTATGAGGTTAGGTTTGAAAATATAGTAGTTTTTTAGTTTTTTTTTTTTTAATTACAATGTTCACTGTACGGCTTCAGTAACAATTTTATTTTATTCTACGGGTTGTTACGGACGTGATGATATCCAATATGTTGTGTTTTGTGATTATACCCAATATGTCGTGTTGTGGTGATTTTCCCTTTTTTAATGTAAAATTGGATTTTTATATGTGATAGGGCATTAGGGGATGTTTATTTATTTTATTATTTACACTTTTTTAAAAACTTTTTTTTACTGTTTTACTTTGTCCATCATTTAATCACTTGTTAAATGTAATATACAGCAATACTAATGTATTGCAGTATATTACCTTAGTCAGCCTATACATTCTGCATAGGTTGGCAGGCACTGTGTTAGGTGGTGCTGAAAGCACAATCTATCAGGCACTTACTGATGGACCTTTATTGGACCCCAGGGCTGCCATGGAAACAGTCGGCACCTCTGCACAATGCACTGAGGATGCCAACTCGCCGGGTCATTATGGCCGCAGCGTCTATGGGGTGGAAAAGCTGGAATCATGAGTATTGCGATCCCAGCTGTTACTGCAGGCGCATGGTTTTGAAATACGGCTGAGCTCTCGCAGCAATCGCACGGGCTCTGGTACTGAACCGGGACGATCTTGGAGATGTACATGTATGTCGGGATGTGGCAGCTGACCGCATTTCCCGAAGTACATGTACGTCATAATGCGCTATGGGGTTAAGGTCGATATTATACTATGCTTGTGGTTGGAGTAATGGGTAGGCAATGGGCATGTTTACAATAATAGGGGAGGGACTTTTTGTCGCTCTTTCTCTAGCCAAAAAGTTGGGAGCCATGCTCCAACAGCTAGGTAATAGGGCTTTTGACAGTAAGAAGAGGTGGATGTCAGATTAGAGGGGGAAGGATACTGTGCGAGGAGGGGAGGCAAGACCTTGTGGGAGATCCTCTATGAGGAGGGGGATTCTGGGGGGATTCTGTGTGATGAAGGGACAGACCTGGGTGGGGGTTATGTATGTAAAGGTGGAGCAGACCTGGGGTGGGACTCCATGTGAGGAGAGAGGACTAGACCTGGGGGACTGATTCTATTTGAGGAAGGAGGAGCCAAACCTGGAGGGGGAATTCTCTGTAAGGAGGGAGGGGGCAGACCTAGGGCATGCTTCAGTGTGAGGAGGTGTAGGGCTTGCTGAGTAAGGAGAAAGTAACAAACATGTGGTCTACCTGGGTAAGGTGGGAGGCAGGACTAGGGGGGTAGCTGGGTATTCAGTATTATTGTAGTTATATTCTTGTACATAGGGGGCAGTATATAGTAGTTACATTTTTGTACATAGGGGCAGTATTATAGTTATATACTTGTACATAGGGAGCAATATTACAGTAGTTATATTCTACATATGGAGCAGTATTATAGTAGTTATCTTCTTGTACATAGAGGGCAGTCTAATAGTAGTTATATTCTTGTAAATAAGGGGCATTATTATAATGGTTGTATTCTTGTACATAGGAACAGTATTATAGTAGTTATATTCTTGTACATAGGGGGCAGTATTATAGTAGTTGTATTCTTGTACATAGGGGGTAATATTATAATAGTTATATTCTTGTACATAGGGGGCAGTATTATAGTAGTTGTATTCTTGTACATAGAGGGCAGTATAATAGTAGTTATATTCTTGTAAATAAGGGGCATTATTATAGTGGTTGTATTCTTGTACATAGGAACAGTATTATAGTAGTTTTATTCTTGAACATAGGGGGCAATATTATAGTAGTTGTATTCTTGTACATAGGGGGTAATATTATAATAGTTGTATTCTTGTACATAGGGGGCAGTATTATAGTACTTACATATTGTACAGAAAGTATTCAGACCCCTTCACATTTTTCACTTTTTGTTTCACTGCAGCCAATTGGTAAGATCAAAAAAGCATTTTTTTGCTTATTAAAGTACACTCTGCATCCCATCTTGACATAAAAAACTGAAATGTAGTTTAATAAACAAGAAAGACTGAAATATCACATGGTGATAAGTATTTAGACCTTTTGCTTGGTACTGAGTAGTACAGCCATGAGTCTTCTTGGTAATGATGCAACAAGTTTTTCACACCTGGATTTGGGGATCCTCTGCAATTCTTCCTTGCAGATCCTCTCCAGTTCCCTCAGGTTGGATGGTGAACATTGGTGGACAGCCATTTTCAAGTCTCTCCAAAAATGCTCAATTGGGTTTAGGTCACCGTCAGGGCTCTGGTTAGGCCATCATCTTCAACAGTGTGTAGAGTTTGTTAACCCCACCTACATCAATGGGCGAGCCTACTGCTTTTGACCCGACCCACAGAAGGGGGCCACTTTGAGGGTGCGTTTCAAATGCATTTTCAAATGTTACTATGCATTTGCTGCCTTAAAAGCATTGGCCCACATTTATTAAAGCCTCTCCACCATTTTTTGTCTGACTTTGAACATTTTCTTTAGTGCAAACTGCTTGCACATGTATTTAAGAAGTGTCCACGATTCGACGTCCATCTTCGACACAAGATTCTGCACTGAAGGGGGCATTCCGGTGCTCTGTCAGAGTGTGTGACACATTTAACCTGCAAAATCTGACAGAATTGTGTTGCACGCTCCATATTAAAGGTGCACCAAATAAAAAGTGGTGCACTCTGTCAGTGCAGGAAGCACCAGATTCATAAAAAACGGGCGGCAGAAATGATGAATCGGACGCCCTCTGCACACTACACAGGCAATCTGCACATAGTTTTTGATAAATATGGTCCATTATTCTTCATTTCTCTAAGTGTAAGCAGCTGTCAAAAAGCTGCTTACACTTCCAGCAATGAAGAAAAACACTTTCAAATTGGCCAAATGCATAGTAACATTTGAATTTGCATGCGTTCTGATGTATGCATCCTGACACTTCCGTTTTTTACGCAACCAAAACGCCACATGTGAACGCACCGGCAGAGTTTTCCCCAGGGCCAATTTTAATTCCCAGTCTGCCCCTGATTGCAGTGATATGGCTACGAAGATAGAATTCAGTCAGGATTTCAGTGAAAAGCAGATGAGGAAGGAGGAGGATGTGTCTGTACGACACAATGCAGGCTCAGTTTTTGTAAGTAAGCTTAATTCTATGGTAAAACTTTACATTGGAACCAGATAACAGCAGCAGAGTCTCTAATTACCAGGTAGGCTGCAGGCTGATACGTTTGCAGATTCCTTCATTATATCTTTCATTATTTACAGAAATATTTCATAAAACAAAATTGCAGAAATCATTGACAATAGTAATTATGTCAGTTCTGCTGACAGGTTGAATCGGGAACACATACACATCTACATACAGGATCTGCCGAGACATTCAGGTGCTTTCTGAAGAACACAAAATACTCCCTGAAAACAATTGTCTCTGATGAATGCCTCTTCTACTGCAAGCTAAGATTCAAGAGGCAAACACTTCCAAAATGCACACAGCTCAATTACAAAAGCAGAATAACAGTCTAACAACAACCAATGATAATGACAACAAAAAATTCCCTGGTTTCTAAGAGCTTTATATCCTTCACAATAGTTTCATAAATGTCCTGTAAAGAAATAACACAAACTCTTTGTTTACAGTATTTAGGTTCCAGGGGCCACAAGCTCTAACCATTGGCTTGATCGGTCAAATGTGTACAACTAATTTAAAAGACTAGTCTGGGCAATCTGAGAATATTATGGCTCTATCCCCTTAATTTATTTTGTAGTAAATTGCACTCATTTCATTCACTGATAATCTAGTTAATTGTAAATTCACACAATCATCTGAGTTTTCAGTTTCATTCCCATTTTAAGAAAGTGCAATGAAAACTAAAAACGGAAATGTTCATCTTCCATTCCCAATGACTCTGGCTATCACACTATTTTTCCTCTATTTACTGACAACAAGGAACCAGATCTTGTCGGACGCTCTAGTGAAATTAGCCTAATTTTTTTTTAAAGAAATATTTTATTTAATGTTTTATACAGACATTCACAAAACATAGACATGGCTCGCAGGTGATTTGTTACATATATCACAAATATTCCATCAACTGGGTATCTGAATTGCAGGTCTTAAGGTAAACAGGTATAAATTCCTTACACAAATGAAAAATTCGTTAACAGCATTCCTATTGGTCCGAGATCTTCACAGAGAACCCTCCGGCCATATACTTGGCTCGTGGGTCTCCTAGTTAACCAGCTAACTTTCCCTACACCATTAGTAAAGTCTTCACACATAGAACTGAGCATGTCTGTTACCTTTATTACAAGTTAAATATAGCTATTTTGGTCTCCTATGTCTAGACCCCCAGGCGCCTTTCCTCCCTTCTGTACAATCATCGGCCCTTGATTCTTCTGTCTCCCTAACCCAGCAAGCCCCAGTTACTGAGTGTGCCCATTAAGTTGTTCCATCAGGTACCACTGTGTTAGGGTAAATGGCTGAAAGATGCTATCCCGGTCTTGGGGGGAAACAGGGTGTGCTAAGAAACTAAATTAGCCTAATTTTTATATTTCTTGATGGAAATTAGTAGATTTGCATGCTGCTGGATTTTAGGTATTCTAAAAATGCCAATAGATGGGGTTACATAGCAATGGGTGTAACTAAAAGAGTAATGCCCAGGGAAACTGACTCGTATGTGCGTTGGATCCCATAGACTGCACACATTGCACAGGATGATCCTTGTTCTGAGACATCACTGGGTGTATTTCCCCTGTAAAATGTCTATAAATTGTCTAGTGTGGTACCTAAGAGTAAGGCCCCTTCTACACTGGAGAGTGTGATACGATGAACTGGCATCAGACTCGCAACGCATGCTGCTCGGATCGAACGGCCCTAACGCTGCACACCGGGACTGAACTGACATGCTGAGTTCACTCCCTGTGTGCAGCGTTCGGGCTATGTGCCATCTGAGCAGCATGCGTTATGAGTATGAGTTCATCCCATCACAATCGTGAGTATAGAAGGGGCCTAAGAAATGGTGAATTTCAGTTAAAAAATTCAAATTCAGTGAAAATGGTAAAAAAAAAACGCATTTGCGCAGTTTTCTTCTGGGCTTGAATTTTACAGTTTTCACTGTGTGCCCCAAATGACATGTCTACTTTATTCTCTGGGTCGGTGCGATCACGGAGATAACACATTTGCATAGGTTTTTTTTTACTGTTTTCATACATTTACAAAAATGAAAACCTCCTGTAAAAAATTTTTTTGCAGATTTTGCCATCCTCTGGCGCTAATAACTTTTCTATACTTGGTGTATGGGTGGTGTAATTTTTTGTGACTTTTGATAATGTATTCAATGCTACCTTGTTTCGAACTGTACAACCTTTTTATCACTTTTTATTGAATTTTTTAATATTTTTCAAAATGGCAAAAAAGTGCCATTTTCAACTTCGGGTGCTATTTTCTGTTACGGGGGTTATACGCAGTGAAAAACTGTTATTATATTTTGATATAGCGAGCATTTTCAGACGCGGCAATACCTAATGTGTTTATGATTTATACTGTTTATTTAGGTTTTTTATTATAATTTTTTTAAACTTTTTTTTGTTTTAAATTTTTTTTAATTATTTTTCAGACCCTCTAGGGTGCTTTAACCCTAGGTTTTCTGATTCATCCTACCATATACTGCCATACTACAGTATGGCAGTATATGTGGATTTTCCAACTCATTCATTACAATGTGCAAATTGTACATTGCAATGAAATCATTAAAACGAGATAACTTCGAGCCCTCTCCATGCACCCGCACCCGACGAGTGTTGTTCTATTATGGCGCGTCGGGAAGGGGTTAAAATTATTGACAATTTCCATAACAACCCCTTAAAGCCTTTTGACAATTCTTGGTAACTATTAATATACAGTGGAAACTACGACTATGTAGTTTACAAACGTTTTTTTACAATTATTGTTATTTGGTTTACAAGCTCTCCACACCTTCTACTGCACCATACTACCTCTGTCGTAAAATAGTATAACAAAATACTGAAAAAGTAGAAGAAATAAAGGGATTAAATGTTGTACACATGACTAAATATTTTTGGGGTGTGGAACAAATTGCTTGAGTTTTAATGGTTTCCTATGGGAAAACTTGCTTTGATATATAAGAGATTTGGAGTATTAACACAAATTCTGCTTGTGATCCACGGTATTTGGTCACTGTGGAACCAATTGTTTGGGTTTCACCGATTTTCTAAGGGAAAACTTGCTTTGATATACGACCAATTTGCATTACAAGCAGGTTTCTGAAACTAATTATGTTCGTAATCCAAGCTTCCAATGTACTCACCAAAATGTTTATAAGACAGTGTTTTATATTAAATTTAGCTCCTAAAGAAGTGAAGGTAACCCATGTCACAACCTCTTGCAGTATCTAAACAATCTACCAACACTACTGAATGGTGTGGGGAGAGGGGTGGGGGCTGTGGCTATGACTGCTACTATATCTTATATTTCTAAGCCTGAAAAAATTGCACTAGGTCTTATTTTTGGGGGGTGTCTTATTATCTTCGGGGACACAACACACTACTGGGTAGACACTACTGGGTAGATTGTTGTGTGGAAAATAAAATAAAATACAGCAAATAACAATCCATCCAAGCAGGAAATGCAGGGTACTGTGGGGGAGATGTATCAATCAGTCTACACCACTGGTGGTGAACCTATGGCACGGGAGCCATAGGTGGCACTCAGAGCCCTTTCTGTGGGCACCCAGGCCTTCACACCAACACATAGTTTGCCAGATATGACTCAAGTCTTTCTCCTGCGGTCCAAGACAGTCGAGGACGTGCCTTGCTCAGCGCTATTTTAAAGCGACATACTTGGCTGCCAGGACTACAGGAGGAGCCAGAAGGTGTGGATAGAGATGGATTGTCATTTGAGCTCCTGCTCTGGGTCTCCTGGAGTGAAGCTACAATCCAAGTTTTTCCATCTTTGTATTGTATTGGTGAACTCAGGACACCAATATGATTAAAACCTGTGATACAGCTAGGATCAATAAGTTACTGCTTAAATTGTCATGATGGCACTTTGCGACATACAAGTGGGTTTTGGTTGTAGTTTGGGCACTCTGTCTGGAAAAGGTTCACCATCACTGGTCTATACCATAAAACTGGAGTCATGTACACCTGAAATGCCATGTGCCACATTTACTGAAGGTTTAGACCATTTTAAGGCTGTTTTCCGACTC
Organism: Engystomops pustulosus; assembly: GCF_040894005.1. Taxonomy (NCBI): domain Eukaryota; kingdom Metazoa; phylum Chordata; class Amphibia; order Anura; family Leptodactylidae; genus Engystomops; species Engystomops pustulosus. Next base: position 116,193,051 of record NC_092416.1, on the reverse strand, counting down.
CTCTGAAAAGAGGGTGTGACCTCAGTAACTACGTTGCATGACCTGACAGAAAATAAGCTGTGCGCCAGAAAATTCAATATTGTATTAGAACAAACTAGACCAACTAATAAGAGGTGCGAAGTACAACTAACCAGTTTTATACTGCACTCGATTAATCATTCAATATCAGACACAGTGATTAATCTTGCACAGCAGAGAAATGTTTAGTCCTACTCTGCACTGATCAAAAAACTGACACTGAAAATGTGACTAAAATTGGTTACTGGCATGGGAGAAATTGTTTTTGGTTTCAAGGGAAGAAATCTATTCACCAATTTATGGACCAAGATTTTTTTTAAAGCAAACCCAATGATTGCATAATTACATGGGATGATTTAAACTGTTCCATTAAATCATCACTGGGGACTTTTCCTCATCTCGTGGGAACATTAGCCCAAATCATCTAGAAATGATAGCATCTGGTTCATTAAGGGTTACTGAACAGTCATATAGTTGAGCAGAGTAAGAATTTTATATTGTTTACAGCTGGGGAAACTTTGATGATGTGTGAAGAGGTCAGGATAAATCTTGGTTTGCCATCAGCTCACTCCAGGGTGGAAATAGAAAACTGAGAGGAAGGTTTGGCAGTGGGGAATAGAGCGGGGCAAAGTGGATGATGTTATCTGATGAGTTTAGCACATGGACGCTTTTCATTCTTGGAGCTGGGAATATCCATCAGTTATTACATTTAACTTACCCAAGGCACTGAAATCCGAAGCCTCTGATTACACCTTTTTTCCAAGTCATAAGCAAGATGCAAAATTAGGCAGGTTTCTTACTCCAGTTTTGTGGAGTATGTTTTGAACACTTTAGCATGTTGCATTTCAGATTTTTTACAGTGGTTCAGACAGCTGGATGAATGTTGTTTCATTTTGGCACTTGAGTTGTTAACTTCTGTGGGGTATTTGTGACTTTTTGTTGCTAGAAAAGTCACAAACAAATCTCAACAACAGCCCAAAGTTTGTCAGCCACTGAGAGGCTGCAATAAATCTACACCTACTGTAAATCGGTTAATTTTTGGAAGTCCACTTGATAAATCTGTATATATATATATATATATCACACTGCTTCACAGCCCCATCCTGAGTAAGTTCTGTAATAGGTTTCTGCTTGTTTTCTATAGCAGTCATTTGGATATTGGGGATGAACTGTGGAGCAGCACACTGCAAAAGATCTCACAGCATAGCAATGAAATACTATTTCAAGTTCGAAGACCAGCTTCAAACACTGGAATATAAATGTTTTTAAGTCCTACTGCTATTTACAACATATACAAAGGTATAAGCACACTATTAAATCCTACATTATAAGCAACTTTCTAAAATGTGTTCCGTTTCCCTCCTTTCTGGTTTCATCAATATAGTCAAAGGTTATATGATGCAGGAAGTAGTATCACTGGATGAATGAGTTTGACATCATGTCTCCACATCATGTGACCACAGGACACACAGGAAATTGTTCACTCTTGCCAGAGTCAGATAATTACTGTTACAATCCCTGTTCCCCCTAAATGACCACACATGTCTAAAAAAGTATTTGCACAGTATCTATCCATCTAAATACAAACTTTGCTGACAGTTTTCAACTATATGGGTGTTAGGTCCAATATACTTATATATATATATATTTTATTTGTGTGCATGTAGCCTTAACCTGCAATGTAAAGAGTTATGATTTTCATGGATAAATACAGGAATAGCCTTTATATTGCTAATGTAACTGTTTTCTTCTAGAATTTTATAATTTGATAAAAATACTCGTTAATGTGTAAACATATTCATGGCAACTGTAACAAAACCTCTATTTTTTACAAACTAGTGGTGAAAAATAGTAAAACATAAATATTAGTAACTTTACAACACTTTTTTTTTACCTTATGTCCAGCGCACAGCCATCATTTTAAAGGGAAAGCAGTTTTTATATCGGAGTAGATTAACTTGGTGCAATACAAGGTCAGAAAAGAGCCAATCAATAAGTAAACTGAACAGCAAAGAAAATTACAACCAACAATCAGCGTGAATGGAAGGATAAGCGGCCTGCGGCTAAGCAGCAGCCACAATATTAACAGACAAGTGGCATTTTCTAACACCATGAACTACAGGTTGTGAGAAGAAAGAGGAATGCAGATGATAGGGCAATAGAGGTGGCTCACAAAGACAAATCTGAAATAAACAAATCACAGGATCTTAAGGTTCATAGTTAGATTAACCGTAAATCCTAGCATGATGTAAATGTTAGAAGAGCAAAATTAACTCCAAGAAACTCAGTACTAATATTACCACTTTAGTGTAAAATCCCAGCAACTTTCTGAACTTTTTCAATTTCTCAATAATTCCTATTCTTGCTTTAGATTCTAATTGGAGACAAGCCAATCTATTTGTCAGTATGAAGACTCATCTGGCAGTTTTCAGGCACTGAATTGAATCCAAATATTTTCGTATTCACTTGTACATATTGTATAAGAATGGAAGTATCACGGATCCATCAAAATTTTCATTTATTTCCATGAATGTCTGATGGTTTCTATTATAATACATTAAAAAATTTGTAAAAAAAATGTATAAAATGAGATAGGGTTTCGCACCATATGGTGCAGAGCTAATAAGGGTGTATGAAGAGGGCTCACAGGGTGAGCCCTCATTATACAGAGGTGGGGTTTACTGAATATTGCTGCAAACATCCACTGCTAATAACCACAATCAGTGCTTGCCGCAGGCAGCATTTGAGAGAGGGCAGCGCCCACACATCTTTGTTGAGATCGCCGCTCCCTGTAATGTCATAAGGGATCAGCAATAGGCTTCTGGAGAATTGTTACAATATGCCAGTGGCATGAATCCTGTGTAAAAATGCCATATAGTAATAATAATAATAATTCTTTTATTTATATTGCACACACAGATTACGCAGCACTGCACAGAGCTTGGTAGATCAGTCCCTGTCCCCAATGGGGCTCACAATCTAATCAACCTACCAGTATGTTTTGGAGTGTGGGAGGAAACCGCAGGATCCAGATGAAACCCGACATAAACACGGAGAGAACATACAAACTCTGCAGATGTTGACCTGGGACATGAACCCAGGACCCTAGCACTGCAAGGCTGTAGTGTTAACTACTAAGCCCACTGTGCTGCCCCACTGCAATACAGGAGTATTGCAGTATATGGTAGGAACGATCATACCATCTAGGCTTAAAAAACCCTAGATGGTCTAAAAAAATAGTAAAAAAAAAAAGTAAAAAAAAATAAACACATAAAAAAACTAAAAATTAAATTCCCTAGAATTCAGTTCCCTAGAACTGTTTTAAAATTAAATAAACAAAATGCCTGATCTAGCAAAATATAAAAAAGGTTATTCCCTGCAGTGAATTCCATATCAGAAAATAGTGCCCAAATGTCTGAAACGCCACTTTTACATATTACATCCAGGGCCGGATTATAGGCGGGGCTCGCGGGGCTAGAGCCCCGGGGCCCCCACCATCTTGCCCCCCCTAGGGGCCCCCACCAGACCGCACCCCCGCTCCTCCCGTGCACACTCTCTTGAGCCGCCCGCCGCCCTTAGACATAGGTGACCGCCTCCCCGCCCATCTTTCTGCATAGGTGACCACCTCCCAGCTCGCCTATCCCCCTGCATGGCCTCCCCGCCCGTCCATAATGCTTCATGGCGGAGCCGCCCGCTGCCCGCCCATCGCCGCCCACCGCCCATCGCCGCCCACCCCGCACGGCACAGGTGACTCCGCCTCCGCAAGCGCGCTCCCCCCGCCACAGGTAACTGTTTCCCAGCTCGCCCATCCCCCTGGCCTCCCCGGCATTACAAACCACAGCATGGCGGAGCCGCCCGCCCCGCACGGCACAGGTGACTCCGCCTCCCCCCCCGACACAGGTAACCGGCTCCTGGCCCCCCATCCCCTGCTATGGTTGAGTCATCCAACAATGCCCCCCCCACCGGCTCACCCCGCGCAAGCAACTCCGCTCGAACCGCCCCGGCCCCGGCCCCCGCTCCCACGCGGCCCCGCCCCCTGCTCCTGCGCGGCTCCGCTCCGCTTGAACAAGCACCCGCCACCCCTACTCCCCGGCCGAGCAAGCAACCCCCCCCCCCCGACCGAACAAGCAACCGACCGACACCCCCGCCCGAAGAAGCACCCGCCCGAACGCCAGCCTGACGCCACGGCCGGTCACCGGGGGTAAGTATATACATGTATTTGTCTGTGTGTATATATGTGTATATATATGTATATGAGTGTATATGTGTATATACAGTATATATAGGCATCTACTGTGTATGTGTGTGTATATGTATATACTGTGTATATAGGCATCTACTGTGTATATGTGTATATATGTATATACTGTGTATATAGGCATCTACTGTGTATATGTGTATATATGTATATACTGTGTATATAGGCATCTACTGTGTATATGTGTATATATGTATATACTGTGTATATAGGCATCTACTGTGTATATGTGTATATATGTATATACTGTGTATATAGGCATCTACTGTGTATATGTGTATATATGTATATACTGTGTATATAGGCATCTACTGTGTATATGTGTATATATGTATATACTGTGTATATAGGCATCTACTGTGTATATGTGTATATATGTATATACTGTGTATATAGGCATCTACTGTGTATATGTGTATATATGTATATACTGTGTATATAGGCATCTACTGTGTATATGTGTATATACTGTGTATATAGGCATCTACTGTGTATATGTGTATATATGTATATACTGTGTATATAGGCATCTACTGTGTATATGTGTATATACTGTGTATATAGGCATCTACTGTGTATATGTGTATATATGTATATACTGTGTATACAGGCATCTACTGTGTATATATGTATATACTGTGTATAGAGGCATCCACTGTGTATATGTGTATATATGTATCTTGTGTATATATGTATCTACTGTGTATATGAGTATATATGTATCTACTATGTATATGTGTGTATATGCATCTACTGTTTTTATACACAGTAGATGCATATACACAGGGGATGTTTTTATACACAGGGGATGAGGAGGCTGTATGTAGCTGTGTTACTGGGGATGAGGCGGCTGCGAGGCGGCTGTATGTAGCTGTGTTACTGGGGGCGACGTGGCTGTATGTAGCTGTGTTACTGGGGGCGAGGCGGCTGTATGTAGCTGTGTTACTGGGGGTGAGGCGGCTGTATGTAGCTGTGTTACTGGGGGCGAGGGGGCTGTATGTAGCTGTGTTACTGGGGATGAGGTGGCTGTACGTAGCTGTGTTACTGGGGATGAGGCGGCTGTATGTAGCTGTGTTACTGGGGTTAGACGGCTGTATGTAGCTGTGTTACTGGGGGTGAGGCGGCTGTATGTAGCTGTGTTACTGGGGATGAGGCGGCTGTATGTAGCAGTTTTACTGGGGATGAGGCGGCTGTATGTAGCTGTGTTACTGGGGGTGAGGCGGCTGTATGTAGCTGTGTTACTGGGGGCGAGGAGGCTGTATGTAGCTGTGTTACTGGGGGCGAGGAGGCTGTATGTAGCTGTGTTACTGGGGGCGAGGCGGCTGTATGTAGCTGTGTTACTGGGGGCGAGGCGGCTGTATGTAGCTGTGTTACTGGGGGCAAGGAGGCTGTATGTAGCTGTGTTACTGGGGGCAAGGAGGCTGTATGTAGCTGTGTTACTGGGGTGAGACGGCTGTATGTAGCTGTGTTACTGGGGTGAGACGGCTGTATGTAGCTGTGTTACTGGGGTGAGACGGCTGTATGTAGCTGTGTTACTGGGGGTGAGGTGGCTGTATGTAGCTGTGTTACTGGGGATGAGCCAGCTGTATGTAGCTGTGTTACTGGGGGCGAGGCGGCTGTATGTAGCTGTGTTACTGGGGTGAGACGGCTGTATGTAGCTGTGTTACTGGGGGTGAGGCGGCTGTATGTAGCTGTGTTGCTGGGGATGAGGGGGCTGTATGTAGCTGTGTTACTGGGGATGAGACAGCTGTATGTAGCTGTGTTACTGGGGGTGAGGCGGCTGTAAGTAACTGTGTTACTGGGGGCGAGGAGGCTGTATGTAGCTGTGTTCCTGGGGATGAGGCGGCTGTATGTAGCTGTGTTACTGGGGTGAGGCGGCTGTATGTAGCTGTGTTACTGGGGATGAGGAGGCTGTATGTAGCGGTGTTACTGGGGGCAAGGCGGCTGTTTGTAGCTGTGTTACTGGGGTGAGGCGGCTGTATGTAGCTGTGTTACTGGGGATGAGGAGGCTGTATGTAGCTGTGTTACTGGGGATGAGGCGGCTGCGAGGCGGCTGTATGTAGCTGTGTTACTGGGGGCGACGTGGCTGTATGTAGCTGTGTTACTGGGGGCGAGGCGGCTGTATGTAGCTGTGTTACTGGGGGTGAGGCGGCTGTATGTAGCTGTGTTACTGGGGGCGAGGGGGCTGTATGTAGCTGTGTTACTGGGGATGAGGTGGCTCTACGTAGCTGTGTTACTGGGGATGAGGCGGCTGTATGTAGCTGTGTTACTGGGGTTAGACGGCTGTATGTAGCTGTGTTACTGGGGGTGAGGCGGCAGTATGTAGCTGTGTTACTGGGGATGAGGCGGCTGTATGTAGCAGTTTTACTGGGGATGAGGCGGCTGTATGTAGCTGTGTTACTGGGGGTGAGGCGGCTGTATGTAGCTGTGTTACTGGGGGCGAGGAGGCTGTATGTAGCTGTGTTACTGGGGGCGAGGAGGCTGTATGTAGCTGTGTTACTGGGGGCGAGGCGGCTGTATGTAGCTGTGTTACTGGGGGCGAGGCGGCTGTATGTAGCTGTGTTACTGGGGGCAAGGAGGCTGTATGTAGCTGTGTTACTGGGGGCGAGGAGGCTGTATGTAGCTGTGTTACTGGGGTGAGACGGCTGTATGTAGCTGTGTTACTGGGGTGAGACGGCTGTATGTAGCTGTGTTACTGGGGTGAGACGGCTGTATGTAGCTGTGTTACTGGGGGTGAGGTGGCTGTATGTAGCTGTGTTACTGGGGATGAGCCAGCTGTATGTAGCTGTGTTACTGGGGGCGAGGCGGCTGTATGTAGCTGTGTTACTGGGGTGAGACGGCTGTATGTAGCTGTGTTACTGGGGGTGAGGCGGCTGTATGTAGCTGTGTTACTGGGGATGAGGGGGCTGTATGTAGCTGTGTTACTGGGGATGAGACAGCTGTATGTAGCTGTGTTACTGGGGGTGAGGCGGCTGTATGTAACTGTGTTACTGGGGGCGAGGAGGCTGTATGTAGCTGTGTTCCTGGGGATGAGGCGGCTGTATGTAGCTGTGTTACTGGGGTGAGGCGGCTGTATGTAGCTGTGTTACTGGGGATGAGGAGGCTGTATGTAGCGGTGTTACTGGGGGCAAGGCGGCTGTTTGTAGCTGTGTTACTGGGGTGAGGCGGCTGTATGTAGCTGTGTTACTGGGGATGAGGAGGCTGTATGTAGCTGTGTTACTGGGGATGAGGCGGCTGCGAGGCGGCTGTATGTAGCTGTGTTACTGGGGGCGACGTGGCTGTATGTAGCTGTGTTACTGGGGGCGAGGCGGCTGTATGTAGCTGTGTTACTGGGGGTGAGGCGGCTGTATGTAGCTGTGTTACTGGGTGCGAGGCGGCTGTATGTAGTGGTGTTACTCTTTGGATAGTGGAAAGGAAGCAGGAGGACGTATGTGTACGCTACACTCAGTGGGGGCCTCCACCAGATTTTGCGCCCAGGGGCCCCCACCAACCTTAGTCCGGCCCTGATTACATCACATAAAAAATATAATAAATAGTGATCTAATTTATAGCAATGAAAACGTCATCTTAACTTTAAAAAAATGACACTACACACAGATCAGTACACCAAAGTATTAAAAAGTTATTAGCGTCAGAAGATGGTGAAACAGTTTTTGTTCATACACATTGTTTTAATTTTTGAAAATGTATTAAACAAAATAAAACCTATTTGGTATCACCGTGGTCGTACCGCACCATAGAATAAAGTAGATATATTATTTGGAGCACACAGTGAAGGTCGTAAAAACTAAGGCCACAAGAAAGTGATGCAAATGCATTTTTTCACCACATTTGGAAATTTCTTTCCAGCTTCCCAGTACCCGGAATGGCATGACATTAGAAGTAAAATTTTGTTACGCAGAAAATAAGTTCTCACACAGCTCTGTACACAGAAAAATTTAAAAATTAGAGATTTTTCAAGGTGGAAAGTGAAAAATGAATGAAAAAAACACTGTGTCCTTAAGGGGATAAAAATATATGTTTTACAGAAAAAGAGGGGATTATATAACAAAATTTCAGGGACAATTAAAGCTGCATTGGTTCAGACCGAATGAAATTTTATGAAACATTTTGCCAATCTGATGCAGAGCAAAACTTGAATGATTTGCTCATGTCTAATTTTATTTATAATCCAGAAGAAACTGAAAGCAGCACAGCCGATGTTTAAAGCAGAAAAACGAATGTAAGCAGCGCAAAGCTGTAAATAGGTCCAGGCAACAAGGACCCTCCAAATAATAAAGATGAAAAGGCAGCACCAAATAAAGTTGAAAAAACGGTGGTAGTTTAATCCATAACATGCAACGTTTCGGCTCTAACAAACACAAGAAGGCTTTTTTCGACTTTCATTTTATTTATAGTTAGATGCCGGAATGGGTCCTGACCTAAAGTTTCTCGTAGGTTTTGTTGTAACATTATTGAGACAAATTAATTTCCTAGTATTTATCACACATACATTTATCATGTGTTTCCCCCTATATATCTTGTTTCACTGGTTTCTGGGCTCTGATATTTTGGTATTTACCTTGTGTTATTCACAGGGATATTGAAAAATGTCTGTGCATAACACAGAATGAAAAGGCGCAGCTATACTTATTTGTCGGCTTCTTTCACTTGACTCTGAAAGTGGAGACCTATCGGGCATCTTCAAACTGCACACTTGATAAATGTGTCAAAAATGACTCTAGGAATAAGCCATGTCCTATTTTTTCAGGGCATACGGCGCTGTGCGCCATGTATCCCTATGGAGAGGGGCGGGGGTGACAGCGCTCTCCCCCTCCTCCTCTCCCTGTGCACTGCCGTGTGCCCGCTGTGCTACGGTACAGCGGGCACCGGTCGTGTGAATCCAGCATTAGCCAGTGAAACAATTTTTATATTCATAACATACAGAAGTCTTGAAAATGGAGAAGAACTAAACCAGAAATGAGAAGATTTATCAATCTGCAGGTTCTTACTGCTGTTTTTGGATTATATTTGGAGCCCTTTATATGTATTTTGCACATCAGATATATTATAGTGACAGTTTAAAAATGTGTTTTCTTATGGAGGTGGGGATATGTCATTGTAGTTACATCAGTCTTCTGTCTTCCAAATTTTTCCATCTGCCAATTTGGCCCAAATTTGAGACTTTTTCCAACTCAATCCATTTTGCACTTCAGGCAAATTATTCCAAATTTATCAAGTAAATCCAGAGGTTTTAGATGGATGTATGAAGTGTGGCTACTCTAGTGCTCCAGTAGTGTAGCAAAAATATAGCAACTAGCTGCGCCACATTTGTGACTTTTTGGTTTAAAGTAGCATATCCACTTCAGATTTTTACATTTCATTTGACAATGTGAAACCATATTTATTAAGCCAACAAGGCTGTATCTGATGAAATTAGAACTCTCTAAACAAACTAAGATGTAAGAATCCTGCCTAATAAATCAGTCCTGAAGTATTAGGGTATCTGCACCTGTTGCAGATTATCATGCAGAAAATGCACATGGAAATGTGCATCAAATCTGCATTATTTTTGTTGTTATTTGTCCTGATTAGTGTTATTTGCTGTGCATTTTTGATGTAGATTTACATGTGTTTTTTCCACATGCATTTTTCTTTTAACTTTTTGATCTGTCTAGATCTGACATGATTTTTAAAAAAATCTTCATCAAATTTGTAAAAAATAATGCATGCAAAACTTTGCAAAGATGCACAAGAAAAACATCATGATCATTATGTTATTTTTCCTACTTGATAATACTTTTTATTTTCTGCACTGAAATTGTTATCTACATGATTTTTTTCCAAATCACATTCACTTTAAAGCTACTGTATTAACACTATGGATTTTCTGCAACAAAAACAACTCCTAGAGCACTTTCCCAAATACGTATGCTCACCTGGACATAGCCTGGGCGCGCATACAGTAGCGTGCTCCATAGCACCCGGCGGTACATAGCCATCTATGGGGACATACACTCACCGGCCACTTTATTAGGTACACCTGTCCAACTGCTCGTTAACACTTAATTTCTAATCAGCCAATCACATGGCGGCAACTCAGTGCATTTAGGCATTTGGCATGGTCAAGACAATTTCCTGCAGTTCAAACCGAGCATCAGTATGGGGAAGAAAGGTGATTTGAGTGCCTTTGAACGTGGCATGGTTGTTGGTGCCAGAAGGGCTGGTCTGAGTATTTCAGAAACTGCTGATCTACTGGGATTTTCACGCACAACCATCTCTTGGATTTACAGAGAATGGTCCGAAAAAGAAAAAACATCCAGTGAGCGGCAGTTCTGTGAGCGGAAATGCCTTGTTGATGCCAGAGGTCAGAGGAGAATGGGCAGACTGGTTCGAGCTGATAGAAAGGCAACAGTGACTCAAATCGCCACCTGTTACAACCAAGGTAGGCAGAAGAGCATCTCTCAATGCACAGAACGTCGAACTTTGAGGCAGATGGGCTACAGCAGCAGAAGACCACACCGGGTGCCACTCCTTTCAGCTAAGAACAGGAAACTGAGGCTACAATTTGCACATGCTCATCGAAATTGGACATTAGAAGATTACAAAAACCTTGCCTGGTCTGATGAGTCTCGATTTCTGCTGCGACATTCGGATCGTAGGGTCAGAATTTGGCATCAACAACATGAAAGCATGGATCCATCCTGCCTTGTATCAACGGTTCAGGCTGGTGGTGGTGGTGTCATGGTGTGGGGAATATTTTCTTGGCACTCTTTGGGCCCCTTGGTACCAATTGAGCATCGTTGCAACGCCACAGCCTACCTGAGTATTGTTGCTGACCATGTCCATCCCTTTATGACCACAATGTACCCAACATCTGATGGCTACTTTCAGCAGGATAATGCGCCATGTCATAAAGCTGGAATCATCTCAGACTGGTTTCTTGAACATGACAATGAGTTCACTGTACTCAAATGGCCTCCAAAGTCACCAGATCTCAATCCAATAGAGCATCTTTGGGATGTGGTGGAACGGGAGATTGGCATCATGGATGTGCAGCCGACAAATCTGCGGCAACTGTGTGATGCCATCATGTCAATACAGACCAAAATCTCTGAGGAATGCTTCCAGCACCTTGTTGAATCTATGCCATGAAGAATTGAGGCAGTTCTGAAAAAAAAAAAAACTGCCCAGTAAGGGGGTCCAACCCGTTACTAGCATGGTGTACCTAATAAAATGGCCGATGAGTGTATATATTGTACAATAGTTATTTCCACACTGGCTGTATGAAAGCAGCCTTAATCTGCAGACTGCCCTAATGTCTGCAGATTCCCCCTAATGTCAGGAGTGTGTTTGTGACCTTTTAACCAAAAAGCTGCTGACATTCACTTATGACATTTTTTCTTGTGCCTGTGGGACTGTTACATCATTATAATTAAGCCAACTACAGGTCCGCATGGTATTGTATTACAGCTGTCCGGGGGCTCAATATTTATACTTACCTAGAACTGAGTCAAATCAGACACATCGGACTCACATCTGAAGATCTCGGCGCCTTCTCTCGTGTCGCTTCAATGAAGCCGGTATAATACCCCAGCTTCATTACACATGCGCTGTAGTAATATTACTGTAATAATGCACATGATAAGCTTAGATATCCAGGCTCATGTGACAGGAACACCAATGATTAGATTATTTACAGGGATTGGTTTAAGGACACCTGTCACCTAAAATTAAGTCCCCTATTCTTGCACGTATCTAAATTAGCCCAACCTAAATATTTTACTACAATAGATTACTCTACAGTAGATTCTCATATGTAGACAGCACTCTGCGGGTTAGTGGTGCTCAGGGTTTGGTCAATGGCAAAATAGTATATCCAACAAAGACGTAAAGTACAAAAGTAACTTACAGCATATTTCCACAGGGATAATGGAACACTTTTCGGCTCATATCACAAGCCTTTCTCGTTGAAACGTTTATACTAATAAATTCTTGAGCTGATAAAGATTATGCCTCCCCTCTACAGCTTCACTACTCTCTGGGGCAAATGTATCATAAGTCTGACCTTTTCTGTCTGTTTTTTTGTTTCCTGCTGGTCATATGTATCTTAATGGTTTTTCCTTATTGATACTTGTGGTGTTTGGTCTGTAGTGAGTTTGCAACTTTTTAAAATAAAGGAATCCAAAAGTTTGTTACATGTACCCCTTTGACTCCAATTCACATGCTTGCACACTGCGATGCCCTGATGCCTGCATCTCCATAGCTAAGAGATTACGATGTGCACGCATGTAAGACAGTCGGTTCCTACTTTAGACCTACTTTTAGTTGGTCTAAACTGTGCGCCAGAATTTTGGGCGCACAGGTGATTTCCCACCAGCCATGCACTTTCTCTTGAAGCCATGCCCACCTGAAGGCCACACCCCCTTAATCGGACGAGTTGGGAAAGTGCCAAAAAAAAGTCTTAAAGCCTAAACTGTGGTGCAAGGCATTTTAGACATTTTTTTGGCACAAAAACCACCAGAATTGTGTCGCAAGTGAATTTATAAATCCCCCCCCCCCATTGTTTGCAATATTCCTAGATATAGAGCACCTGTAGCCAGTTGCACATGATAGGTATACTGCTATTCAGCACACTATATCACACACACATTTCCATAATGAAACTCACCAGACAATATCACATATTACAAAGTACTACACATGGTACCATATTTTCCGGGCCATTAGGCGCACCGGAATATAAGGCGCATTAGTCCGATGCGCCTTATATATGTAATAATTCCATATATAAGGCGCATCGGACTATAAGGCGCAGGGTCGGGGGCGTGGCGGAGGTCCGGGGGCGGAGCGGAGACCCGACGGGACGAGACGCGACGCCGAGATGCGACGCGGAACGCGGGGAAGGTGAGCGGGGAAGGTGAGGGGGAGGTGGAGAATGGCATACTTACATAGGTCCCCGCTACCGGAGACAGCAGATCTCCAGCGGGAACTGCAGACCGACGCGGCAGAAGTTGTTCGTGCCGCGTGGTCTGCAGTTCCCGCTGGAGATCTGCTGTCTCCGGTAGCGGGGACCTATGTAAGTAGGGTCCGCTGCCCTGCGCCGTACATAGGGCGCACCGGACTATAAGGCGCACTTTGGATTTCCAAGGAAATCAAAGGCTTTTATGTGCGCCTTATAGTCCGGAAAATACGGTAAATACAGCAACTCTGCAGGCAATATCACAAACATGGTAGGGTTAGATACAACCACTCAGCTGCCAGAATGACACAAGAATATCTGAATTATGGACAAAACAGAGCTAGGTGCAGCTTCCCAGTATACAGTACATTGCCAGCTTAAATAAAGAGTCGAGGCACACAATATCACACAAGATCACAAGTTCATATTTCAGGGGGACACATTCACGCAGCTGAAAATGGCACACACTTAGCCATGTAGTTCAGCATTGAACGGGGGCATAAAGGCCCATTATATAGCTAACAGCCACAGAATGGCACCCACACCCATGGATCTTGACGGGGAAGCTCACCTCCTAGCTCCCTTATCCAAGAAGCAGGATTCATTGCAGGAAGGTGCTGAAGCACTTCGTGAACAGGGCCATGACTGTACATCTCAAGACATACCTGCAGTATTTAGATCCCTTGAGCAAGCAGTGGACACTCCACAATCCTGCTGGGTCATAAGATCTCCAGTGCTTATAAAATCTGGCCAAGTGAGAATGCACCATTTAAAGGGTTAATCAGAACTCTAAGGCCAATGACACATGTGGCATTTTTGTTGGGTTTTTTTCATTGTGTTTTTGAATCCTTGAAAAACGCATGATATTTGCATATTGGCTTTTTCAATGGGTTTAAAGTGTCTTAACTTGGCGTTTTCTCCTCAGCGTTTTTTTTTTTGTCAGCTTTTTTTTAGATGCGTTTTCATTGCGTTTTTGAAAGAAGTACAATTTTTGAAAATGCATTTGTTTGTGGTCTGCATTTTGAAACGCATTTGATTACATGCACAAACAGCAGGGAGAAGATCACTGGGTTTTTACCAATTCCAAGAGACACAGCTGCATGCAATTACTGCACATCAGGTATTGCATTTTTAAAACCCGCAAACAAACATTTGAAAAACGCATGCGTTTTCAATGTGTTCAATTCGCAGCAGAAACCTAACAAAAATGCCACAGGTGTCGTCACCGGCCTAAGTTAGTGGTTAGTAAGTTAGTGGACATTCAAGCTCAATTGAATACTGCAAATGCTCATTATTGAGGATTTAGAGAATCACTCTAGGTGATATAACTTTCGTATACAGGAGGGCATCACAGAAATAGCGAGGGAAGCTTCTAAAATTCTCTTTATGAATACAGATCTTTGTGGACATTGCTCCAATGACAATCAAAAGAGAAGAGTATTTCACCCACTCTTTCATGTGCTTCAAAGCCACTCTATTTCATACCAATGGGCATTTCCATTTAATGTTATGCTCCAACATAATAATGATCTATGTCTGTTGTGTAGTTATATGGCTCCTTTGCCCATTCTACCCCTTTTCCCTCTTTACCTGTTACTTCCATGGGTCCTGATCCATGTCTGTTCTGCCTTGGTTGATGTTTTGTGTGTCACCTGTTCCCATGGCTGACTGCCATCACAGCTTGATGGATGTTGTAGTCTCCCACAATGTACAGGGATTTAAAGTACAACTGTAAAGTATAAAAAAAATTGTCTTACTCTGCACTATGCAAAAATAAGCAATTTTCTTATCTACTTTAATTAGGTATTTACAGGTGTTTAGCTGCTAGAAGAGGTTGTACCTTGTTCCCCCAGGCTACTCTTCTTTTCCCATGCTTTCAGGTAACCATGGGAAACCATACAGGATGGCTGGAGAAGAGAGAATGCTTGTTGGGAGGGGCAGTAGTAGAGGAGTGCAAGAAAGTGATGGACCTGAAGTGATGTCACAAGCATGTGA